>NC_133651.1:50436088-51036088 GCF_009905375.1 Apium graveolens
TTATGGCTATCTAATTTATATAAAAGTGAATGAAATAAACTCTTCTTTGTTGTTGTTTTGAGTAATGTATACAAGATATAACTAATATTATCAATTTAAGATATCTGCATATAGATCCTCACAAATTTAATAATATTGATTAATAATAATGAACATGATACTAATTTATCTATTATTTGGAAACGGGTTACTACGATTACATTGCTTGAATTTAAAAGATAATAGATAATTAAAAAAATTAGTACAACAAGGACAGTGACAAAGAGGATGACTACGGACCTCCTTGGACAATCAGATGACACCCTCATTCGAATCAGATGACCTAATACGAGTTTTGCTACAGTGGGGGACTTTTTCTAGTTTTGGGGCAAGATTATGCAGAACTCCCTTTAGTCGCAACTGCTAAGGCCACCAATGCAAGAAATCTGAGGACATGGAATAATCAGATAGAGTGACCTTTCCTATCACCCCCTGTGCAAAACATTACACTATTTTAATAAAAATAAATAAAAGTCAATATAAAAGAATCAAAAAGAGAATTAGTATGTATACCTACCTAGATCTTTGATGTATAATGAACAATCCCTGATAAAGCTACACATATGAAAAAATTTAAGGATTAAAAGTGGCAACCTATAATAAAAAGTTAAATCAAAATCTTATTTATTAGAAATTAGTTGTACTTTTAGCACAAAGACCCTGATGTCTTCCCCAGATGCGCTATCCTCCCATCTTTGCAGCTCAATTGGTTGGTCATATACTCAATTTTGAAGTTGTGGAATATGGTAACATTGGGGCGGTCAAGGAATTAGGGATTATGGAGTATGTGCAACACCCTTAATTTATTGGCCCTGGTATATAAAACATTAGAATTTTCTACGAAATTTCTTAGAAATTTCTTTACCTAATATTCTTCAATCAAGTAATTTTTCTATTTGTCTATTATTTTTTTTGTTCATATTCTTTGTAAGGTTTAAAAAAAAAGAAATAACTTTTTTGTTTTTTTATAGTTGTATGATAAATATCAAAATAAAATATTTATTAAATTTATTATTTTATTTAGTTATCCAAAAACACAATTACAAATGAAAAATTTTCAATTTTGTAATCAGTGCATATTTCCCACTCTCTCCGTCTCAATTCTATACCGTTTCAAAGTTACTCAAAATTGTAAAATTTTATTATATAGAAATTAACTACTCCCTTATATCCACTATCTTTTCCACTACACTAGTTATATATATATTATATAATATTATATATATATATACAGACAAATAATCAAATAGAAACTAAAATTAAAAAAAACTAGAAACTAAAATAAGCAGGTCATATATCTTATACTGATAATTAATCAGATAATTCCAATAAACATTATAAAGAATGCTCAGATGAGACTTCATGTTGATTCTTTAAAACTGTATGATCACATGGTAATTCTGGTGAGACCTTAATGTACCAGACCAGCTCTGATGAAAATTTTCAAGATATACCTGAACGACTTTGCAACATCAACAATTTCACTAATGTACATATCAGATGGAAATATCTGGAAGTGCAGAGCAGAAAACATTAGACAAAGGACAAAGTATAAGCACTTGTAGCTTAATGACATGCTAGATCTAAAGTTAGAGGATTGAGCAGATCACTAAAAACTGATCACGTCACAAATGGCTAGTACATGAACGAAAAAAATTAGTGTCAGAGAAATAAATGGAACAGTAGGTTTTTTATGCCTATTTCATATATTAATTAGTGACTAATTAATCTATTAAAATATTCGCGTGAAACATGTACCAATATATTTTTTTTACTTTGGTTCCTTTTGCTGTGTCATGTGTGTTTACTGCATACATATAATCACATACACAATTCACAATTCACCAAGAAAAATCATTTCCCATTACCTAATTACTTTTTTGAGGATTACATAAGCCTCCTTATAGACTCCTAATTACTTTTGGCTGATAGCCAGGGCCACGATGTGTTAGATAGTTCAAGCATTCTTGTTTACATATACAAGTACATTTCAGAAAAATGTAGATAACACATTATGGAATTTATAAAGAATTTTAAGTGTAACAAAAAACATTTCCGACAAGGACATAATGTGGAAAAGTGAATTAGCAGGGACTTAAAAAGGTACTTGGTTTCTTTTATCTTTACTCCTCAAAGTATCGAACCATGATACATGGACAGAGGTGTGAAAGCAATCTGTGATTAATACAAATAATCAAACAAGTGTGTGCGTGAGTAAACGAAATCAAACGGAGGAAGAAAGGATATAAACAGAAGAGAGATCCTCGAGTCCAGTTGAAACTGTCTCCTTAAAGCTATTTCGCCTCTCACCGTATGTGCGAGTCGATAGCCTCCCAGGATAAAACGAGGTAGCGGCGGCGTTACGGATAACGAGCACCTTCAGCGAGCTTGAACGGGCACGAAACTATCACCGAGAGAGAGATTTGTGTTTAGAGGCGAATATGTTTTTGGTGTGTCTAACCCTAACGCCTTAGAGGTGTTTATATAGGTGTAGATAGACTTGTGCGCTACTCTTTTCCATAATTAAATATCATTAATTATGGAATCAGTATAATACTTGCAAGCTACTCTATTCCATAAATAATCTGAAACAGAATCAGATTAAATATATCAAGACATACACCATATCAATTAATCTGAAACAAAATCAAATTAATTTATGCCATATTTGAGCCAAATTCTAATGGAAAATAATAATTTTCATTATTAAGAGAATATCATCATATCTCACACATCTTTTAGTCATAATGCTCAAAAATATGACTTACCAATATGGGACTTATACCCATATTTTCCAACAATCCCCCACATGGGTGAGATTGGTGATCTTAGTAGCATACACCAGACAGACAGACAGACAGACAGACACGGAGTTTGACTTGGTGATAGTTTCTTCGATCAGATATAGCATACGATAGGTAGAGAATGCTCCTTGAACCTTCGCTCGAGTAAGCATACCGACTTTACTGGTAGACAGTAGACGTGCTTGTCCTTGAACTGTTCGACCGTTTATGTAAACGATGATATACTTATCACTATATCATTTCTGACTCGTTCAGCTCTCATGAGTATGTCCATTTTGGCCGTGGAACATCGTCCTGGTTCTGCAGAAGTTTCTAAAGAATTGTGCCTCGCAATTCTCCTTTGAAGCGGCCCCACTTCTCTCCCACATAGGTGATCTTTATCTTATAGAGTAACCCGCGTTTACTCAACTGAATTCCATGCGTTCACTCCTGAGCTCCATGTATTCATCAAAGATCATTAAAGGCTCAAAGCTTAACCTCGTACCTTACGGGTCTCACTGTTTCCTCATCATAGGAACAGGCCAGGGGTTACCCCCACAGTGATTTGGTCATCATGATTTAGTTGTCCCATTGAACCAAGTTCTTGGGATCTCCAGTCAGCAATGGTTGGGTGTCCACCATGATGCCGTTAAGCAATAGGCTTAAGGCCCATCCCTCTCGATGATTTCTCAACCACTTCTCTTGATAACCCTTTGGTTAGTGGATCCGCGATATTATCCTTTGACGGTATATAGTCAATAGTGATAATTCCGGTTGAGATCAATTGTCTAATGGAACTGTGTCGTCGTCATATATGACGAGACTTTCCATTATACATCGTGCTCTGTGCTCTGCCAACAGCGGATTGACTATCACAGTGAATCCCTATTGCAGTTACAGGCTTTGGCCATCTTGGAATATCCTCCAGAAACTGACGTAGATATTTAGCCTCTTCGGCGCATTTATCTAGTGCCACAAACTCAGCTTCCATCGTGGAATGAGTTATCACCGTTTGTTTTGAGGATTTCCATGATATTGCCGCTCCAGCTAGTGTAAACACATAGCCACTCGTAGACTTAAGTGCTTTCTTGCTAGATATCCAATTTACGTCAGTATATCCTTCTAATACTGCTGGGTATCTGCCATAGTGCAGTCCATAGTCTCGAGTTCCCCTCAAGTACCTTAGTACCCTTATAATCGCTTTCCAGTGATCAGCTCCCGGATTACTCGTAAACCTACTCAACTTGCTAATTGAGTATGCAATGTCTGGTCTTGTACAACTCATGAGGTACATCACGACTACAAATTATCCTCGAGTATTCCAATTGGGAAACAGCTACACCTTTGTTCTTGGATAGGTGCAAAGTCATATCCATAGGTGTCCTAGCTTTCTCAAAGTCATCCTTAAGAACTTCTCAAGGAATCTTGTCAACATAATGTGGTTGACTTATATGCGAGACCCATCTGATGTTCTAGAATTTGAATTCCCAGAATTACATTTGCTAGTCCCATATCTTGTCATGTCGAACCTTGATTTCAACATGTCCTTTGTAGATTTTGATAACTTTATCATTGCTTTCAGCAATAAGTAGATCATCTACATATAGTGTCATCATGACATAGCCATTGTCATTCTCCTTGTAATAGGCACAATCTATCACATTCATTGATTTTGAAAACCATTGGCCAGCACGACCTCATCAATTTTTTCATGCCATTTCATAGGCGCTTGTTTCAAACCATACAATGATTTTCACCAATCTACACACTTTCCTTTCTTGTCCTGGGACAACAAACCCTTCAGGTTGTTCCATATAGATTTCTTCATCTATGTCTCCATTAGGAAAGCTGTTTTCACATCCATTTGATGTACAGTTAGATTACGCATTGCCAGCAATAGCAAACATCATCCTTATGGACGTTATTCTCATTACAGGAGAATATGTATCAAAGTAACTAAAGGCCTTTTTGTTGCTTGTATCCTTTAATTTACAAGTCTGGCCTTATACTTATCAAGTAGTGCCATCAGTTTTCAACTTCTTCTTGAAAACCCACTTGCTACCTAATGGTTTGCAACCAGTTGGCAAGTCCACTAATTCCCAAGTATGATTTTTGCATAATTGAATCAACTTCATTCTTGATGGCCTCTTTCCACATAGGCCATCAGGTGAGGTAACCGCCTCCTTATAAGTTTTTGGGTAACCTGCTCTGAGCAAATAGGTCATAAAATCAGACCCATAGATTCTCCGTTCGTTGTCTTTTGCTCCTTCTCACTACCCCAACATTTGTCTTTCACTTTCGTCACTCTCAGTTATCGTCATCTACAGACTCATGAGATCGTTGTAGACGTCGTAGGTTGTTGGTTTCCTGGATTACAGTGAAACATCGTCTCAAAAAATGAGGCATTCCTTGATTCCATAATGGATTCTTTTGAATATCAGGAATCTTGGATTCATGAACAAGAAACCGATATGCAGTGCTGTGGTGGAGGATATCCGAGAAGACACAATCCACAGTCTTAGGACCTATCTTCACCTTCTCGGTGTAGGGTCAGTACCTTGCAAGGCACCCCCACACTTTAGGTGTTGGTAACTTGGTTTCTTTTTCTTCCACATTTCATAAGGACTTACATCCTTATTCTTGCGCATCGTAATATTTAAAATATTAGTTTGCGCTAAGATGGCTTCTCCCCACATCGATTGTGGGAGCCCAGAGCTTAACAACATCGCATTCATCATCTCTTTCAGAGTGCGATTCTTCCTTTCAGCACACACCATTTGACTGAGGGGAGTATGGGTGCAGTGACCTCATGGATTATACCATGTGTGAATAGAATTCCCCAAACGGTTCAACATATTCACCTCCACGATCACTTCGTATCGTTTTGATTTCTCAGTTTGTTGTGTCTCAACTTCTTCCTTATAGATTTAAATTTATCTATAGCTTCGTCTTTGCTTTTCAACAAATATACATAGTAGTATTTGGTACAATCATCATGAATGTAATAAAAGACTTGTTTCCTCCTCTTGTTGGAGCGAATTTTAAATCACATATGTCGCTATGTATTAGGTCTAGCACTTTGGTGTTCCTTTCCACACGTTTAAATGATGATCTCGTTAATTTTGCCTCAACACAAGTCTCTTACTTATGTTTTGGATCGATAGTAAGTTTAGGTATATATTCTTTTGCACTTAAACGTCGTAAAGTGTCATAATTTACATGTCCTAATCTAGCATGCCATAAATTAGAGACTCAAGCAAGTAAGCAGAAGAATTCTTCATTTCATTATCGTCCTTAACGGACATTACATTGAGCTTAAAAAGCCCATCAGTTAAATAACCCTTGCCTACAAACATACCACTCTTAGACAAAATAACTTTATCTGACTCTATTACAATGCGAAAGCCATGCTTATTTAACAGAGAACCAGACACAAGGTTCTTTCGAATATCAGGCACATAAAGTACATTCTTCAAAGTCAGATTCTTCCCAGAGGTCATCTTCAGGATCACCGTGCCTTCACCCTCAATGGTAGAAGTTGCGGAATTCCCCATGTAGAGCTTCTCACCAGCATCGGAAGCTTTGAGGCTAGAGAAAACCGCCTTGTCTGAGCAAACATGCCTAGTAGCACCAGTATCAATCCACCATTCACGTGGATTAGAACCGACCAGGTTCACTTCAGAGACCGTAGCACAGAGGTCTATGTCACCCATCTCCTTGGAGATATTCTCTACCATGTTTGCTTCTTTCTTCTTGTTGGGCTTCTTGGACTTCTTGACAGTCAGAAGACCTATGACCAACTTTATCACAGTTGTAGCACTTCCCTTGAAATTTCGACTTCGAAATCCCTCCCTTGGGTGCCAGCTTTGCCCCTTTACCAGAATTAGCCTTCTTGGGCTTGGAGCTTTGAGCATGCTCCACCATGTTTGCCTTCTCAGTGGCAACGTTAACTTTCTTCTCGGACCCTCTGTTGTCTTCTTCAATACGAAGTCTAACAATAAGATCCTCCATAGACATCTCCTTTCGCTTGTGCTTAAGGTAGTTCTTGAAATCTTTCATCCAGGTGGAAGCTTTTCAATAACAGCAGCAACTGGAAAGACTCACTTATGACCATTCCCTCAGCATGAATGTCATGGAATGATCACCTGCAGTTCCTGCACCTGACTGACCACAGTCTTAGAGTCTGCCATCTTATAATCAAGAAAGCGGCCAACAATCCACTTCTTTGCCCCAGCGTCCTCGGTTTTATACTTATGGTCAAGTGACTCCCATAAGACCTTAGCTGTTGGCTTCGCGCTGTATACGTTATACAACGAGTCAGACAAACAATTTAACATATAGTTCCGACAGATGTAGTCGGAGTGCTTCCAAGCATCAGCAGCATACACAGTCTGCATGTTACTCTCAGCAGTGAGCAACGGTGGTTCTTCCTTAAGGAAGCGATCCATATGCAACGTGGTCAGATAAAAGTGCATCTTTTGTTGCCAAAGTTTGAAGTTCGTTCCGTTGAACTTCTCAGGTTTTTCAGCATGTGCAGCAGGCACAGTTGGCATAACAGGTGCAGCAGGCACCACGGGTGGAACAGATGGTACGTGCGTCTGTACTACAGGTGTATGCACACCAGTAGGCACCGCAGGTATGATCGGAGGAGTGAATCCTGCCGATATCTGTCCAAGAGGAACACTAAACTGTCCAATGACAGTGTATCCCACAGGCACATATCCCGAAGGCACATGGCCCACAGGCATTTGACCCCCATCAGATCGTACGATCCGTGCGTAGGGTTAATCGGCTGCTGGTGAACCCCATCAGATCCAGTGATCTGTGCGTTGGGATCAGCCGTCATGTTCATCGAATCGTTCACTAGTTTGGTTCTCCATCGATCTGTTACTCAACAAAACAAGCAGATACAGATGTATCAGTCACATATGTATATAAAATAAATAGCTTTAAGATTGTGAAAACAATCTACGATTAATACAAATAATCAAACAAGTGTGTGCGTGAGTAAACGAAATCAAACGGAGGAAGAAAGGATATAAACAGAAGAGAGATCCTCGAGTCCAGTTGAAACTGTCTCCTTAAAGCTATTTCGCCTCTCACCGTATGTGCGAGTCGATAGCCTCCCAGGATAAAACGAGGTAGCGGCGGCGTTACGGATAACGAGCACCTTCAGCGAGCTTGAACGGGCATGAAACTATCACCGAGAGAGAGAGATTTGTGTTTAGAGGCGAATATGTTTTTGGTGTGTCTAACCCTAACGCCTTAGAGGTGTTTATATAGGTGTAGATAGGCTTGTGCGCTACTCTTTTCCATAATTAAATATCATTAATTATGGAATCGGTGTAATACTTGCAAGCTACTCTATTCCATAAATAATCTGAAACATAATCAGATTAAATATATCAAGACATACACCATATCAATTAATCTGAAACAAAATCAAATTAATTTATGCCATAATATTTGAGCCAAATTCTAATGGAAAATAATAATTTTCATTATTAAGAGAATATCATCATATCTCACACATCTTTAGTCATAATGCTCAAAAATATGACTTACCAATATGGGACTTTATACCCATATTTTCCAACAGAGGTTATGTATAAA
Source organism: Apium graveolens (assembly GCF_009905375.1). Taxonomy (NCBI): domain Eukaryota; kingdom Viridiplantae; phylum Streptophyta; class Magnoliopsida; order Apiales; family Apiaceae; genus Apium; species Apium graveolens. The sequence goes on from NC_133651.1 coordinate 50,444,524, forward strand.
ATTCTATGCAGCTGTTACAAAGATCATACCTCAACATTTTTAATCTCCATGGTACCATCCACTAGCAATTCATGTGTCTCTTCATATGGATGGATAATGTCTTCTATTTTTAATTGAGAGAACAAGTTTTCTAGGCAAGGAGCATATGTCGTTAAAGATAACTTCATATTGTTATTTTCATACTAATATTTAAAACGAATTAAACATAAATCGTAGGTCGGTATTATATGCTCAACGGGAAAAGTTGGGGCCAACGACTTAGTAAAACGTGCTTACTAAATTCTACTACAAACATGAGCTTACTTGGTATCAACAGACTTGGGTATGATGGGCTTACACCTAATGCAAACAATCCTGTAAAACCAATACAAAGTGACAGGGTATAAATTTACAATCCGAAATCATAATAATTCGTTAATCCTTAGATAGGTTATATCTATATCCAAATTAGGATTATTATTATCGAACTAAAATATTATTTTTATGCACAATAAAATCATAATAAAGTCATATATAATATTATAACATCCATATTAAAATAAGTATGTGCATCGCACATGTTATCTATACTACTATATTAAAACCAAACTCAAGATAAATTGTTCATGAGAATTATGGCCTCGACAGAAAAATGACCTTATTAAAATCTAATACAAAGATGAGCTTACATGGTATAAACATGATAGCTTATTAAGATCTATTACAAACAATCATCTTAAAACTAATACAAAGTGATATATTATAAGTTTAGAATCTGTAATCATAATAATTTGATAATTCTTTAAATAATATATATCTATATCCAATTTAGATTTATTAATTTTCAATTATTATTATGCACAATATATTCATATTAGATTCAGAACATTACAACTATAATATTAAAATAAGCTCGTGCATCGCATGCGTTGTTCGATATTCTATACTACTATAAAGCCGAACTTAAGATAAATCGTTGGTCATTACAATAGGATTAACTACTCAGAATCAATGGATTTGATAAAAATGGGTTACTAAAATCTAATAAAACATATTTTTTTAAAAATCCAATTCAAAGTGATAGCTTAAATTCTAATATGGAAATATAATATTTTTTTAGTACTTTATATAGTATATATTTTTATCCAATTTAGATATATTAATATCCAATTAAAATAATATTATTATTCGCACTAAAATCATATTAGAATCATTGCATTATTTATATCACAATAATATAAACTCGTGCATCACATAAGTTGTTAGTTAGTACTATATTAAAGTCGCATTCAAGATAAATCATTGGTCGGTATTTTGGGCTAAACAACATTCGTGAAGTGAGCTTATTAAAATCCAATACAAACATATTTATTAAAAACCCGATCTATTTATCTATATATATTATATACTCCCACCTTTAATCTAAACTACTTTATTTCTGGTTAATAGGCTAAAACATAATTGAACTCACTTCTTTGTAGTTGGGTAATTGAACTCAAAAAGTTTGCAGTCGACTAACTTGCATTTACATGATCATTGTCAACATATTTAAATGGACTAACCGAGTGCTGATATGGCTCTATGACATGTTAAAAAACAACCAGATGGCTTGCTAATTTGTCATAATTCGAGTAACAATATACATTGATGGGGATCGATAAACGGGAGAATGTTATACATATACATTATATATATATATATAACTAAGTATTAAAGAGGCTGAGTAAGATTATGGGATTAAGAACTGTGATAGGTGAGATGATAGGTATGAGTACATCAACACATGTACAAAAGCACCTTAACAATAAAGTCTTACATTATACCTAAACAATTGAAATCAATTAATCATAATACCCATAAATTGAAAAGGCATTGAATTCAAAATGCGTATATGAACACTAGAAATTAACTCATCGATTCATTATTTTTTTTGTTTCTTTTTGGTCTGATCCCTTCTCCATCTTTCAATTCCTTCCTTCGATTTTTTTTTCTTTGATCATACTTCTTGAGCAATTTGATCGGCTTTCCTTTTCATCTTCATGTGTAAATAGTATTAATATATAACTGTTTCTAAACTTTGTTATTTGATGTGCGCGGTTCAAAAGGTTCAGTCTTATTTTTGTTTTAATTGTGTCTAATTGTACCAGTGGACTTACGGGTCATAAAGCCTACACGCATAGCTAAAAAAACTTAACGTCCCTTTGTTACAAATCAACAAAAATTAAAGCAAAAGTTTTTTTCTTTAATTATTCAAGTGCAAGTTAATATTAGTAAAGAAAGTTAATATTTATTTTATTACGTGTTCCTCGACACTGAGGGCATCCCTCAAACGAAACCAAACTATAGATAATTATTTAAACCGTAATAATGGACTCAGCACGCTTATTTTTTTATGTATTGATTATAATTAGATACTTAAATTTCAATCCTTTTTTTTCTAATTCGGACAAAAATATTATAGTAAACATATATATGACCTTATTTCGTATCTCACAGAAAATAAAGTTACTAATAATTTGATAATTGAATTCTTCTTTAATGTTATACAAGCGTGTAACCCGTGCGATGCACGGATTAATTTTAATATTTTTTTCCTATTATTAGTATAATCTTATTTTTATAAAAAATAAATAAATTATTTAATAATCCGTGCGCTGTCCGGATTAATTTTGACATTTTTCAAGGAAAATATGGTATAATTGATTGATTTGATCTTGGTTAACACTATTCTAAAATTTTGTTAGCACTTTTCAAAATAATATAGACACATATAATTTATTAAAATAATTAATTTATATATCAAATTTAACTACAAACTCTATTAATCGCCCAAATTCTTATTAACCTTTTTTTTATTAAAAGTAAAACACTTAATAAAATATATAAAATAGAATAATAGATTATTAAATAATTTATTAAATTAATTGAAATTGAACAATATGTTATTAATTAATAATATATATTTTGTACGATAAATTATCCTATAACCCGTGCGGTGCCCGGTAATTTTAATATTTCTTATCATACTTTTGTAAATTACTTATTTTCATAAAAAGAAAATAAATTATAAAATATTTAATGTAAATATGAAATTAATGATATAATTATTTTTTTATGTAAGTAGTATAGTAGAGTTTGTAAAGAAGTTAGAGTTTAAGTAGTATAATATAGATATAACTATTACAAATGATAGAGTTTGTAGTTATGTTGGATACATAAATTAAATATTTTAATAAATTATATGTGTTTAATTTTTTTTGGAAGGTGGTAGCAAATATTTTAGGAAGGTGTTAAGCATCGACCAAAACCAATCAATTATAATAGTATAGTATAGATGGTTTCTCCCTATAGCATTTAAATAACTATATAATTTACATGATTAACAAATCATTATCATGTTTTACCTACATGTTTGTACTCAAAATATCAAACTATTATAACCATAATATTTTATATTGTATTTTATTTTTCAAAATTATACAATATTCAATAGAATATATTTATGAGCCTAATCATACTAGCTTTATTTCTTTTAACGCCAGAACCTCAAAATACTTTTAAAATGTTTGTTTGAGAAGCCACATAAATATAGAAGAAGATGATGAGATGGTTTTTGTAGGTATAATACATTAATTATTGTTTTTTATCTATGATTGTCCATCTTCTATTCCCATAGAAAATTAAATAATTTTGATTATACTTGTATCATTTCAAAATCCAATATAATATTCTCCCAAACATATGACTTACTTTTAAAAATCTATATATTATGAAATATATTTATTCAAATTATAATATTACTATTTTGGCATTTATTTTTTAAAAAATGAAGATGGTAAGAAGAATCTAGAACGTCCATTTCAATTCTAGCACTAGTACTTCTTAAAAACATCCGTAGAATTTTAAATTCACATATGTTAGCTCTATTATGTTAGATGTATGTCTTAATAACCCCACTAAAATTTTTCTACACACATATGTGTATTATTTGTACAAGTACCCCCACAATCTTGTGTTATCCCTTATAAACTCTAAGCTTAGGTAATGATAAACTTGAGATAATTCTTTTAACTCTCATGTAATTATTCTCTTTGTAGGAAATTAATTAATGTTTTTATGGGTGTTGTATGAAATATATATTTAAATATATGTCTATGTGACCAACTTAAACTATATATGGATTCATTTTATGATATTAAGGATTTCAATTTTGTAATTGTAAATAAAATTTGACACTTTGTAGTGTTTCAAGATTTAAGGTCTCGGGGATCAGCAGAATTAATTTACACTGAGAAATGCATTTAGAATATATTATAATTGCTTTGATTTTTTGTTTTTCTTTTAAAAATTAGTATCTTAATTATTTTAAAGCATCAACATGTTAACATGTTTAGTTTCTGAAATTTGAGTAGTTTTACTCTATTGTTTCGCCTACAGCAAGAACAATATCAAGGGCAACACCAAGGCCAATACCCAACATTCATTCTGCAAGGACAGTCACAAAGCCAAGACCCAACCTGGGTCCCAACAAGAAGAAGATCAGCAACAAGTTCAAGGGCACACAGGTAAGAACATATTATTCATCTACTTTTTTAGATTCCTAAATTAGGGAGAATTCTTTATCTTTTGAAAGTGACTCAAGCACTACTAAAATTTTAGTAGATCATTAAACAAAACAAAGGAATAACCATATAAAGGTTGTTTGTACCAGCTGACTTATTGCATTATAGATGTCATGGAGACTCCGTATATTTTTGGTGCCCACCTACACTATTGCTTCTACGTTCTGATGTCAATTGTGTCAACATATAGGAATTTGTTAAGAACTTTTGCCGAGGATTGGATCATCATTTCCACTATTATCTTTGTTGATTTATCTTCATCATCATCATCATCAATCATTACACAAAGAGTTATCTTCATCATCATCAATCATTACACAATAGACGTGCTACAATTCTTTCTTTTACGCTCCATCACCGAAAGTCTACTTCATCATGCATACAACCACGTGAAAAGATTAAATTTTTTTAGTGGTTTATAGAGTCGATAGACCTTGCTTCTTTTGTCATATGCCGTAAAGATACATTTCTTGACAATCTCATCTAATCTCATCTAGCTTTTTTCTTTTCTTGTCAGGAATATGTGCATATGCAATGCAACCGAAAATTCTTAGATTTCCAACCAAGCGCTTTGCCAATCGCCGACCTTGTTGGAAGATAAAGATACTTTGGTGCCATTTTTTGTGATTACATTGCTCGGCTTGCTTTTTTGTGGGATACTTATACATGTTTGATATTTAATTACAGGTTTTGCTTATGTTCTTTGTGTCTATTCATTGCAAAACTTCTCTCTTTGTAGTTATCATGTGAGAGACAGACAGCTAGACCTTCTCCTTTTCGATTTAAATTCCAATTATCCTCTTGCACTTGTCCTTTTGTAATGTACCTTATAAAGTTCTCATTTTTGGTTTAAAAATCTAATAACCTAAGAGATTCTCATGCTTTTGGATTACTCATCTGATGAGCCTAGAGAACTGCTCCTGAATTCACATCTGATGAACCTTTGGAACTTCTCCTCTTCAATTCATCATGTGGGCCCGTGGAGCCATGTGCCCCAGTCGTCTGGATATGCTAATCAGGAGCTTATTCTCATTCATCCTCAAGACACCTGCAATAGTGATCCTGGCTCCTCCAACATTATTAAACTTGTGCTCTGAATTATGCTGCTGGTTAAATAGGCTTGGGAGGTTAAAGGAATTTCCATAATGTTGTTCACAGAGGTCAAATGGTTCACGGCTACTGGCAACATCTGAAAATTCAGAATAGTTGCAACACTAATGGAATTGTTTTGATAATATTAATAATTTACACCCATAATGCACAGCAGGTCCAGGGTCCATCACCCATGCTGGAAAGCAAACATTTGCAGTAATGATACAGTTGGAACTTAAACCGTGTACTTCTGAACTGCAGTTGAGTCTGGAGGCACACCGATGTGAGTATAAAGTTGAAGTTGACCCCAAACAAGTAGAGAAATAATGTATCATATCATAGAGCATCATGTTGCAAATGTGTGTACATAAGAAAAAATCTGTTACACTAGTGAAGATGCACAGTCTTCCTTCTTCAAAGTCTTGGGAGATATGATGCTTAATCCGTTGTACTAGTACACTCATTCCCTAAAATTTAAGTTACAAAAATTAGGAGAATGAATAACTAATCTATTGCAGTTTCTCTTATGTCCTCTTAAAGCGTTACCAGGTATGACTGGAACAGTTATAACCTAATCAAGGAACAATACTTTAACAAAAATAAAAAATATTTTAAAAACCCATGTTTAATTAAATCCTCGTGAATGATATAATTAATAAACGTGACAATCAAGCAACAATACTTTTATTAAAACAAAAAATATTAAAAAAACATATAAACTTTGCACATATTATTCCTTCATAAATGAAAAGGATATAAGATGAAAAACAATTTGAAGTGGTCGAAACAATACCTCAACCCTTAATTTTCTCCGGATGAGACTTACCTTTGGTGTTGGTGTCTCTTAACATATTAACCACCACAACCGTGAACATTTGGCAAACCAAGTCATTGCAAGAACATACAAGAACTAATATGCCAATATATGGAATTTGTGAAATAAAGGATGTAATGAGATTAAATATTTCTTTATTACACAAGAGAATTTATTTGAATTTTAATTGGAAAGGCAAAACGTGATAGGATCCACGCCCAAAGCACTTCCATCAACTGAAAAAGGTGAAAGAGAGGTAGATAACTGAGAGGGTTAGAGAAACCATATGGTTTGTTGCACCACTAAGTACAAAATGAAAGAAACAAAGTTGAGAGACATCAAAATGAAGTATAATATCATTTAGCCAAGAACTATTTGAAAATTGGAAAATCGGTGAGGGCAATTCTTCAAGAATTTCAAAGTTTATGATGTCGAATTTATTAGATCCCATCTTTCCCTTGATTAAGTCATTTAACATGTGGATCAACTTATATATTACGTCATTTTAACAAACCCCTCATATTTAGATGAGCTATCACTATAAGAAAAACAGGTAAATACGACCGGCCAAAAGTCCTCGCATTTACCTAAATATGTCAGGACACGGTCGTATCTTTTAGTTTCTGGATCGGTCATGATACGCGAGGAATATTTAGTAAGTCAGTCATTTTTAAAGTAAATTGGACTAGCTAGTTTTGACCATTTAAAAAAAAACCGCTTAAATTCAACTGGACAAATTTGACCAAGGTAGTCGAATTTGACTTTTCACCAAAAAATTGAAAATCCCCCCCAAACTATTAAATATTTTGAATAAATTTAAAATGTCTGCCTAAAATTAAATTGACCGTATATGGTCAAAGATGCGAATCTAAATTCCACCACCTTCGGTTGAATTAACAAACACCAGTTTTAAGAGACAAATCTCTCGCTGGAAATTGGAAAATTTCCAGATTCCAGTGAGTTTACCCAGGTCCAGTCATATTCCAGCAGCTTTAATTTCTCCAAAAAAGCTCAGTTTTCAGTCCAATTTTCCAACTTAATACACTCAAAATTAACCCAACAATCTCATATTCATATCCAAACTTACAAATAACTAGCATTTAACCGATTCCGGCCAAAATCAATTGAACGTATGTAAAGAAAAAAACAACATTAACAAAAAATTCACCAAACTAAAAAAACATTAATATAAACAATTTCCCCACCACATACCAAGCATGTAAATGGAGCAACACAGTCAATCATAAATCATGAAAAAATTATCTACACGCTCATGTTCAATGATCTATCGATTCGTAACTTCAAAACACATCAATAAACAACCTAAAGTAAAAAGTCTAATTCGAATTAAAATCAAGAAAATGGAAATTTTTGAAAAATTATCTACCTAGCTCTCTACCGAATTATTACCTTCAGGAGGGAGAGTAAGATGGTGGGAGGGACACAAATAGAACTAGAGGGGGAGAGAGAAAAAGAGAAGGGGTGGGTTACGTGAGTGAAAGGAGGGCTTCCGGTTAAAAATTTTATTTAATCATTTTTTTTACTTATAATTTGGTTTTATTAAATGTAAATTCAACCGTTGGATGAGTGTTTTAGGGGTTAAATTTGGTGTGTTAGATCTAATGCAAGGGGACTATTGAAGTGGCACTAAATTCAACTGTAACCGGTCGAATTTAGGAGTGTCGATTAATATTTTTCTTATTCTTTCTTATAATTTCTACGAAATTAAAATTGTAATTAATTAACTTTTTTCTTACAAATATTATAATATTAAAAATATAATAAATTATATTAACAAATTGTAATTTTAATAAAAAATTTAAAATCATGATACCTTAATTGTAATTTGAGCATAAATTCCATGAAAAAGATTGTGTGGTGAAATATTTAGTTAAGTTAATGATACCTTATTTGTTAAAATAATCGAGGTCTAATGATTAAAAATTGTTAAAATTTGCATATAACATTTTCTTGTAACCATTTTAACATCCATGTGGTTGGATGGTCTAATATATAAATAAAAATATTTAATTACCAAACTTTTCGGTTAAAGTTTTACTAGTTGAGTCTCAAGTCATTAAGTTATAATGAGTCAAGTGTAGTCAAATTTTGTTGAACTCAAATTTGGAACTATTTTTTATTTTGTTTTATTAAAACTTCTATACCCAATATGTATTTATAAAATTTTGAAATATTTATTTAATTATTTAACTATTGGTGTATTTTCTTTTCATGTCATGTACCCAAAAGTAAACCCAAAACCTAGACTGAATTTGAGGTTTATTTTCGTGTTCGTATACAAAAAGGTGACTTGTCTAACTTACTTAAAATAAAGATCTGAGATCAATACTCTTTGCTTAGAGAAGTGAGGGCTTATAACAATGTTATTCTAACTTAGATTGGTTAATAAATTTGCAACATAAATCTTGGCCTGCTAAGAGAGCTCATAGTTACAAATAAGTAGATACATCTTACAAGAAAGCGAGAGTGCATGTTGTTATATGGATTTCAATTATGAAAAGTTCTGACCTTGATTTATTTGCCAATTTCACCACAACTCGCCTTAGTATGCTCCACCAGAGACCTGGTCTCTAGCAAAGGCAGAGGTGAGCATATAGTCCTGGAAAAAAAATATTTACTTCCCATAAAGTTGCACTATTAAGATTTAAGAGGAACCTTATCTAAGATCTTACTGCATAATTGCTTATTGATTATTAATAAATTTGACTTGATAGTTTCATGGCACTCCTGGCCAATGGTTAGCTCAAAAGTATGAAGTAACTGAAGAAGTTCATAATAAGCAGGGCATATATAGCTTATACAGATAATTAATCAGATAATTCCAATAAACATTATAAAGAATGCTTAGATGAGACTTCATGTGATTCTTTAAAACTGTATGATCACATGGTAATAATTTCTAACCTATAATGAATGTTAATGCATATCTGATTGTTATCATTAATGTGCAGACCAGCTCTGATGAAAATTTGCAAGATATACGTGAACGACTTTGCAGCATCAACAATTCCACTAATGTACACATCGGATGGAAATATCTGGAAATGAAGAGCAGAAAACATTAGACAAAGGACAAAGTATAAGCACTTGTAGCTTAATGACATGCTTGATCTAAAGTTAGAGGATTGAGCAGATCACTGAAAACTGATCACGTCACAAATGGCTAGTACATGAACGAAAAAAATTAGTGTCAGAGAAATAAATGGAACAGTAGGTTTTTTATGCCTGTTTCAATATAGTAATTAGTGACGAATTAATCTATTAAACTATTCGCGTGAAACATGTACAAATATATTTTTTTTTCTTTGGTTCCTTTTGTTGTGTCATGTGTGTTTACTGCATACATATAATCACATACACAATTTACAATTCACTAATTCACTAAGAAAAATCCTTTCCCATTACCTAATTACTTTTTTGAGGATTACATAAGCCTTATAGACTCCTAATTACTTTTGGCTCATAGCCAGGGCCACCATGTGTTAGATAGTTCAAGCATTCTTGTTTACATATGTAACAAATACATTTACATGATCATATAGATTTTTATGCACGAGAGCCATTGTTATTAATGAGATTAGAGCTAAAAAAAAATTTAAGTTGTTAATGTGCGTCGGCATGGAGACACACAAGAAAATCGATTTCGGTATTGTAAGAATCTCAAGATTTTTGAAAGATTGTGGAATATGGATACCAAGAACCATACATGTTATCTTACCACAATAACTAATACTTTGAAGGGAAATCCACTAACAGTTAAGAAGACTCTCTTTTTTGTTAATCAAGTGGTGAATGGAGTAATTTTCTAAAGGATTTCTATGATATATCAACATTAAAGCTAACATGAGAAACTCTAAGTAAGTCCTAGAAAGCTCAAGAAAACCAATAATGAGAATATACTAGTTTTGTGTTGGTTTAATTATAAATATGTATATCCCATTAATATTTTATTAATGTGTAATATTAAAGTAGGTTAGTAAAATAGGAAATAAGTATATAAGTACATCTAAGTAAACATGTAAATATATAGAAAGTACAACTAATTTAAACAAAATTTAAATATGTTAATAATTAAATAAAAAATAAGTATACAAATGCATATAAATAAACATGCAATGCTTAGAAATACGACCCGCCATTTAATTGAACCAACACACTACTTTCCTATTCATTATTAAATAATTAAGTATCTGTCATGAGTGGCATACATGATAAAAAGGGTGTATATAGTAAATATGATGTCGTTATTTTCCTAGAATGAAAACTAATACGAACCCATTATATTTTCCCTTATTACATGAAACTCTAAACCATTTTACAAAAATTCAATAATTACTATATAAGTATTCTTTAATAATCATTCAGTTTTGGGTAAATAAATTAGAAAAATTATTTAGGTTAGATTTGAAAAAATATAGTCTTAAAACTGTAAATTTATTAGTTGGATTACATTTAATCAACAACTAATTTGAAAGAGATAAGACCACATATAGACTATATAAAACATTAGTGCGTTATCCTAATTACCTATATTTGCCAACTTATTTCATTTATTTTTTGTGTTCTTTATATGTATATCTTTTGTTCCTCTTTATACATATATATGTATTTATATATATATATATATATATATATATATTTATAGGTATGAGTGTGATATATAGAGAGAATGAATGTGGCTGTCTTAAATCAACATGTTTAACATTAAATATTTGTTAATTTGTTTCAATTGTGTTGTTCATATGATTGTTTTTATGTGTATGGTGTATTCATATTTATACAAATATATGTATAAGTATGATGGAGAAGGAGAGAATAAATGTGGCTCTTTATAGTAAACTAATAACCGAATGTGTTCTTCATCTATATTTTTTAAATTTTTGATGAATTAGTAAGAGTTAAATCTCACATTTATATGTTCTTCAAAGGTTTGAGTTTTTTGAGCTTCATTAATTGTTATTGTTCATTTTCTATGTTATCTTTTGTGATGACAAATGCTTTCATTTTGAAATAATGATGTAGAAAAATGATTTAATATGAATAAAATATATAAATTATACAATTAGTAAGTTGTATTGTTATTTTGTGTCATGTACATCAAGTTTCGATTATGTATACCTATGTTTGCGTAAGAGCTAGAGGGGGGGAGTTTATTTGCTTCTTTATTTGATATAGGTTTAATGTTGTTAGTTTGCTATGAGTTGTCTTTATAAATACTAATTAAGATTTCTAAGTTTAATCGTATGATATGAAATGAGAGCATGTAGAATTTTATCAAAGCTTTTGATCTTGTTTTATTAATTTTTCATTATTTTGACGATTTATCTGACTTGGAAATTATGTCTTTTTTTTGTTATATTTAGTATCTTGCATGAATGATATCTAATTACTTGGAAATATTTTCTAATTACTTTGTAATATGCAAGGAAAAATGTTAATCAGAGACATGGGACGTGGTCGTGGACTTAGTGGATGAACTTGTGTGATTTTACGAATACCTAGTCTACCTTCTCCACGTAATCAGAACACTCGTAAGATTACCAAAAACACTTGTAAGACCAATATAAAGACCCGAGCATGGAAATGACCTATATCAAATTCCGATCACAAGTTTAGGGAAAAGAAACCACGAACACCATGCCGCATCAGATTCCAAGTGGGACAGTAATTATTTATATATGTTTATTGTATAAATCTCATTTAACTTCAAAATGTATGTGAAAAATATGAATAAGATTAGCTCATAGATTATGAAGCTTTTGTGTTTACGACTAACTACATTAAAATTAATTTTATAGTATACACAATGATACAACAGTAAAGATATTGAATGCGACTATTCGTTCAAAATGGGCAGTTGGGGCATACACGTATATTGCCATTCTTGCACAAAATTCGAAATGGGCTGTAGAAGTTACCAAGAAGTTTGTTGTATGTTATTTTTATTTTTATAATTATGTACATTACACACACCTAAGTTCTTTTTATTAATTAAGGCATTTGAAGATGCAAAAACCCGAAAAGGCTAAAGAGTGTTTTGAATTATATGTCAAAAAGAATATTAAAAAATTGGTCAATCAATTCTCCCTCTCTCTCGATTAGAGTCGGCCGCCCCGTCTTTCTTTAACCCTAATCATCACACCTCCTTCTTCACCCTTTCTACCCATCTTCATCTCTATCTCCATCCTCTCTCTTCATCCATACAAAATTTTTATCATTTATTTTTAACTTTCTTTCAATAAATATCGGATTTTGTTCAAAAATTCGGTTCTTTTTTGTTTCGTTTAATTGAGTTATTATTTATGTGTCTGATTGTCTCACTTTGTGCGATGTGTCTCGCATTATGCGATGTGTTGAAAATGGATTTCACGGTATATTGGGAGATCTGGATATCTTGCATCAACAACACTTTCGGTAGGTTTATAGCTGGTGTCCGGCAGGTAGATGGTGTGCTTTTGGTACGGTAGTGAAAATCGCATGTGCTCACCTCTCACAAAATATTTTTGTTCATAACACGAAGGCCCTCTCAGTTTTTGCAATTGAGTCCTCTGAACATTGTACTATCCATGGAATTAATGTGAGGGTCAATTGTGAAACTACTGTTTTCGGTGGAGATGCAGGCTGGATCGCTTGAGAAACCATTATCTTCATTTTTAATTTTCAGAATATTTTTATTCAGTTAGTTAAGCAATCCGGAAACAAACAGGCTAATTATTTAGTTCGTCTATTTATTTTTCAGCCTGGTTGCATGATCAATTAGGGGTTTTGTACCGATTGAGTTTTTTTCATGTTATTAATGAAATTTGCTATAAATTTGGCAAAAAAATAAATAAAAATTGGTCAATCAAGAAAAAGCGTTGTTCGAAGAAAATGTAGAGTTTTCCAAAATGCTATAGACATAGGCATTTTCATCAGTATTTCACAATGACATAGAAGAATTATAAGCTAATTAATGATTATATGATTTTTATACTCTACTATGAAAGGATTTTCACATGGCCTACAACCTTAATTACCTATTATATTATAATTGAAAATGTGATAAAGAGATTCTCAAATTCATTTATATTTTTTTATCCCTATATAATGATAATAATTTTATTTTTCTAATCTTTTTTTACATAATTAGATGTGATTGGTGCACTACTTATCATTTTTTCTCCTTTTCTTTTCATTAAAAGCATTTCTTTGTGATTACATATTGTTTTTGTTTACATTTGAATTTAATTGTGGATTAGCAATTTATTTTATAGATTAAATTTTGGGTTCGTTGGAGTTTATTTTTGTTTTGGATAATTGTTGGCCAACTAAATTTATTTTAAATTTATCTCCACACGTGCTAGGCTTTTAAACCACATACAAAACAATACTTATAAGTAAAGTAAAATTAGTTTGAAATTATTATACATTTGATATATTACATATTATATAGACTTTGCTTGATAGGAATGTTGGATAGATATTATTTAAAACTTTTGTCTACGTAAAGTAATTGTTACTTATTTCAATTTTCAGAATTTAATTTATAGTTAATAATCAATAAAAAGATGTTATGGCTATCTAATTTATATAAAAGTGAATGAAATAAACTCTTCTTTGTTGTTGTTTTGAGTAATGTATACAAGAGATAACTAATATTATCAATTTAAGATATATGCATATAGATCCTCACAAATTTAACAATATTTGATTAATAATAATGAACATGATACTAATTTATCTATTATTTGGAAACGGGTTACTACGATTACATTGCTTGAATTTAAAAGATAATCGATAATTAAAAAAATTAGTACAACAAGGACAGTGACAAAGAGGATGACTACCGACCTCCTTGGACAATCAGATGACACCCTCATTCGAATCAGATGACCTAATACGAGTTTTGCTACAGTGGGGGACTTTTTCTAGTTTTGCGGCAAGATTATGCAGAACTCCCTTTAGTCGCAAGTGCTAAGGCCACCAATGCAAGAAATCTGAGGACATGGAATAATCAGATAGAGTGACCTTTCCTATCACCCCGTGTGCAAAACATTACACTATTTTAATAAAATAAATAAAAGTCAATATAAAAGAATCAAAAAGAGAATTAGTATGTATACCTACCTAGATCTTTGATGTATAATGAACAATCCCTGATAAAGCTATACATATGAAAAAAATTAAGGATTAAAAGTGGCAACCTATAATAAAAAGTTAAATCAAAATCTTATTTATTAGAAATTAGTTGTACTTTTAGCACAAAGACCCTGATGTCTTCCCCAGATACGCTCTCCTCACCATCTTTGCAGCTCAATTGGTTGGTCATATACTCAATTTTGAAGTTGTGGAATATGGTAACATTGGGGCGGTCAAGGAATTAGGGATTATGGAGTATGTGCAACACCCTTAATTTATATAGGCCCTGGTATATAAAACATTAGAATTTTTTACGAAATTTCTTAGAAATTTCTTTACCTAATATTCTTCAATCAAGTAATTTTTCTATTTGTCTATTATTTTTTTTGTTCATATTCTTTGTAAGGTTTAAAAATAAAGAAATAACTTTTTTGTTTGTTTTTTTATAGTTGTATGATAAATATCAAAATAAAATATTTATTAAATTTATTATTTTATTTAGTTATCCAAAAACACAATTACAAATGAAAATTTTTTGAATTTTGTAATCAGTGCATATTTCCCACTCTCTCCGTCTCAATTCTATACCGTTTCAAAGTTACTCAAAATTGTAAAATTTTATTATATAGAAATTAACTACTCCCTTATATCCATTATCTTTTCCACTACACTAGTTATATAAATAGAAACTAAAATTAAAATAAAAACTAGAAACTAAAATAAGCAGGTCATATATAGCTTTTATAGATAATTAATCAGATAATTCCAATAAACATTATAAAGAATGCTCAGATGAGACTTCATGTGATTCTTTAAAACTGTATGATCACATGGTAATTCTGGTGAGACCTCAATGTACCAGACCAGCTCTGATGAAAATTTTCAAGATATACCTGAATGACTTTGCAGCATCAACAATTTCACTAATGTACATATCAGATGGAAATATCGGGAAGTGAAGAGCAGAAAACATTAGACAAAGGACAAAGTATAAGCACTTGTAGCTTAATGACATGCTAGATCTAAAGTTAGAGGATTGAGCAGATCACTCAAAACTGATCACCTCACAAATGGCTAGTACATGAACGAAAAAAATTAGTGTCAGAGAAATAAATGGAACAGTAGGTTTTTTATGCCTATTTCAATATATTAATTAGTGACTAATTAATCTATTAAATATTCGCGTGAAACATGTACCAATATATTTTTTTTACTTTGGTTCCTTTTGCTGTGTCATGTGTGTTTACTGCATACATATAATCACATACATAATTCACAATTCACCAAGAAAAATCATTTCCCATTACCTAATTACTTTTTTAAGGATTACATAAGCCTCCTTATAGAATCCTAATTATTTTTGGCTGATAGCCAGGGCCACGATGTGTTATATAGTTCAAGCATTCTTGTTTACATATACAAGTACATTTCACAAAAATGTAGATAACACATTAAGGAATTTATAAAGAATTTTAAATGTAACAAAAAACATTTCACAAGGACATAATGTGGAAAAGTGAATTAGCAGGGACTTAAAAAGGTACTTGGTTTCTTTTATCTTTACTCCTCAAAGTATCGAACCATGATACATGGACAGAGGTTATGTATAAAATTCTATGCAACTGTTACAAAGATCATACCTCAACATTTTTAATCTCCATGGTACCATCCACTAGCAATTCATGTGTCTCTTCATATGGATGGATAATGTCTTCTATTTTTAATTGAGAGAACAAGTTTTCTAGGCAAGGAGCATATGTCGTTAAAGATAACTTAATATTGTTATTTTCATACTAATATTTTAAAACGAATTAAACATAAATCGTAGGTCGGTATTATATGTTCAACGGGAAAACTTGGGGCCAACGGACTTAGTAAAACGTTCTTACTAAATTCTACTACAAACATGAGCTTACTTGGTATCAACAGACTTGGGTATGATGGGCTTACACCTAATGCAAACAATCCTGTAAAACCAATACAAAGTGACAGGGTATAAATTTACAATCCGAAATCATAATAATTCGTTAATCCTTAGATAGGTTATATCTATATCCAAATTAGGATTATTATTATCGAACTAAAATATTATTTTTATGCATAATAAAATCATAATAAAGTCATATATAATATTATAACATCCATATTAAAATAAGTATGTGCATCGCACATGTTATCTATACTACTATATTAAAACCAAACTCAAGATAAATCGTTCATGAGAATTATGGCCTCGACAGAAAAATGAGCTTATTAAAATCTAATACAAAGATGAGCTTACATGGTATAAACATGATAGCTTATTAAGATCTATTACAAACAATCATCTTAAAACTAATACAAAGTGATATATTATAAGTTTAGAATCTGTAATCATAATAATTTGATAATTCTTTAAATAATATATATCTATATCCAATTTAGATTTATTAATTTTCAATTATTATTATGCACAATATATTCATATTAGATTCAGAACATTACAACTATAATATTAAAATAAGCTCGTGCATCGCATGCGTTGTTCGATATTCTATACTACTATAAAGCCGAACTTAAGATAAATCGTTGGTCATTACAATGGGATTAACTACTCAGAATCAATGGATTTGATAAAAATGGGTTACTAAAATCTAATAAAACATATTTTTTTAAAAATCCAATTCAAAGTGATAACTTAAATTCTAATATGGAAATATAATATTTTTTTAGTGCTTTATATAGTATATATTTTTATCCAATTTAGATATATTAATATCCAATTAAAATAATATTATTATTCGCACTAAAATCATATTAGAATCATTGCATTATTTATATCACAATAATATAAACTCGTGCATCACATAAGTTGTTAGTTAGTACTATATTAAAGTCGCATTCAAGATAAATCATTGGTCGGTATTTTGGGCTAAACAACATTCGTGAAGTGAGCTTATTAAAATCCAATACAAACATATTTATTAAAAACCCGATCTATTTATCTATATATATTATATACTCCCACCTTTAATCTAAACTACTTTATTTCTGGTTAATAGGCTAAAACATAATTGAACTCACTTCTTTGTAGTTGGGTAATTAAACTCAAAAAGTTTGCAGTCGACTAACTTGCATTTACATGATCATTGTCAACATATTTAAATGGACTAACCGAGTGCTGATATGGCTCTATGACATGTTAAAAAACAACCAGATGGCTTGCTAATTTGTCATAATTCGAGTAACAATATACATTGATGGGGATCGATAAATGGGGGAATGTTATACATATACATTATATATATATATAACTAAGTATTAAAGAGGCTGAGTAAGATTATGGGATTAAGAACTCAGATGATAGGTGAGATGATAGGTATGAGTACATCAACACATGTACAAAAGCACCTTAACAATAAAGTCTTACATTATACCTAAACAATTGAAATCAATTAATCATAATACCCATAAATTGAAAAGGCATTGAATTCAAAATGCGTATATGAACACTAGAAATTAACTCATCGATTCATTATTTTTTTTGTTTCTTTTTGGTCTGATCCCTTCTCCATCTTTCAATTCCTTCCTTCGATTTTTTTTTCTTTGATCATACTTCTTGAGCAATTTGATCGGCTTTCCTTTTCATCTTCATGTGTAAATAGTATTAATATATAACTGTTTCTAAACTTTGTTATTTGATGTGCGCGGTTCAAAAGGTTCAGTCTTATTTATGTTTTAATTGTGTCTAATTGTACCAGTGGACTTACGGGTCATAAAGCCTACACGCATAGCTAAAAAAACTTAACGTCCCTTTGTTACAAATCAACAAAAATTAAAGCAAAAGGTTTTTTTCTTTAATTATTCAAGTGCAAGTTAATATTAGTAAAGAAAGTTAATATTTATTTTATTACGTGTTCCTCGACACTGAGGGCATCCCTCAAACGAAACCAAACTATAGATAATTATTGAAACCGTAATAATGGACTTAGCACGCTTATTTTTTTATGTATTGATTATAATTAGATACTTAAATTTCAATCCTTTTTTTTCTAATTCGGACAAAAATATTATAGTAAACATATATATGACCTTATTTCGTATCTCACAGAAAATAAAGTTACTAATAATTTGATAATTGAATTCTTCTTTAATGTTATACAAGCGTGTAACCCGTGCGATGCACGGATTAATTTTAATATTTTTTTCCTATTATTAGTATAATCTTATTTTTATAAAAAAATAAATAAATTATTTAATAATCCGTGCGCTGTCCGGATTAATTTTGACATTTTTCAAGGAAAATATGGTATAATTGATTGATTTGATCTTGGTTAACACTATTCTAAAATTTTGTTAGCACTTTTCAAAATAATATAGACACATATAATTTATTAAAATAATTAATTTATATATCAAAGTTAACTACAAACTCTATTAATCGCCCAAATTCTTATTAACCTTTTTTTTTATTTGCGTCTTTATTTGATATGGGTTTAATGTTGTTAGTTCTCTATGAGTTGTATTTACGAATACGAATTAAGATTTCTAAGTTTAATCGTATGATATGAAATGAGAGTATGTAGAATTTTATCAATGCTTTTGATCTTGTTTTATTAGTTTTTCATTATTTTGACGATTTATCTGACTTGGAAATTATGTTTTTTTTGTTATATTTAGTATCTTGCATGAATGATATCTAATTACTTGGAAATATTTTCTAATTACTTTGTAGTATGCAGGGAAAATGCTAATCAGAGACATGGGACGTGGTCGTGGACTTAGTCGAAGAACTTGTGCTATTTTACGAACACCTAGTCTACCTTCTCCACGCAATCAGAACACCCGTAAGATTACCAAAAACACTTGTAAGACCAATATAGAGACCCGGGCATGGAAATGACCTAGATCACATTTCGATCGCAAGTTTAGGGAAAAGAACCCAAGAACACCATGCCGCATCAAATTCCAAGTGGGACAGTAATTATTTATATATGTTTATCGTATAAATCTCATTCAACTTCAAAATGTATGTGAAAAATATGAACAAGATTAGCTCATAGATTATGAAGCTTTTGTGTTTATGACTGACTACATTAAAATTAATTTTAAAGTATATACAATGATACAACAGTGAAGATATTGAATACGACTATTCGTTCAAAATGGGTAGTTGGGCATACACGTGTATTGCCATTCTTGCACAAAATTCGAAATGGGCTGAAGAAGTTACCAAGAAGTTTGTTGTATGTTATTTTTATTTTTATAATTATGTACATTACACACACCTAAGTTCTTTCTATTAATTAAGGCATTTGAAGATGCAAAAACCCGGAAAGGCTAAAGAGTGTTTAGAATTATATGTCAAAAAGAGTATTAAAAATTGGTCAATCAGTTCTCCCTCTCTCTCGATGAGAGTCGGCCGCCCCATCTTCCTTTAACCCTAATCATCACACCTCCTTCTTCACCCTTCTACCCATCTGCATCTCTATCTTCATCCTCTCTCTGCATCCATACAACATTTTTATCATTTGTTTTTAACTTCCTTTCAATAAATATTGGATTCTGTTCAAAAATTCGCTTCTTTTTCGTTTCGTTTAATTGAGTTATTATTTATAGATGGTGTCCGGCAGGTAGATAGTTGGGGTGCTTTTGATACGGTAGTGAAAAGCGCATGTGCTCACCTCTCACAAAATATTTTTGTTCATAACACGAGGGCCCTCTCAGTTTTTGCAATTGAGTCCTCTGAACATTGTACGATCCATGGAATTAATGTGAGGGCAATTGTGAAACTACTGTTTTCGGTGGAGATGCAGGCTGGATCGCTCGAGAAACCATTATCTTTATTTTTAATTTTCAGAATATTTGTATTCAGTCAGTTAAGCAATCCGGAAACAAAGAGGCTAATTATTTAGTTCGTCTATTTGTTTTTCAACCTGGTTGCATGATGAATTGGGGGTTTGTACCGATTGAATTTTTTTCATGTTATTAATGAAATCTGCTATAAATTTTGAAAAAAATAAATAAATAAATTGGTCAATCAAGAAAAGGGGTGGTTCGAAGAAAGTGTAGAGTTTTCCAAGAATGCTATAGACATAGGCATTTTCATCATTATTTCACAATGACATAGAAGAATTATAAGCTAATTAATGATTATATGATTTTTATACTCTCGTGTGAAAGGATTTTCGCATGGACTACAACCTTAATTACCTATTATATTATAATTGAAAATGTGATCAAGAGATTCTCAAATTCATTTATATTTTTTTATCCCTATATAATATTAATAATTTTATTTTTCTAATCTTTTTTTACATAATTAGATGTTATTGGTGCACTACTTATCATTTTTTTTCTCATTTTCTTTTCATTAAAAGCATTTCTTTGTGATTACATATTGTTTTTGTTTACATTTGAATTTAATTGTGGATTAGAAATTTATTTTATATATTAAATTTTGGGTTCTTTGGAGTTTATTTTTGTTTTGGATGATTGTTGGCCAACTAAATTTATTTTAAATTTATCTCCACATGTGCTAGGCTTTTAAACACATACAAAACAATACTTATAAGTAAAGTAAAATTAGTTTGAAATTATTATACAATTGATATATTACATATTATATAGACTTTGCTTGATAGGAATGTTGGATAGATATTATTTAAAACTTTTGTCTATATAAAGTAATTGTTACTTATTTCAATTTTAAAAATTTAATTTATAGTTAATAATCAATAAAAAGATGTTATGACTATATAATTTATATAAAAGTAAATGAAATAAACTCTTCTTTGTTGTAGTTTTGAGTAATGTATACAAGAGATAACTAATATTATCAATTTAAGATATCTGCATATAGATCCTCACAAATTTAACAATATTTGATTAATAATAATTAACATGATATTAATTTATCTATTATTTCCAAACGGATTACTACGATTACATTGCTTGAATTTAAAAGATAATAGATAATAAAAAAATTAGTACAACAAGGAGAGTGACAAAGAGGATGACTACGACCTCCTTCGACAATCAGATGACACCCTCATTCGAATCAGATGACCTAATACGAGACATGGTTTATGGGAAGAACGGGCAAAACAGACGGATGTATTGTGCTGCTACAGTGGGGTCAACTGTGATGGCTGCCGCACTTTTTCGAGTTTTGGGGCAAGATTATGCAGAACTCCCTTTAGCCGCAACTGTGATAGGGTGACCTTTCCTATCACCTCCTGTGCAAAACATTACACTATTTAATAAAATAAATAAAAATCAATATAAAAGAATCAAAAAGGGAATTAGTATGTATACCTCCCCAGATCTTTGATGTATAATGAACAATCCCTGATAAAGCTACACATATGAAAAAATTTAAGGATTAAAAGTGTCAACCTATAATACAAAGCAAATCAAAATCTTATTTATTAGAAATTAGTTGTACCTTTAGCACAAAGATCCTCATGTCTTCCGGGGATCCGCTCTCCTCACCATCTTTGCAGCTCAATTGGTTGGTCATATACTAAATTTTGAAGTTCTGGAATATGGTAAGATTGGGGCGGCCGTCAAGGAATTAGGGATTATGGAGTATGTGCAACACCCTTAAGTTATATAGGGGCTGGTATATAAAACATTAGAAATTTGTAGGAAATTTCTTAGAAATTTCTTTACTAATATTCTTGAATCAAGTAATTTTTCTATTTGTCTATTATTTTTTTTAGTTCATATTCTTTGTAAGGTTTAAAAATAAAAAATTACTTTTTTGTTTGTTTTTTATAGTTGTATGATAAATATCAAAATAAAATATTTATTAAATTTATTATTTTATTAGTAATCCAAAAACACAATTACAAATGATAAATTATTGAATTTTGTAATCCGTGCATATTTCCCACTCTCTCGGTCTCAATTCTATACATTTTCAAAGTGACTCAGAATTGTAAAATTTTGTTATATAGAAATTAACTACTCACTAGTTACATATATATATATATATATACAAATAATCAAATAGAAACTAAAATTAAAATAAAAACTAGAAACTAATATCAGCCCTTAGATCAATCTAATCCAAGGGCCCCCTAGATGTAGTACACACTATATATATGCTCCCTCCTACACATAATTCTAGTTTTTCCCCTCCGTTTTTTATTTAATTTTTCCCGTTAATCGGTGAACTTTTTTTGAAATCCGACTTCACTGTATTTTTCTCCATATGTGCCATGTTTTCACGTGATTTAACAAAAAAATTATTTTAGTTTTTAGTTTTCATTATAAGGAGGTTTGTATTAGAGTAGCCCCCTATATATATATATATATATAATATTGATGAGTACCATCACTTTACTCAATTTTCTTACTTTTTTTCTTCAAAATTACACTATTTCTTAATACCAAACCATTTGTATATATTTCAAAGGGACCGAGAGAGTAATATTTAAAAGTTCTACATGAATCATTCAAATTTGAACTTTTAAAACTAATTTACTTATTTTTTTATAAAATATGTATTTCTAAATTAATTAAGTTAAACAATTTATAGGAGTAAATAATTGGTACTAAATACAACAATTTTTTTTCAACCACATTATGTAATTTATAAAAAAACATCTTAGTGCAAATATATTATATTATATAATTTCAAATAATATATTAGTGTTTTTCCAAAAATAAAATGGTGTAATACAAAAATGATCAAAATAGACTATTTATGACCATTTTCAACAATATTTCTTATGAAGTTGGTCGGTTACATTGTGATGGGATATAATTGATGAAAATATTTCTTTGTTTGTCTATAAACATGAAAAAGACCAACAAACCAAAGTTGACACGGACCACCCTGACATCCTAGTCAACCGTGACATGTGGCACATACATGCCAAGTAGGAAAAACTGGGACCAAGCAAAGGTGAATTGTAGATTTAAAAGTAACCAAAAACTTGGTCGGTTATCAAATTTTATTAAACATTCACGTTGCTGCCATGTAAATGGGTGGGACCAATAGTCAAGAAAATGAAAAAGTTATTTATTACCTTTTTGATCCGTAATGACCATTATCATAGATCGAAAAGTCATTTCCGACTCAGACTCATCCAATGTGACATATTTGGTCGTAAGTTAATATAGGTGAAATTAATACAAACTGGTATTTAGAAAGTACACAAGTGAGATATAGACATCATAAGTTATATTCTAATTAATGATTATAAGATTTCTAAGTTCTCCTCTAAAATGATTTTTCCATGGCCTCCAACCTTAATTACCTATTATATTATAATCACAAAATATGCTCAAAAGATTATAAAATTCATTTATATTGTTTTTGGCCCTTTTTTATTAAAAGCATTTATTTATGACCTATTGTTTCTCTTTTTCTTTTAATTACAAGTATTATTAGTGACTACATATTGTTATATCACTAATATATATATCTATTGACATCCATAAGGTTGGATCGTTGAAAAATATTTTTAAAATAATCGAAACACTAATTCAAGATTCAACACTAGCTAGCTGTACTAGTCAAACTGATGCTTGACTATTAAAATGTCAAACCAAATAAAATTATTTTGATATGAAATTTTGGGTACATCACTAATATATATATCTATTGACATCCATACGGTTGGATTATTGAAAAATATTTTTAAAATAATCGTAACACTAATTCAGGATTCAACACTAGTTAGCTGTACTAGTCGAACTGATGCTTGACTGTTAAAATGGCAAACCAAATAAAATTATTTTGATATAAAATTTGGTTATATCACTAATATATTTATCTATTGACATCTATACGGTTGGATTATTGAAAAATATTTTTAAAATAATCGTAACACTAATTCAGGATTCAACACTAGTTAGTTGTACTAGTCAAACTGATGCTTGACTTCTAAAATGTCAAACCAAATAAAATTATTTTGATATGAAATTTTGGGTACATCACTAATATATATATCTATTGACATCCATACGGTTGGATTATTGAAAAAATATTTTTAAAATAATCGTAACACTAATTCAGGATTCAATACTAGTTAGCTGTACTAGTCGAACTGATGCTTGACTGTTAAAATGGCAAACCAAATAAAATTATTTTGATATAAAATTTTGGTTATATCACTAATATATTTATCTATTGACATCCATACGGTTGGATTATTGAAAAATATTTTTAAAATAATCGTAACACTAATTGAGGATTCAACACTAGTTAGTTGTACTAGTTGAACTGATACTTGACTGTTAAAATGTCAAACCAAATAAAATTATTTTGATATGCAATTTTGGTTATATCACTAATATATTTATCTATTGACATCCATACTGTTGGATCGTTGAAAAATATTTTTAAAATAATTGAAACCTTAATTCAAGATTCAACACTAGTTAGCTGTACTAGTCAAACTGATGCTTGACTGTTAAAAGGTCAAACCAAATAAAATTATTTTGATATGAAATTTTGGTTATATCACTAATATATATATATATATATATATATATATATATATTGACATCCATATGGTTGGATCGTTGAAAAATATTTTTAAAATAAATGTAACATAAATTCAAAAGTAAACACTAATTAGATGTATTAGTCAAAATCATGTTTGACTGTTAAAATGTCAAACCAAATAAATTATTTTGATATGAAATTTTGGTTATATCACTAATATATATATTTATTGACATCCATACGGTTGGATTGTTGAGAAATATTTTTAAAATAATCGAAACACAAATTCAGAAGTAAACAGTAGTTAGTTGTACTAGTCAAACTCGAGTTTGACTGTTAAATGACAAGCCAAATTAAAGCCAAATATATTTATTATATTTAAAATAATTATCAATATTTAATCTACTTAAATTTTAATAAAAAATTTATTGAAACATAAGTGAAAATTAAAGGGGCAAATGGACCTTTATTTCTGATTTTTCCAAAATAAAACACCACGCCTTTTGAGAAAGAGGACAGTGTAATAATCTAATTGCTTCAGATCTGAATTTATTTTCATTTTCCTCTTTCTTGCTTCTCTCTCTCTCCCCTTCACTCTTCCCCTCTCTTTCTCCCTCCCTCCTCTCCTGGTTATGCAAAATCTATCCATACATAAATGTTTACTTTATTTCTAGCCTCCTGTGGTTGATTCGTATGCGTCTCTTCACTGGGGCATTTAGTTATGGTTTCGTTTAGGGATTTAAATTGCGACTCAATTTGTGTTTTAGTCCGTCTTCAAAACTAGGGCTTTTGGGGCGTATTTTGTGGATTAAGGAAGGCGTCTCTCTCTCTTTCTCTCTTCTCTCTCCTCTCTCTCTTCCTGGTATGCATATCTCTCTCCCCTCTCTCTATGCTCATATATCTCTCTCTCCCTCTCGCCTTCCACCTCTCCGTTCCCTCTCTTTTGTATATATATTTGCTGGATTTTGTAAATTGTACTGTAATTAGCGTACTGATTTTCTTTTAGTGAGTTATCTGTAGATTTGTATTTATTGTTTTTGTTTGTGTTGCTTAGAGTACAAAATAATTTGAATTTTGAAGAACAGTCTATGTGGGAAAATATCATAAACATAACAAATCAGCTAATATAGTTCAATATTACCATTCTTTGTTTAAGAAGGATTTTTTTTCCAGATTGGCACTTGCATATCATATTCAATATTTTGGTGTGTGTAATGCTCTGATGTTGTCTGCCGATATGCAGAACAAACCCCTGATTCGCAAGTTGTTATGCTTTATGTACCTGGCCTTGAACGCAGGTCTTTACTTGTCACAATCTAATGTACTCCACAGTTTCAAGAGTACTGTGGCGTTCCAAGAGCAGTGTTAGCTCTAAGGTTGGTGACGTTTATCTTTTCTAGCATAATACACTACAAGAAAAAAGTCCATAGACATCGGTTTTTGGCCGATGTCTATGTTGTTTGGCAACCGATGTTGATGTCGGTGATGTCTATTCTAGACATCGGCCATAACCCGATGTCTTTACTTGCTTAGACATCGTTTCTGGCAAAAAAACTGATGTCCATGCATTGTTTTTTTACAAAAAATGTTAGAAATAGATAATTTAATAAATAATTACACCTATTACAACAGATTAAACATATTACGAGCTATGTTTTTTTTCCACTAGACATCGAGTATTTTCATTTAGGTGATGTAAAATCAGATATTAAACATCGATTTCTTTAGTGAAAGGTGATGTCTATATCGGCACATAGACATCAGTTTTATCCCAAACAAGTATTGTCTATGTTTAATTTAGACTTGAACATGTCAGTCTTTGACATCAATTATTCATCTAAAAGCGATGTACATTAACTTTTTTAATATCAGTTTTTCTTCTTTAAAAGTGATGTCTATATTGTCACATAAACATCAGTTTTATCCCAAACAAAGTGATGCCTATTTTCAATTTATACTTGAACATGGCAGTCTTTGACATCAGTTTTTTATCTAAAAGCATGTACATTAAGTTTTTTTTGACATCAGTTTTTGTTCTTTAAAAGTGATGTACAATTGCTTTTGTAACTAAGATATATGAAATATACGGAACTTGCACTCAAGTAAACTAAAAAATAATAGATTTGAATACATGCTTAATACATAGTCTGGTCCTTTATCATCATCAAAATAAACTGCATCTTACATTGAAAATTTTATTACTCAAATGAATATCCCAAAAAAATTAGCTTTCACACTAAAAGAAATAAATAAGTAAACAAGCGCCATAACAACTTAGCTCCAAATAGAAGTGAAGGAACATGAGTTTTGTGTTTTGACTCAGAAAACCCTGTGATCTTCTTTGAAAGATTAATAACAGCTTCTCCTGACCTGCAACGCTGTAACAAGAGCAAGAAAGAACCACCTCTCATCTCGGGTAAAGGTCCTAGGGAGGACCTATTCAAAGTGTCCAGCCAGCGATTCAAACTGAGGAGGAAGGCTTGCTTCAATGCCTCCATAGAGTAGCATAGCAGCTAAGTTCTTCTGTACATTTGCCAACTTATGTCGGTCTAAGTTCCAGGGTTAACTAGAGTTCGTCTGTATGCTATAATAGCTTTATCTAGAGAGCCTGCATCTATCCAGAGCTTCGGAAGCAACTCAAGTGCTTTGTGAAGCATTTCCTACAACTTACAATCTTCATACAGTATATGCGTAGAATTTAATGATAAAAATCAGTCCTAAAATAAACACTCCTAATTACTTCTTTCCCCTTATTATAACTGTATTATTACAAACTATTTGTAGTTAATGATCCTATGATTCATGAATAAAAGTATTTCATTATGCTATGATGAAGGATCTGATTCCAAGCCTTTAAAGTTTACAGCACACATACAATTCTTACCCAACTAATCGGCAGCAAGGACAACACATAACAGCTTTGATCGAGATGGCATCTTCAATTCAAGTCCCAAAGCAATTTTTTGAACTTGTTTTCGATCAGGATTTCCGGAGCTTCCAAAGCAACAAAAATGACAACAACTCATTGATGCTTCGCTGGTCAACAACTCTCTCGGCTCGTGCTGCTTTGATGCAACAACGTGCTCCAACACGTACTAATAATAATCTTACCATCACAGAATAATAGAGATTAACAGGTGTTAAGTTTAGTAGCTTGATCAACTTGTTACATTTGATAATGTATTGGGGTTTTTATATACTCCCTCCGTCTGAGTTATTGTTTTACATGTTTTTTTCTCTATCATGTATTTTAAGGCAATATAATATAACAGTTCTATTATTATTTTAAAAAAATTCATTTTCTGTATAAAAATTAAAATATTATTTTTTACTCAAAAGGAAAAATATTAAATTACTAAACACTAATGTTCAGTAAAAATATATAAATCGCAAGAAAAATTATTAAAATTAGTCCAGGACAATAGTAATTACTGTTTTACACATACTTGTACATTTTCACTTTCACAATTCAGAATAACTTTTTCCGTAAAATAAGTTTTTAGTACATGCTTACATGCTGACTACTGGTAATATGTTACATTCTAAAGGAAAAACCATACCCTTCCACCAATTATTACTTATATTATCTGAATTACCAAGTGAATGTTAAATATGAGAAAATGTGCTACCTGACTTACTAGTTATACCAATCAACCTAGAAAACAATTAGTATTAAAATATAACATCTAAACATCAAAATTACAATATTTTTATAACCAAGTAACCCAAATAGTGAATCTAAACATCTGAGAATAATAATAGCTTACTTGTTGACGGATGAGCTATCTCTTCGTGCATTCATCTCAGGAAACGATTTCTTATTGTTACTTCCTCTCCAACAAAGTTGTTGCAGCTCTTGCTTCTTCTTCTTAGAGACCCTGTTAGCAGCAAACATTGTAAGAAATAGTGATATATGAAAACAACGAATACACAGAGAGAGAGAGGGGGGGGGGAGAGAGAGAGAGAGAGAATGCCTAAGCCCTTGCAGCAGCTGCAGTAACACTCTGCCTCCTCAACCTCCTGCTGACTCTTTGTCTCAGTGATATAAACTCAGTGATATAAACCAATTGGCATGTACTACATTCAAGTAATCAACTCTGGCAACAATTAGAATAAGAAATCAATAAAGTAACGAATACTTGAATTAATATGTACCCTGTCCATTGTCTTTCCTGTCCCAGGAGGCCCTAAGAGTATACCCAAGCAAGGCTGCCAGAATTACAGTGAGATTTTAGTTACACCAGCTACATAGTGTATATGCATGTGTGACATCTGAAAATCAGACAATCAGGCACTATGACAGTTTTATAAACTTTATATTTGAACTCTATGACAAATCATCATTAACAAGCGAATAGATACGAACGAAAGCACCAACAACGTTAAAGACTAAGTAATATTTTTTTTAAAATAATAAAAAAATGAAATTTCTTCATGTTGAAAAATTAGAGTTACTAACTAGTCATTAATATTGCAAGGAGAAATGACACATAAACACTCCAGAAAGTCTAATCCTTGAGAAATTCAAGTCCTCTAAAGTCTACACCCTGTCTACCAATTATGTCCCAATGATTTCCAGGTGTTTTTACCGATGATTTCAGTACCAGGCTTGCTATGCTAACTCGCTTCTTTGTAAACTCTTGATCTAAGGATTCCTTTTTTACTTTCTACCTTCCAATATCTAAGAAACAATTCTCTCGTAAAATACAAGTAACCCATATCCTCTGGAGGATCTTTCCAAGCCCCAACTTTTGCATCGTTAAATATCACCCCACCATCCATCTTTGTAAATATGAGCAACATAATGGCCACAGTGGGTAGAAGTACCAATGTGACTCACCAATCCAATAAGTTTGTACTCTGCATTGGCACAGAACCAAAAACTTTTGTAAGAAAGGGTAAAAAGGATAGTAATTAAGCTAAATATTTTAAAATCAGAGGACGTTCAAACTAAACATAAATTAAGCAACCAAAGAAGCATACATTATCTTCTATGGCTACATTAAAATGTCAAATCGAGAAACCAGCTAACAAATTTGGATTAGCTGCTACAATATTCACAAATATTATTATCCTTTATATCTATAGATTATACATATGGCACATAAAAAATGACACAATTTCAGGCCGTTGACATATTTCCAAAAATTTAGTAATTGGCCGTAATGCAAGACTTAGTGACATAATCGCAGCCGCGGCTTAGGCCAGTTGTGGATCCCGTGAAACCTTAATTAACAATATAATTAAAATAAAAAAAGTATTGAGCTAATTAATTACGCGAAGTGAAAGAGAGCAAGCAATAAAAAACAAGGGAGGGGTACCTCAACAGATTGAATGGTGCAGAAAAGTATCAAAAAGATGAAGAAGGTCAGAAATATCGAAATAGATGGAAGATTACAACATAGAGTTGGCAAGGTACTAGTTGTTTTTTGTGTTCCTCCTCAGGCTCAGACTCGGTGTCCAACTCAGTATGATACTCGGTATCATTGTTATGAGTGTCCAGGGCTAATGCAAGTGGAAACACGTCTCCATTTTTTCAGAAACCAAAGAGAAATGGGTCACCACAAGACAACTGCAAAAAAATACAAGACAACTACAAAAAATTACAAACAATCAAAGTACCTTAAATTTAAACCAAAGATTCCTCAAATAATAGTTGTATCATAGAAAACAAAATCAATAAATTAATAAATGAAAGATAAATCCAAGTAAACGAAATAACATGCTAATTATTACCCAAACCATACTCCTTATAACAAACAAAGAGTATTAAAATTAAAAACCCCAATTTAAAAAATTAGGGTTTCGATTTTAAAAATCCCCAATTAAGAAATTAGGGTTTTGATTTTAAAAAACTTAACTGTTAAAGCAGAGAAGACCTAAGAGTCTTTCATGTAAAGAGACACCAAGAGAGTGTTAGCAGACCGGTGAAGGTGATTGTGATGGTGAACCCATCGGACCAGGTGGAGATGGTGGTTACTAAAATAGCAGAGCTGGTGGCGGTGGCCATTAGAGTAGCGGAGGTTGTAGTGGTGAGAGACAAGTGAGAGAGAGAGAGAGAGAGAGAGAGAGAGAGAGAGAGAGAGAGAGAGAGAGATTCAGTGGGGTGGGTTGAGAGACGAGAGAGAGATTTGTGAGAGATTTACTTTTTTTTTATTTTTAGTTTCTCTGGACAGGGGGAATAATTGGCAATCAAACGAGGGAAAGTTTTGTAAAATTTCACTAAGGGTGAAACAAATTGAAGTGGCCCGCGCTGATTTATTTTAGGGAACTTTAGACATCGGTTGTTAAATAATCGATTTCTTCAAATAACAAAGACATCAGAAAAACACGGGGTGATGTTATTACCTCTTTTAACATCAGTGGCATCCGGAAGCGATGTCTAATGTGTGATGTCTATTCAACTTTTTCTTGTAGTGAATAAATCCGATTTTTCTTCTAATTTAGCTCCAATCCTTTACAATTTAGAATTATTTGCTTCCTACAATAAAATATTACAAACTTATTAATAAAGGTCCAATTAAATACGAATTACACACTTATACAACTAATTACATGACCACATGAAAGATTAATTGACTTTACAGAGATAGCAATCACAAAACATATTTGGATGACCATATACTATAGTTAATTCATGCATCTCTATAAGCGTTGACGTATATACAGGCATAATGAAGAACACATCTTAGAAAATCAAAACTGTATAACTGTCAAAAAGTTTAGGGTTTCAAAATAGCCATCCAACAATAATAAATTAGCCAACCATAATCACAGTAAAAGTGATAGGATATATGAGAAGATTAAAATATAATACAAACTGTAGAATTAGAAGTTTTCCCTATATTGTTGATATAAAATCTCCTAGCATAAAGTCCTCCTCCTTATCCTCTTAACTCTTCTCTTGGTGGCTATGGATACGTATATTCCATCTCTAATATTATAAACCTAGTATATAAATTATTTTTATTCTTTCTAGGAACAAACAAGAGTTTCCATAATTGAATGGGATTCTAAAGTCAAAATTTGTAGTTGACTTTTTCTTGCTGTTACTGGGCTGATATAATGGGATTTAAAATCTGAACCATTCTCAAATTAAAGAGAATCTCGTTATCTTCGGTGGGCTGTTGAATCGCCCAAATCTGATTGGTAGAAATCAAGATATGGCCCAAACAACATGTCTTGCGCATGTAGCCCAATAAATCAGAATTTTCTTCTAATTTAGCTCCAATCCTTTCTAATTTAGAATTATTTTCTTCCTACAAAAAATATTACAAACTAATTAATAAAGGTCCAAATAAATGCAAAAAATAATAATATGGGGACAAATATCATCTAAAATATACATAAATATATATTTTATCAAACAGCCTCCAGGTTTTATTCATTAAAAGTATCATAACTATGTTTACAGTGTTAAGAAATCCGTTTATGGATTGAGACAATCCCCTCGGTGTTGGTATGAACGTCTCAGTTAGTTTCTAATAAACAATGGTTTCACTCGTGGTACACTCGATCCTACTTTTTTTATTTTTCATTAACATGATCATTTGCTCTTAGTTCAAGTTTATGTCGATGATATTCTGTTTGGATCTACTAATGAATCTTTTTGTAAGTTTTCTGACTGCATGTATAAGAAATTTGATATAAGTTTAATGGGTGAACTACAATACTTTCTAGGATTGTAAATTAATTAGTCTGCTACAGGAATTATTATTCACCAAGGCAAATATATTAATGATTTACTCAAAAGATTTGCTCTTGAACATGTTACTCCAAAGGCTACACCTATGAGTACTTCAGTTAAGCTCACTAAAGATGAACAAGGCACCCCTATAGATGTCACTAAATTTCGACGTATGATCGGATCACTTTTGTACTTAGCTGCCTCTCGTCCAGACCTTATGTATAGTGTATGCTTGTGTGCTCGTTTTCAGTCTTAACCTAAAGAATCTCATTTGAATATCGTTAAACATATTTTTAAATATTTGAAATATATGAGTAACTTGGGTTTGTTTTATCCAAGCTCCTCCTCCTTTGATTTAATTGGCTTTTCAGATGCTGGCTATGCAGGGTCACAGGTTGACGGAAAAAAAGTACAAGTGGTTCTTGTGAATTTTTAGGAGATTGTTTGGTTGTATGGCATAATAAAAAAGCAAACATCTGTAGCTCTTTCTACCGGAGAAGGAGAATACATAGCAGCTGGTAGTTTCTGTACTCAGATTTTGTGGATGAAACAAACATTGCAGGATTTTGGGCTTAAAGTGTTTTTGATAGGGGAGATTTCATTCTCTTTGTCATCATCATAAAAGGGGGGAAATGGTATTGCATAGGTTTCTGATGATGTTCTTTCTCAGACAATCAACCGAGAAGAATGCATCTTTTATCCGAGACAATACAGTTTCCAAAAATTTACAACTACTTGATTTGATAGGGTCTGTTGTAACTCTAGTTTGACTGGGTATTTACTTTTATTATATCTCAAACAAACTCTTTCAAGATAAACCTATTTGATCTATTCAACACTTATTTTTCTCAAGGTTTATCTTTTATTAAACTAAAGAATTAAACTTCAAAAAATTAATTCAACATTTTTCAAAATTCGGTTTAAAATAAACATTATCTTATCCTGAGTTTTAAAAAACAAAAATGTTAGTTCCTGATCCTATAATACTACTCATGCTTTCATATTTATGACTAATGCTTACACGCTCTATCTCTATTCTGAAACAACATTCATGTTCTATATACTCACATCGAATACCCAGTTGAACAAGAAATTAGTTGAGTTGTTATTTCGTATTCATTTGATTGTACGTGTAGTTATATCAACTTGTGCCAGGTTGTGGCAAGGGTTTGATTCCAGAAGAATAGCCAAGGTAGCAAGTGGGCTAGGTTATAGCAGGTGTGCTGAGTAGCAAGTGTGCTAGGGAAAGGGTTCTTTCAGGGCTATCCTTTTGTAATCAAAGAAAAGATTGTAAGTTCTTTTTATTGAAGTTGATATAATACATTCTCTATGCTAGTTGACATGAGGACTTGGATGTAGGCCATAGACTAGGATTAAGGGCCGTACCAAGTGAAAACTCTTGGTGTTCTACATTGTTTAATTTCTTTATTACAGCATTTATATTTCAGTAATTTATATTCTACAGATTAATTGAGACTGTCACATTGTCGATCTCATTCATAAAGGGTTTGTCCCATTTGCATAAAATACTTTCCCATTTGCCTTCTCAGTTAGAATATCGCATATATAGATTGTGCCTTTGAATTTCATTACTAATAGAACAATCCAAGTTGTGAGAGATTTGTCTTCAAGTATAGTAAGGAAATAGATACAATGACCATGAGTTGTGACACGATAGGGCCCCCAAAGATCAGCATGGACTAAGTCAAAAAATTCAGTACTAATAGATGTACTCACAGGGAAAGATAGTCTTTGTTGCTTGGAAAAGTGACAGCTATCACAGAAATCAAGAGTAGAGTTCTGACTAATAAGTAGTAATTCAAGTAGATGGGCAAGAGCATGACCTAATCTGGAATGCCAAACATTTATATATGAATTGTGAACTGTAGCGTGAAATGTGGCATTTGAGACCACATTAGAGAACTGACCTTGATGAGAGGAACATAAGTAAAGTTCAACATGGATTATACCAATCTCAATCTTCTGTGTCTAAGTAAGATCTTGAAGATAACACCCATGAGCAGTAAAGGTGGCAAGGAGTTTAGAATCAGTTAGGAATCTACAAATGGAGAGTAAATTATAGGTGAATGAAGGCACACAAAGAACATGATTCAAATTTAGGTCAGGAGACAAAGTAATAGAACCCTTGTGTGTGACTTGAGCACTTTGACCATTAGGAAGATTAAGAACTAGAACACACAACTAAAGATTTCTATGAGATGAAGGAAATGGGTGATATGATATGTGGCTCCTATGTTCAAGATCCAAGTGGTAACATTATCCAGTAATACTATATTGTTACTGTAGTGAAAAGTACCTGCAAAGTAATTAGGATTGAAGTGGCCTGCATTAACTGAGTTTGCAGATGCTGGCCAAGTAGATGTTAAACCAGAAGAATCAGCTTTTAAACTAGGTTGTAACATACTGAGGAGTTGCTTATATTGACTCTCTGACAATCCACAGTTGGTCTGTATGTCATTTGTAACTGGTGACTCAGGTGCACTGTCTCTGTTACCCCTTTCATGAGTAGTACTTACCATAGGTTTGTTTCCATCATACTTTGGCTTAGGTTTAGGCTTTCCATACATCTTATGCCACGAAGAATATCTGTGAAGACAGAAGCAAGTATCTCTGAGATGACTGTTAAGATGACAGTAATCACAATACATAGAATGATCATTAGGAGTCTTCCTTTGCCCCGGTGTCTTTCCAACCTTTTTATTTTTCCTAGCATCAAATGACCCACCTGAAGGTCTAGTATACTGCTTAACAGTCATAAAAACATTCCCAGAACTAAAACCACTACTATTTCCAAAGTCTCTTTGGCATTCCTCCAGAAGTAAAATAATAACATTGGCTTAAACTAGGAACTAGTCTTATTAGAATAATCTGACCTCTAACTGAAGTGAACTGATCACTTAATCCCATTAATAACTGGACTAAATTCAAAGATTGATCATAGGCCTCAAGACGAGTGTTCATAACACAAGTACAGACAGAGCAAGTGCATTTTGGTTTAGAAGAAATACAATCCAATTCATCTGTAAGTGTCTTAAACTTGGTGTAATAGGCAGTAATGGAGAGACTTCCTTGAGAAACTTGTGACAGATCCTTTCTAAAACCAAAGAGTTTGGCAAGATTGTTTTGAGCATAACGCCTTGACAATTTATCGCAAATCTTTTAGCCGTGGGCAGAAAAACAACACTCTTCGAATTTCAGGACTGATAGAGTTTAACAACCAAGAGATGACAAGATGATTACATCTATTCCGATAGGCTAACAGAGTTTCCTGAGTAGGTTTGACATAGGATCTATCAACAAAGTCTAATTTGAGTTTAGATAATAATATTAATTGTAACAACCCAAATTCGGGGTCAAGATTTGGTGTCACTAAACATCTTTACATAAAATAAAATAATAAATAAATAACCCCTTAATTCCGGAGCGTTTATAGGTTATGGTAGGAAACAAGAATCTAACTTCTACAATTCACAACAACTACAAAAACGAGTGTAAATACCTTTATGCTAATGCCATTGTCTTTTTTTTCAAACATCTTTGTCCTCTCCTCGCAGCGGAGATCTCTTTAAAGTTCTGCTGTCTGACGAAAGCTATTCACTTTTATCCTTATCTGCTTCTGAAAGAAATAAGAATTTACAAAGCAAGAGTGAAACCAAAAATGCCCAACAAGTATATAATTTGAGTTTCACAAGCATTAATATCAAAGGAAATTTCCGGACAAATCTTTAACAATTTTAAACAAATCTATTTTATTGAGAGAGTTGAGCGAATAGACATTGGCTGTTACCAGCCTTTAATTATAAATCCAAAATGCAAGCGATTCCCAGATTCATATCCTGAATCAGGGTTTTGTCCGATTTTTGGAATCATAAAACTTTCGAGAAGAGAATGCCGTTATGGCGATCAACAAAAAAATTAGACTGGACACTAGTTCACACCTATATCCTGCTGATCAGCCAGGATACGTACAGATATCTATATCTCCCTATATAGATCCAGTCGGTACCCAGGCTCTACGGCCCATCTCAAGGATCCGGTTATGCCCCGGTCCTTAAAATTAAGAACACTTAATCCCACACATCACTATCTAGATTTTGATGCAAATATTTGATTACAAAACATCTCAATTCACAGTTCGTAAATAACACCGAAAGAATGGGTATTTGCTCAAGAGAGCAATCGATAATATAGGAACAATAATGAAAAGAACATGCATAATAAGAGTAATTGCAGTGAAATATAAAATAATCAACTATTCTGAACTTAGAATAGGAACGAAGAAATATTTGCAGTATTTTAAAAGAAAGTTCAGGAATACTTGCCTTGATAAGCTTTAAGCACTATGATCGGTTGGCTTTTGGATTGTCTTGAACGTTTGTCTTATCGTCAGAACCACTATCCTATTCTGGCTACGATCTCAACGCTCAAGTCCTTCGATTGGAACTTTACTGAATTCAACAACTAACCACTATATCATTCTTAGCCCGACGTCACTCCTCGGGTCTTCCGACTAGGACCTACAGGGTTGAAATACCCTAATTCAGGTCATCGTCTCGATTAACATAGCATCACTATCCCTCTACCCATACGATTTCATATCCCGACCCATATATATAGATATATATTGAAATACACATCACATTTAAGGTTCACATCATCGAATTTTGGTTCAGGGCTTATTTTCAGAAAGTACGTATATTCGTTGTTTTGGAAAATAGGGTAATCGATTATTCACAAAATATTTTGTCATGCCACGTAAGTAGTTTTGTAAAATTTAATTACACATCCTCGTTCGACGTTTCTGATAAGTATAGGTTACGTTTCCATATTTTCGGAGTTAATTTCCCTGAAAATTGGGCAGCATTTAATTTGTTTATCGGCCTACCCGTCGAATCCGTTCGACGTCAATCATAATTAACAACAATCGCAATCATCCAATCAATTCACAATTCAATTCATCAATCCCATCCACCGATACAAATTCACTTTAATTCATTATTATTATTCGTTTTTGTTTCGAAAATTATTTTACAATTAATTTTATTTATTTATGATTTAGGACTCAGAATTAATCATCATCGTCCACCGTCGACTCGCCGAAGCTCATCATCGACGACGGTAAAATTCGTCGGTACCCGATAAATTTCGGGTTTACATACGAACCTCACCGATTAATTAAATTTTTTCCACTCGAAAATCTTTTATTTCACGAAAGCAGTCATAATTTATCCTGCAGAAAAATAAAATAATTGATAGGAATTATTCCGTTATATAATCGAACCAACTGCTATAACAATATTCACACCACACACGCGCCTACACGCGCAATCAGAAAAGGACAGGGCGGCCGGAATCCAACAAAAATCAGGCGGCACAACAGACACACGATACACAGTACACACACAACACAGACACACACGGAACACGCACACAACCATAACTCACACAAGATATTACACACATACATGCATATATATGCCAGAAAAGAATAATCAGAACGATGATTACCGGAGAAAAAGAAACCGGCGACCGGAAACGCGGCGGCAGGGGAAAAGAAAAGAGGAACGAAGGAGACAGGAGACGAGAGGGAGAAGAGAGGGAAACAGAGAGAAAAATTGAGATGAAAGTGAAAGAGGGAGAGAGGCGCGGGGGTGAGACGCGCGAGGGGAAGAGAGACGGGAAAGATAAGAGATGGAGAAAGGCGGTGGTGTGTGGCTGAGCGTGTGTTTTTATTTTGTTTATATATATTTTTTCTTTTTGTCTGATACATTCCGCATTTTTTTTAATAATTAAGCGAATCAACACGCACGTAAATTTGATCAGAACAAATCCCAAAATAATTTTAAAATTCTCAGAATATTCATGAGTTAATAATTAAAATTTTCATGATTTTTGAAGCATTCTGGAATTAAATACCGATTTTACGATTAAATGACATCAGAAAATCATTTAAAAATAAATAATCAATTAAACATTGATTTCTAAATTTTATAAATTCCTAAAAATAATAAATAAAATTATAAAGCAACAAAAATAATTTTAGAGATAATTTTAGCATTTATAAGAATAATTATTCAGTAAAATCATTTTAAGAATAAAAATAATACCACATAGTTCAATAATTAATTATACAAATAAGATTCGTATCCAACAATTACCCAAAATTAACAATAAGGTAACATACAACTAACAGACCCATCACATATTTTGTTTATTTAATAATTCGATAATTACATTTACAGATCGGATCCGAAAATAGGTTATTTAGCCGCTAAGTAACTATATAATGATATAGTTTTAATACCGGATTTGGATAATTATCAAAACAGGGCCTCTTATAAAACATTTTATACAAAAATAGGGTAATAATACTTATAAACATTTTATACAAAAATAGGGTAATAATACCTCGCCTTTCGAGAATATGAGTTTTACCGATCTATAAAATGATTAGCGTATCGAAATTTTCACGCCGGGACTCGTACGGATCAAACCGTACCCCGAATCGAAAAAGTCAAAACATGAAAAGTGTTCAGAATTATCAGATTAGTTTAGGAAGGAGTTTTCGGAAAAGTTCCGGGTTGTAAAAACGCAAAAACGGTTGAAGTGGAACGATTCTAAAAAGTAATTTTATAATTACGTAAAATAATCATTATTAATTCTATAAATTCTCATAAAATCACATAACAATCCAGAAATTACCAGAAAAATACCAAAACTATCTATATTTTATTCTGGATAATTAAAGATTAAAAAAATCCCAATTTTATCAAAATAAACACCCAAATATTAATATCAATCATCAAATAATTTACTAAAAATCACAAAAAAATTATATAATAATTATTTATTGATAAAAGTAATTACATAATATTTCCCGGATGTTACATCCTTCCCCCTTAAAAGAATTCTGTTCTCAGAATCATGCTAAGGAACAAACTACGATATTTTTCGAGTATCTTACTTAAATTTCTTAGGACTCATCATTTTCACCATTACTCAACAATCTTTTTCCAATATCAACATCTATTAGTTGCTCATGCAACCTAGTTCAACTCTCCATTCTGTACATATGGAGCTAAATTACTCTTCCTGGTCAGACCCATATGAACGTCTTATGAACTCGTTATACCTAGGACAACAAGACCAACTCATTCACAATCGTTCTATTTTTAACTGTCTCAAAGGACTAACTTAGTTTGTACTAATCTTATTTTGGTTCTAATTCTAATAATTCGTGCTCATAAACCTTCCATTTTTACTGACTGTTCTACTTTACTTTTCACGTCTCCTTCTGTTCGATTAGTCTGGCCTATGATCATTTTCCAATCATTTTCGAGAATCTTTAATCGATCTCTTGTATTTTCCATCCGTCTGCGCCCGATATACTGAGCTCATGGCGTTTGATGCTTTGAAATGTTCTAAATCTATTCAAAAACTAAAAATTAAAAGAAATCTTGGCAATTGCATTTAACTCACCACTTTGTAGTATACTTCAATTTCTTTTCAATCACTATCAAGTATATTCATCGAGCGAGAATCTTTTACTATTTGAAAGAAAATATATTAATTTGGAATGGGATGAATCATAACTTTATTCAAACCCGACCTCTTGGTACTAATATTCATTTTGTTATCATATCAAATTAGATATTAACATGAACTTTGATGCTCACAATATTCTATACTGAAGTCAACATCAATCATCTATATTAATACCACATTTGATATTTAACAACAAAGTAAGTATGAACCAGAAACTGAGTCAAAACCTGACCTTCAATTTCTAACTCTTCAAATTCCTTTACTCATTCCCCAGTAATCCTAATGATTTCCACTTTTTCTTTTCTACTCAAGACATCTGTCCTTAAATGGACCTTTTCTGTTTGGTAATTAACCAAATCTCCATAGCTCATAACCAATTATGACCTGAATTCATACATTTGAAGCTTAGGATGCAGTTGCTATTTTTCCATCCTTTATAGGCATATCTTCAGGCGTTCAACTTGGGCTT
The DNA here is from genome assembly GCF_009905375.1 of Apium graveolens. Lineage (NCBI taxonomy): Eukaryota > Viridiplantae > Streptophyta > Magnoliopsida > Apiales > Apiaceae > Apium > Apium graveolens. Next base: position 50,485,333 of record NC_133651.1, read on the forward strand.
CCTTAGTCCTCGAATGAGCGAGGATGTTACCAATAAATACAATTATACTATCCAAATACTTCTTACACACTATGTTCATTTAATCTTCAGATTTACAACTTCTGATGATCGATGCGTAACTTCATACCTCCATTCTCTTTTTTCCCTGACCATTTTTATGCATAGCGCAAAACACTTCTTATTTTATTATTCCTCTATTCTATATTTCTGAAGTTTCCTTAATTCATTACTTCATCCCTACTGGGTCATCGATACAGGGCTTTTGACACCAGCTCAATCTATGTACAATAACCGATGAGAAATTGGTACTTCATTCCCCGAGGTAACCTTGATAAATCATTTGTTCGAACCTTCGGGACTTGACTTTAATTCTAAAGAAATCTGATATGAGATTCATTGTATCGTTCTTCTCTAATAGTTTTCCACGAATACTGTTGTTTAATCTTCCCTACTTACGCGCATTCTTTGAATGAAATTCCTATTTTCAATTATCGGCATTTCACTTCATTCTCATATCCGTTCTGGCACAACCTACGTTTACAACTTGTCTATATCCTGGGTCATTTTATAAAATTTCTTTATCATCCTTTTGATTCCATATCTTTTCTTGCTTATTTCTTCATTCTCATTATTCATTATTTCTTTTAAACATAAGGGATCTCTTTTTCTGAGAAAATACCAATCTGTTCATTAATAGATAAGTCATTTCTGAATTAACGCTAGAATAAAGGCTTTTATTTAAAAATTTTAAATTCTTACTAACAGAATTATCAAAATTCATCGGTATTTATTCTTCTTAGCCTCGCTTAAATCATTACTGATCGCATATTTGGCTTTCCCCATTTGATCAACATTCCTTTTTCTTGAGTTCACATGCAGACTTCGTCAGTCTCTATCTTACATCAGATACTTGGATTTGCGAGTTTCCCAATATTTCACAACATCTTCCATTAAATCGTAATTCGACATGGAGGTACATTCACGTCCTTCATGGGGTATTATTACAGATGGTAACATTTCTTTGCTCTATCTTTGAACTTCAGTTCTTGCAAACGTTCTCTCCACTAATTTATAGTAGCTTCCATTAAATCGTCATTCGATATGGGTATACATCCAAGTCCTTCCTAGAACGCTATTACAGATGATAGAATCTCTTTGCTTTATCTTGAAACTTCAGTTATTTAAATTATTCTTCTTACTAGCATGTACCAATTACTTTCTGTTCCTCTTATTTATCGAAAAGGGTGTATTCATCTAGATAAAATCTCGCACATGTCTGCAGTAACATCACGCTAATTCTACTAAACTTTCGATTTCTGCTAATGCCATCACTTCCTCCAAATTCCTAATTGCTTTGATTTCGGAACTGAAAATCATGTCAGAGTTTGACTTAATCTAATTGGAATCGACTTCCATTTAACTAACCATTAGTTGATAAAGTTAATCAATTAACTCTTTTAACTGATCAATTAAACCAAGTGTTGACTAGCTAACTGGAATCAAAGACCAATTATATAAAGTCGGTTTGGTCATGACAACCTTTTCCAAAAACCGAGATCGCAATCATTTGGAGTACCAATGAGAATAAAAATATCTTTCTTTATCCTTAAAAGTAGAGTAATTCTGAAAATTTTGGCCAGCACTTCCCCTATACCATCGACTACCAGTCGGACTTAGGCCGACACCATTAATCAACCAAATCATCGACAATCATATCCACCCACTTCCATCAACCAAATTCATCAATTCACCATAACTCAAACTGTAACATTTTGATCAGCACATGTACTATTAACTGGCATAGCATCTATCTTTTGAATTGGACTGAGGTCTTAAACTAACAATGATTAATATCACCATATTTGTTTTCAATTCTTTTTGAATATTACTATATGTTATTAATCAACTTAAAATTTATCTCGTTATTTCTCAAAAATTTGATTTCACAATTTTTTTTTAATTTATTTCTGACCATTATTAATCGGTTTATCTTTTAATAACCATGCATGGTCTTCATTATTATCGTCACAATCTGGTGGAAACTTAATCGTTATATCATTATTTCTTTAAAGGTTTCACAGTCGAATCATCATTGCTTCAGCTCCACTTATGTTTCTGTATCGAACTTTCATCACTGGTCTGGTTATGGGTATTAAATTCACCATAACATATTTACTCAAATTAGGGAACTTTACAATTTCCTGAAGAACACGTTTAAAATTTATTTGCAATTAAGGTGTCTTTGATCTTGAATCTTCAAATAAATATCTTCCCGCGATGAAGGGATGCTTCACGTATTAGTTGCCTGTCTGAGTCATTGTTCAGAATTCCCTTGATCTTCGATTGTCATCCCGACACTCGCTCGCTTTGTCTGACGCATACAGCCTTACCTCCTTATTTTATAACTAATTTATTTGTTACGGTTCGCTAACCATTCATTTCACGTCAAAATCTTCTAATTTGCAGTGTATCGCGTTAACGTAATCTACTGTACTGATAAAATTCTCCTAACAAGAACAACTGTCTGACTTGATGTCTTTGCCATGACCACGTTATCGATGTATCCATTTTTCCTTGTTCGCAGATGTCCACCATTTATCGGCTTGTAATCATATCTACATTCGACATGTGAGTTTTACCTGCTACACGACTATTCCATTTCTTTTGAAATCATCAAAGAATTGACTCTACGCAAGAGGAGAGTTTGTGGATATGATTTTGATTGAAAAACTGAATAAGGAATAACAATGCCACAAACAATTGTGAGAATTTGTAGATCAGAAAATTGAAGGAAGAAAAATGAATGAAGAATCAGACAACCATATTCGTACTCAAGATGGCCAGTCTTTCATACTATATGGCATACAACACATTATTAGGTGGCGTCCCACCAGACTCTTCGTCATTTCGACAAAGCGTCACATCACACACTATTTGTCTCAATCAAGAATCAATATTTTGAGAAGAGAAATAATTCAGAAGGAATACAATAAATTTTCTTTCGTTTTCGCCTCCTACGATTTATCAATAGAAGAAGCTCATAGGTATTCAAGAATCAAAAAGAATATATGCTATCATATTTGTAAAAGAATGACATTGTAGGTCACCGTTGGTCACCGTCCATGCTTCATTTACGTATGCCCTCAGGAATTATTCGAATGAGAGATTCACAGCTTCGGTCATGTTACAACTTCATAATATCATCTGGAAATGCCTCCACGCTAAATGCTTTAATGATTTGATCATAATCGCGTCCTTACGAAATTTATAATCAATGCTTCCGATTTCGTCTATGCCATGTAGAATAACCATTGATCATGCAACACCTCAATTTCATCGATAGAAAGATGATTCTTCTCCAATCATCTGGAAAATTCATCCATTTTCTTTAATCATCCTCTGTCCGTTCGAATCATGAATCTCGTTAAATTTTAATAATTTTATGAATTGGATAAATAATATTTTAACATGTTGATTCAATCATTAATATTATGAAACAAAATTTATGTTCATTTTTCACGGAAACTTTAAACTTTCTTCTTACTAGTGGGTTTACTTGGTCCTCCAAATTAACAATACTGAGTCCAAATCCATTCTTCTTTTTTGGATCACTTTCTATTAATAATAACAAGAACTTAAGTAGTAATTCGACAACCAAATTGTGAAACTCATTTTATGCAAAGATCTTCTAGAAGTTGATTAAGGAAATCCTTTTTCGAATTCTCATTTCAAAGTTTTGGAAATCAAATATTTGGTCGTCATTACTATATAAGTTACTTGCTATTTTTATGATTCACTAATGAGATATCTGATTAAAGGAATGCCCATGTACAGGTCTTTCCACTTCGGTATATTCTCTACTTCTCCTTAAATTCTGTTCGTATTTATTAGTCGATGAAACTTTGAGGTACTGTTGTATACCATTTTGTTCATAACTCTAACCCAATGCTAACGTCTGCCACCATCTTTGATATTCTCGTCGTCGTCCTGGACGTTATACTCACGATCACTAATGCAATTCAATGTTTTGTCTACAGATAGAGTCACACCTTCATGCTAGTCTTACCTATACATAGGAAGGTAGATATCATCCCTCGCGCAGCTCCCGATAAGTGATAAGAATCTTCTCGCAATGGTGGTGCCTCTTAAATGTGCAACGTTGGTTCTTCATCAGCTTCTCTCAACTCGTTGCCTCCGGCGTGAAACTCGTCCTACTACCTAATTCTAAATTAAATCGTACCAAAGCTCACCTAGCTTCCCTTACACAAGTTCTCACAAGAATCAATCGCATTTTCTTTAAAACCACATGAAAAGTAGGGTAACATACCCAGTCTCCATCGGTCTGTCGATTTCTCAACACTGTCGGACCTGAAAACTCAATATATCTATAGCGTTGCTATATTCGTCTCACACTTTTCTCAACAATCCTATCTTACTAATTCCATATCGGATCTGCTAACCCTAATTCGCACTCAACTTAACTTAACATAAGCATGCCTAGCTCTTTCCTATCTTACATGGCATATCAATCCTATCTTACCTTCACCTATTCTTATTTCAGTGACCAATAACCTGTAGCTCTGATGCCAACTTGTAACAACCCAAATCCGGGGTCAAGATTTGGTGTCACTAAACAATCTTTACATAAAATAAAATAATGAATAAATAACCCCTTAATTCCGGATCGTTTATAGGTTATGGTATGAAATAAGAATCTAACCTTCTATAATTCATAACAACTACAAAACGAGTGTAAATACCTTTATGCTAATGCCATTGTCTTTTTTTTCTAACTTGTCCTCTCTCGCAGCGGAGATCTCTCTAACTTCTGTTGTCTAACGAAAGCTATTCACTTTTATCCTTATCTACTTCTGAAAGAAATAAGAATTTACAAAGTAAGAGTGAGCCAAAAATACCCAGCAAGTATATAATTTGAGTTTCAAGCATTAATATCAAAGGAAAATTTCCGGACAAATCTTTAAACAATTTTAAACAAATCTATTTATTTGAGAGAGTTGAGTGAATAAATATTGGCTGTTACCAGCCTTTAATTATAATTCTAAAAATGACAAGCGATTCCCAGATTCATCTCCTGAATCAGTGTTTTATCCGGTTTTTGGAATCATAAAACTTCCGAGAGAGAATGCCGTTAATGGAGATCAACAACAAATTAGACTGGACACTAGTTCACACCTATATCCTGTTGATCAGCCAGGATACAGTGTAAATCTATATCTCCCTATATAGATCCATTCGGGTACCCAGGCTCTACAGCCCATCCCAATGATCCGGTTATGTCCCGGTCCTTAGGAACAATAATGAAAAGAACATGCATAATAAGAGTAATTGCATCGAAATATAAAACAATTAACTATTCTGAACTTAGAATAGGAACGAAGAAATATTTGCAGTATTTTAAAAGAAAGTTCAGGAATACTTGCCTTGATAAGCTTTAACCACTATTATCGGTTGACTTTTGGATTGCCTTGAACATTTGTCTTTATCGTCAGACCACTATCCTATTCTGGCTACGATCTCAACGCTCAAGTCCTTCGATTGGAACTTTACTGAATTCAACGACTAACCACTATATCATTCTTAGTCCGACGTCACTCCTCGGGTTTTCCGACTAGGACCTACAGGGTTGAAATACCCTAATTCAGATAATCGTCTCGCTTAACATAGCATCACTATAACCTCTACCCATACGATTTCATATCCCGACCCATATATAAAGATATATTATTGAAATACACATCACATTTAAGGTTCACATCATCGAATATTGGTTTAGGGCTTATTTTCAGAAAGTACGTATATTCGTTGTTTTGGAAAATAGGGTAATCGATTAATCACAAAATATTTTGTCACGCCACGTAAGTAGGTTTTGTAAAATTTAATTACACATCCTCTTTCGACATTTCCGATAAGTATAGGTTACGTTCCCATATTTTCGGAGTTAATTTCCCGAAAATCAGGCAGCATTTCCTTTGTTTAGCGGCCTACACGTCGAATCAGTTCGACGTCAATCATAATTAACAACAATCGCAATCATCCAATCAATTCACAATTCAATTCATCAATCCCGTCCACCGATACGAATTCACTTTAATTCATTATTATTATTCATTTTTGTTTCGAAATTTATTTTATAACTAATTTTATTTATTTATGATTTAGGACTCAGTATTAATCATCATCGTCCACCGTCGACTAGCCGAAGCTCATCGTCGACGGCGGTAAAATTCGTCGGTACCCGATAAATTTCGGGTTTCCATACGAACCTCACCGATTAATTAATTTTTTTTGCTCAAAAATCTTTTATTTCACGAAAGCAGTCATAATTTATCCTGCAGAAAAATAAAATAATTGATAGGAATTATTCTGTTATATAATCGAACCAACTGCTATAACAATATTCACACCATACACGCGCTTACACGCGCAATCGGAAAAGGACAGGGCGGCCGGAATCCAACAGAATTCAGGCAGCACAGCAGACACATGATACACAGTACACACACAACACAGACACACACGGAACATGCACACAACCCTAACTCACACAAGATATTACACATATACATATATATACCAGAAATGAATAATCAGAATGGTGATTACCGGAGAAAAAGAAACCGGCGATCGGAAACGTGGCGGCAGGGGAAAAGAAAAGAGGAACGAAGGAGACAGGAGACGAGAGGGAGAAGAGAGGGAAACAAAGAGAAAAATTGAGATGAAAGTGAAAGAGGGAGAGAGGCGCAGGGGAGAGACGCGCGAGGGAAGAGAGACGGGGAAGATAAGAGATGGAGAAAGGCGGTGGTGTGTGGCTGAGCGTGTGTTTTTATTTTGTTTATATATATTTTTTTTCTTTTTGTCTGATTCGTTCCGCATTTTTTTTAATAATTAAGTGAATCAACGCGCAAGTAAATTTGATCAGAACAAATCCCAAAATAATTTTAAAATTCTCAGAATATTCAAGAGTTAATAAATTAAAATTTTCATGATTTTTGAAGCATTCTGGAATTAAATATCGATTTTACGATTAAATGACATCAGAAAATCATTTAAAAATAAATAATCAATAAAACATTGATTTCTAAATTTTATAAATTCCTAAAAATAATAAATAAAATTATAAAGCAATAAAAATAATTTTAGAGATAATTTTAGCATTTATAAGAATAATTATTCAATAAAATTATTTTAAGAATAAAATAATGCCATATAGTTCAATAATTAATTATACAAATAAGGTTCGTATCCAACAATTACCCAAAATTAACAATAAGGTAACACACAGCTAATAGACCCATCACATATTTTGTTTATTTAATAATTCGATAATTACATTTATAGATCGAATCCGAAAATAGGTTACTTAGCCGCTAAGTAACTATATAATGATACAGTTTTAATACAAGATTTAGATAATTATCAAAACAGAGCCTCTTATAAAACATTTTATACAAAAATAGGGTAATAATACCTCGTCTTTCGAGAATATGGGTTTTACCGATCTATAAAATGATTAGCGTATCAAAATTTTCATGCCGGGACTCGTACGGATCAAACCGTACCTCGGATCGAAAAAGTCAAAACATGAAAAGTGTTCAGAATTATCATCGGAAAAGTTACGGGTTGTAAAAATACAAAAACGGTTGAAGTGGAACGATTTCTGATTCTAAAAAGTAATTTTATAATTACGTAAAATAATCATTATTAATTTTATAAATTCTCATAAAATCACATAACAATCCAGAAATCACCAGAAAAATACCAAAACTATCTATATTTTATTCTGGATAATTAAAGTGTTGCCCAGTAAATATACAATTATTTAAGGGGGGTTGGATACAATTGTATATATGTTTCGAACAAGTAATAAAATATAACAGCTTTTTATATATCTGATAAAAACTGTTACAAAATCCTCTGAAAAAATACTGATGTTCTTGAGAGCTGCTAGGTCGAATGATCCTCCAGTGTTATTTACTAAGTGATGACCTAAACTGTGTTTATATGCTACACAGCTACAACAGATTAATCTAAGATATGCATTATCAAAAACTAACTGAAACTGATACATATCTTAAACTAAACAGATAAAGTCCTATAACTCAGATATAACAGATATCTGCTCCATATTATAAGGAACAGAATAAATCCTCTAATGCTGACTGTCTTCAAATACTGATGTCATACTAATGCTGATGACATACTAAATCCTGACGGTACATCAGATCCTGATGACATCCGAACATCCAGATCCTGAGCTTCTTCTGATCATTGAGAATTCAATATGTAACAATCGCCCCCCAATTTATGCTTAATGCAATGAAGCATAAATTCCATTCCCAATGATGCCAAAACCAATCTACAAAATGTACAAGGAGTAAAGCTTACTTCAGTATCTTAATATAACTAACAGTTTTTCCAAGAAAGTTCTTTAATCTTTCTTCCTCCTTGTCTCGTAGGACTTTAACAAGCTTTTTCTTCAACTCTCTCTTCTCTTCAGTGTCTTCTCCAAGCTGATAGATAGTTGATCTTAACTTAGAAATTGAGCTTTTGCTTATCTCAAGATCACCAATCAACATGAAGCTTAAACTGACATATTCATGATCAGGATTGAAGGATAAATGAGGACTGTTGAGAAAAACTTGTAGCACTGTAGCTCCCTTTTTCATCTGCATTTCTTGACCAGTATAAGTTCTGTACTTAGGAACATAATCACCATTGTATTTATCATCTTTTGTCATGACTCTTCTTCTGATCATTTCAAGTATCATAGAAGACCAGTTTTTGGTGACTTTATTTTCAACTCTAAGAAGATAGTGAATGTATTTCAATTCTGTCACAGTCTTCATTAATAGTTGCTACAACGTAAAGCTTTTTACTTTACCATCTCTGAAAGAGTACAGAATCTCTTCTCTGACATCATTATCATTTATCTTTCTATAAACAATCTTCACAGCTTCAACTTTCTCAAGATGTGAAGAGAAATTCTTTCACCAAGATTTTCTGTCAGAGTATCTATATCCAGCAGATCAGATTCCAAGATCTCCATACTGGAATGACCAATGCCTCCTCTGGTTCGAGATTTGATAAGTTTCAGTTTTTCATTGTATACCACCCAAGAAGGCTTCTTGATGGACTTATCAACATCTTCCTGTTTTGAGATAGAATCTCTTAACCCAGCTGACACAAATTCAACATGCTTGAATCCTTTAGAATAATTGAATACATGGATGTCTTTCCATCTTCTATTCTTCTTGTCGAGAGGAACATAGTTTAAAGACAAATCATCAGTCTTCCCTTCTGCTTTATGCCATAGCTCCCTCTTTGATTTTAAAGCTCTCTACAAATATTATTTGCATGCTTGATCAGCTTTCCTTCTATTAATCTTTTCTTTTTCATTAGCCTCTGAAATATGAGGAGTGATTACTAGAGAAGGAGCTGACTAATTTAATGCTTTGATCACCTTTTCATCAGAGTTAAAATCAGTTATCAGGTTCACAGCATCAGGATCTGCTTTTACCTCAGAATTTGTGTCTGCATCAGGAGTTACATTCTGATTTGGTGTATCAGCTTGATCAATGTCAGTGGCTGATCTTTTCTTCCTTGGTATAATCAACTCTTCTGGCTTCTGAACTTCTTTATCTTCTTCATTTCCTTGTACAGGAACATAACTTTCTCTGGATAGAAAATTCAGAAATGTAGAGTTAAATGCAGTCACTTGCCTTGATTCAGAAGTTCTTCCACCTCTTCCTCTTCCTCTTGCTCTTGCAGATCTACCACCTCTTTTTTCTCTTCCTTTAGAAGTGTTAGTTTCAGCTTCAATTTGAGCCAAAAGCTCCTTTTGTTGTATAGATGCTTCTTCAGGTGTTAGATCAGAAAATTCTTCAGTTATATATACAAAAGCACTCCTAGCATTCTTTTTCTCAAACTTCTTATCTTTGTAGTACAAGACAATCTCTTCACCTATTTCCTTATGTCTGTAAGGAAAGAACATCCCTTTAGCTTCTGCTAAATTTGAGATTGGAATATCATCATCCTCAGGAGCACCTGCAGTAGTCTTGTGCTTGGTTTTATAAGCACCAGTAGACTTCCTTTGTCCTGAAGAATCATTCTTCTTGGAATGTTGAAGTTGTTGAGCAGTAAAAGCAATTTGAACATCTGTAACTGGATTATTCTTATCATCATCATCATCAATATTTTTATCCTTTGTCTGAATAGAATCTGGTATAGATTTTGTAGCAACTATCTTCTCCCCCTTTTTGGCATCAGATTTTGAAAGAAGAGAAAACAGAGCATCCAGTTTGTGACCTATAGAAGAAACCTTGTCTTCCAAGGAGGAAAGTCTAGAGGCCATGTTGTCTTGAGATTTAACAACATCTTTGATGGTATTTTTCACACTTTTGATGTCAGCTGAGTTAGGTATGTGAAGCAAAAATCCATCAATTTTCTCTTTGACACCAGCATGAGACTTCTTCATTTCATCAAGTTCAGAGTGAATTCCTTTAACAGAGATGGTTGAGGACTTAAGATGCAACTTCAGATCAGGAGTTTAAATTTCATCAAAGGCCCGATGAATGTGTTGCAGGCCAACAACAAATGAGATAGAAGTATTTGCAAGTCTCCATTTATAATCCCATTCTGTCTGTCTGAAATACTCAGCATCAGGATTATAATAAGAAGGATGTTCAGTGAAGTGCGAAGAAGAACCAACATTGGACTTCTTAGATGCATCAATTGCAGACTTAAGCTGAGTAGTATCAGGATCATCATCATCACTATCATTGTCAGAGTCAGACAAGTCATCAGAAGAATGTGCAAAATCAGGCAGAATTGCCTTGCCTTTATCCAGATTCTTTGCAAGAGATGCCTGTGGCTGATGTGATCCTGAAACAGAAACATAGTAACACCTAAATCTCTCTGTTCTTTTCAAGTGATCTCATCACTTCTCACATAATATATTACTTTTAAGAGTAATATTATTCTCACAGAAGAATCTTTATAAGTAAAGAAAAACTTATAAGATTCTTGTCTCAAAACTACCTTTCCCTTTGCCAGTACAGGAGACTGCCACTCAAAATATTTTCTCTCCTTTTTTTTTTATTTTCACACAGTCGCACAGAAAGGCTCAATCACACATATAGCAAAGAAATAAGAGATGGCTGAGAAGGGTTGTATGTTTGTCATATAAATAGAGGTAACCTCAAATAAGAGACTATTTATTATCATACAAACATGAGAATATATGAGAAGTTAACAATACCTGAAGGTGATTCCTTAAGTGGAAGTGATGAAAGTGGAGGAACAAACAACACATCAGGATGCTTTTTCAAACTAGCAACTAGTAATGGATCATCAATTGTAGCTAGTGCAGTTGAAGGATGATTCTCAGTAAGAGCTGATGTATCATCATGATTTGATCTATCATGAGAAGTTGAAAGACCAGCATCAGTACTTTGAATTGATGGTTCTTGTGGAGTCTGAGATATATGACCTGCTTCAGCAATGCTTGGTGAAGGTTCTTGTGTGCTCTTCTCAAAAATAGGATCATCAATGATTGCATCCACTTGTGACAGTATCTCCTGATGAGTTTTCTTTTCCTGGAGTAGTTGAACAGAGTCTGCAAGAAGATCACTCTGAGCAATATTAATAATGATTTGTGCAGCCTCAGTGTCTGCATCTTCCCTTTGAAAAGATGGTTCTTGTGTGACTGGATGTGTTGCAGTTGCTAAATCCCTTTGAGACCTAGGTTCTTATGTACTAATATTCTTGTCAAGAGGTTGAGTCTTCTTCTACTTTCTGATATATCTAACTACTTCTTCACTTCTTCTTTTCAACTGACTCCTTGCAATTTTATTGTGTTCAGCAGTTGCTTCAATTACTAGAAGCTTGTCAAGCAGAGCACTAGCATCAGTAGTTGGCTCCTTGATTCCAGTAGTGGCAATCAAGTCATTAGAATTTTGATCAATGGACTTCTTGATTTTTGACAGGGACCCTATTGGCATATGATCATCTGATTCAGAATCTTCTTGAATGATCAGTCTTCTTTTCTTGATTGGAAGGCAGTCTTCTTTCTTCTCACTCTCACTTAGTGAGGCTTGTTTATCTTTCTGTCCAGATGTGATAGAATTCTTAAACAGCCTTTTCTTTGTTACAACTGGTGTCTTTTGAGAGACAACAGAGGAGGCTAATTTAGAGGCTTGTTGTATTTGCTATTTGGAAGAAGAAATGCTTGGGTTAGAAACAAGATGGGTGATTTCTTGAGTCTTAGCATCAGGAACTGTGACAAAGGAGCCAACATCAGGATTTGTAGGCACTTGTGTAGGAGTAGGTCTATTTCTCAATAGAAATTGCCTGACCTCTCTAGGAAGAAAGGGTGGTCCAGAAAATTTATTCTTTTCATCCCTTTTGATATGATCAGTGATTGCTTTCTCAGAAATTTGAAAAACAGGGAGTAATTCATCATTATCAAAAATATCATTAGGGCATAGATAAGTGAAAATCAGTTGTAAAAATCTAATATACCCTATTACTCCTGAAGTAACTGCTATCCTAGTAATTATGAACTGTAATATAGTATTACCATAATCAAAATTACCATAGTTAAGAAGAGGGTACCCAATTCTCAGGGAAGTGGATGGAAGAGCATCAAAGTTAGTTGTCTTAGCAACAGGAGCAAATGTCTCATCATAGTCAATACCTTCATGTTGGAAATATCCTTTTGCCACCAATCTTTCCTTGTTTCTGATGATTGTTCCATCAGAATCAGTCTTATTTCTAAAGACCCACTTTGTGCCCACAATTGACCTGTTCTTAGGTCTAGGCACCAGCTTCCACACTTTATTTCTTTTGAACTCATTCAATTCTTCTCGCATAGCCATGACCCAATCTGCATCCTTGAGTGCATCTTCTACTTTCTTTGGCTCTTCTTTTGAAAGTAGATTATGATATAAACATTCATTCTGAGTTGCACTTCTTGTCTTTACACCATCATCAGGATTTCCAATGATCAGATCATGAGTATGATCCTTAGTCCATTTTCTGGCACCGGGAAGTGTCCTTCTGGAATTTGATGCTCCCCCTGAATTGTATGCCTCTTCAAATGCATTTGAGGCTCCCCCTGAATTTGTTGGGTCATATCTAGATGAATTATTAGGACTTGACTCATGTTCTTCTGATGTTGAATCAGCATTGGATTGAGAAGAATTTTGAGATAATTCTTCAGTGTTAGCATCATCAGCTAACCTTTGCTATTGCTCCCCCTCAACTTGTGCAGGCTCATTAGCACAATGATTATCTTCAGAATCTAAAGGAGTGTCAGGATTTGGATCATCAGGAATTGATAGTTCATTAGAGTTTAATCCAGATTCCAATAATGCCTTTTCATTTACAAAGATTAAAATTTCATGAGTGTCTTCTTCAAAACCAGGAACCTTCTTTTTCATCAAAAGATACAATGATGGAGACTACTATAGTGTGTGTTCTTAGATTGAACACTCTGTAAGCTTTTGATGGTGACTATCCAACAAAGATTCCTTCATCAGCCTTTGATTCAAACTTTCCAAGCTGATCAGTATGAGTTCTCAAAACAAAGCACTTACATCCAAATACATGAAGATGTTTGAGACTGGGCTTCTTTTCTTTTAGCATTTGATAAGGAGTAACACCATGTCTATTTATCAGAGTGACATTTCGAGTATAACATGATGTGTTTACTGCTTCAGCCCAGAAGTAAGTGGGTAGTTTTGCTTCTTCTAGCAGAGTTCTGCCAGCTTCAATTAAGGTTCTATTTTTCCTCTCAACAACACCATTTTGCTGAGGTGTACCATGTTAGGCCTCAATGATACTATAGAAGGGGGTTGAATATAGTATCTACAATCAATTCGATTATGAACACTAGTATGTAACAAAAAACAAGTTTATTCTATATATCAAACTCTGTTACAGTAGGTTTAATCTACTCTCTCAGTGATGTATGATATCACTAAGAGCTGCTAGGGTTACAATGAATAATATTCTCGTGAATGATAACACCTATAATGTAAACCCTAAGTTGTGTTTATATAGTACACAATTACAAGATATCTTCTAATTGATATGAAATATATCTCTTCCTAAAATTTATCAGTCAGATATTATCTTCTGTAGTCCTTTAGTTGTCCAACTCTCAAAGCATATCTTCTTTTGTTTAATCCAGATCCTCTCTTGTAAATCAGCCGCTTTTCATCCCTGAAGTGTATCCGCACTTAAGTTCTGATATAAGTTCTGACGCCTTAAGTTCTGATAACTTCCTGTCTTCAGTAAGTTCTGATTTCCAGTTAAGTTCTGATATTCTGATAATAAGTTCTGAAACTAAACAAATCAGATTAGACATGATATCACAAATATATCTAACAATCTCTCTCAACTTGTAAATTATGAAAAATATACAAGTTAATAGATTTGATGATGTCAAAAACATTTAAGTACAAATACAATGAGATATTATTTTAAACAGCTAAATACAACTTACAGTACATGTAGCTTTACCAATATCACTGGATCAATCGGAATCCAAAGTGATTCCTTGTAAAGTCAGTTACCAGCTTGTCCTCAGCATTTCTTAGAACTTCAATTAACTATGCTTTGACTTGCATCAGTTCTTTATCTTCATTATCACCAATCTGATAAATGGCTGCTCTGAGTGCAGGAATTGATGTTCTTTCAAGCCCATCTTCAAGTATGATAACTCTGGGATGTGAAGAATCTTCATTGTAACATAAACATCTTCCTTTCAGAATTACTTCTACCTTAGCAGAATTCTTCCTGATAGGAATTTCTCTTCCATCATTTTTTAACTATCTTTGGAATAAATTCTGCAACCCTTGATCCAGAGATTCTGGCTTTATCCCTTAAGGTCTTCATCAAAAATTTTGACCATCTTCTGGTAACCTCGGACTTTATCTCCAAAAGATAATTAATGAATTGAAGTTCTTTAAAAGATTTTTTCAGCACATCTGTTTCCGATATTCTGTATGTTCTTCCATATTTAAGAAATAGAATCAGCTTTTCCTTGACTTTACTCTTATCATGAGTATCCAGTACCACTAACCTTGTCAAAGTATTTCTGTGTAACTTCCTCAAGTGGTTTGTCAGTTAATAAAAATGGATCTTTGATAGTTACTTCGACTCCTGTTTTGATCTTGGCTTCACTTGATCCTAACCCAGATCTGTCTCTTGCTTCTCTGGCATTCAATCCAACAGTCATGAAATCAGATAGCAGTTGACTTTTCTTAGGATCTGACGGTTTAACATCTTTCCATAGGAGTTTCTTCTTATCAGCAATTGTCATCTTGTTCAAATCAACTTGAGCTCTATCAGAGGTTGATGTCTTGATGACTTGTTCAGGATTTGCAAATTCTTCTATAACTTGCTGTTCTGAAATATCTTCACTCTAAACAACTTGAGCTATGTCAGAGCTTGTCTTAGATTCTTCTGTCATCTTCTTTCTCTTCAGAGTTTCAACAGTTTCATCTTCAGCAGCTGTATCATCAAAGACTTGAACCATCTTGCACACAGGATCCATCAAAATTTGAGGAATCTCTATCTTCTGTTTCTTGACTGTCTCCCAACTTTTCCTTTTCCCTTGTCTTTGGGATCAGTAGTAGTTTGAGATCTAGTACTTGATCTAGAAATCTCTGTGGCAGATCTTTCTTTTATCACAATCCCCTTTTCTTTTGGCCTTGGTGGCTTTTTAGCATCAGAAACTTTTGACTTTGGTTTGCTCTTCTCAGCAGCAAATTTAGCTTCTTCTCTTAATTCCTCTAAATCCACTCCTGGATTATCCTTAAGAAATAGTCTCTTGGCCAGTTCTTCATCAATAGTTTGAATTTTGGGATCCTTGTAAAAGAATGCTGCTTTCTTTCCCTTGAATTTCAGAGTCTGTAAAAACTTCTGTGAATCTTGGCTTCCAGCTTGAATCATTACATCAGAAGTAGTTGTCAGAACTTGATCATCAGAATTTGTGAGCAACAAAGTTTGATCTGTAGGTGAAGTCTTATTTCCTTCCTTATTCCTCCCTTGCATAGCAGATCTATCAGAACTTGTCTGTTGAGTGGGAAATCTGCTCAGCTGCTTCCCTTGACTTTGACCTCTACTCTTATCAGAGTTTCCTTGGTCATCACCATGATCATCCTTTTTCTTCAGTGTCTTGATTGGTGAGCATTTGGACTTACTACTTTCTCCCCCTTTTTGGCATCATCTGTTAGGAGTAGAGAAAGAAGGAGTTCCACTGAAGATTGGATTTTATTGAGCTGTGTTTGTTGAGAGGCTTAATTTTGCAATACCTCATCTAGTTGGGCCTGCTACTTGATTTGAACTTGCTCAATAGCTTCCACTTTTTCTTGAATTGGTCTGATAAACCTATTCTTGTCTAGTTCAAGCATCAGGTCTAGCTTATCAGCTGCTTCATGAAGTTTATCAACCTTTTCATGAGTCTTGGAGTGTAGACCTTGAAGATTTTTAGTACTGAGAGCAGTGACTTTAAGTTGTGTTTTGAAGTCAGAATTTATCGGCAGCTCATCAGCTTTTAAAACATGTTTTGACAGAACAGTTGAGCTGGGAATGAAGTCAGGTTCATTCCACTTCTTTGTCCATTCAACTCCTCTAAAGGTTTCCTCCCATGGAACAGGAGCATCTTCTTCAACAAATTTAAGTAGTGCCTCCTTGCAAAGAATTGGAGCATTGACTGGAGCACTTGCTGGAGCACTATCTCCAGAACTTGATAAAATCTCATAATCTTCTGATAACACCAAAGTGTGTGTAACTGAAGGAGATTCTGAAGCAGCTTCATCTAAATTCTGATCTTCAGTGCCAAGATCAAGAATTGGGGTTGTTGGTATCTCAGCCTGTAGAATTGGTGAAATAGGAGAATGTTGGTTGTTTTGCTGGTGGAGCTTCTAGATAGAGAACAGAAGGAATATTCAACCTGTGAATATCAATTTCAGGATTTACCCTGAAACTCCAACTGAGGCAGTTTTTTTGAATGGAGAGATAGGAGGTGTGATCACTGTGTCTTGAACAATGTCTTCAGGTTGAGGTGAAGCTGTCAAAGCTTCAATGACTGTAGGTTCTGATGAAATCAGAGATTCCTGATCCCCTTCCTCAGCATCTTCAGTATCCTCACATTGAATTTGTGCAATATGCACACCTGCTCTAGTCTTCCTTGATCTTCTAGATGGAGGAGTGACTTTATCTGTATCAGAACTTGAAGGTCTTTTCCTTTTCAAAATTCCAGAACCCTCAGCTTCATTCTCTTTCTGAAGAGTTGACTCTTCAGCTTCTACTGTCATAGGTTCTGATTCAGGAACCTGGACTTGTTCATCCTCATCATATTCATCTCTCAGAATCATCCTTCTTCTCCTTGGTGGAGATTTAGGCACAGAGATAGTTCTTTTGGTTTTGGGCCTAGAGGATGTGTCAGATTTTACAAATGACACCTTTTAAGAAGTACCAGAGGTTGGTTTGGTTTTGGATTTGAGGGGTGAGGTTCTAATAGTAGGTGTTGATGGTTGTGGTTGAGAGGATTGTGCTGGTTGATAGTAGGTTCTGATAGTAGGCTGTGGTTGAGTATTGGAAGGTTGGGTTGGTAGAGGTTGAGAAGTAGTAGGCTGTGTTGGTGCAACATTAGGATATATGGTTGTGTATGTGTGAGGATCAGAATTTACTAAGAACTGTTTTACAGATTGAGGAATTTGAAGAGGTCTTAGTATTTCTTTCTTATTATCAGTAGATAACAAGTCTGTGAAGGCCCTTTTATGAAGTTTAAAAGGTTGAATCAAGTCACTAAAGGCTTGGGGCTTATCAGAATAACAAAAACTGTAAATAAGTTGACAAAACCTAGCAAAGTAAACAGTATTTGGGTCCTCTTTCAACCTATCCCAAATAAAACCCAAAATAGCAGTAGCATAATCAAAATGAGTTTGATTAAGAAGTGCATACCCTATTTGCTGACTCAGGATTGAAATAGCATTAAAATTTGAGCATTTGTTGGCAAAGGCTCTGGTGATGTAATCAAAAAAGAAGCCCCACTCCCTTCTAATGTATGGCCTCTTCAGTTGTCCCAGCTTGGACAGACTTTTCTCATAACCAAGATTGGCCATCATACTCTGTAGAAGTGGATCCTCAATCTGAGCATTGAAAGTACAATTTTCTGGCAAATGCAGAGCTTGTCGAACAGTAGACGGTGTAACTAGGTGCTTGTAATATTCGGGATATATCGTGTAATTATTTTTGCTAATAAATAATTATTATATGTGTGTTCAGTATATATTCTGTGAATTATTTGTTAAGTGTTAAATATGTTTGGATGTTTAAAAATATTATTAATTGAGTATTTTAATTTTTATATGTCCAAAATAAAATATAGATAATTTTCATATTTTCCAAATTATTTTTATGTTGATTTATGAATTTATAGGAATCATATGAATTTTATAAAATCTTTTTTCGGGTATTTAAAATCTATTTTATAAAAACGGGAACCAACCGACGTCATCCGTTTTTACGTTTTTATAACCCGAAACTCTTCGGAGAACTCCTTCCTAACCTAATTGCAATATTCCGAGCATTTTCCATGTTTTGACTTTTTCGATCTGGCGTACGGTTTGTCATGCGCGGGTCCCGGCGCAACATTTTGGATACTATATTCATTTCGGTAAATCAATAAAACTCGTATTTTCGATAAACGGGAGCTTTTTATTAAACTATCACAATTATCACCTCGTAGTACGTGTAACACCCCCAAATCCGGGGTCGGGGATCCGGGTTGTCACGAGTTCCATTTCCCTTAATAACACCCAATCTTAATAAACATTCAACTACTTTGTACTGTGACCCCACAATAAACACACACACCACAAGTTATAGTCTCAGAGATGAATATCCAAAAATAACACGAGTCATTTTATTCCACAATTATATGCCATTACACCTTAAAAGTGTTTCTGAATAAATTTACATTTTTTGCCATTATTACAATTGATAAAGATACATAAGTCTGGTACATCAAAAGTTGAAAGCCTAGCCTATTGGTAGTTCCTTCCTCAGCTACAGCGACATCAACGCCTATAGGAAACTGCGGAACGTTTCCTATCCGCTCGCGAATTGGGAGCTTGGTCCTGTTCATCTTGTCTATCTGATGTTGTGTGATGAAAGAAGAGAGCAAGGGTGAGCAACAAGCTCACCGAAATAATATGTATAATGATTAACAATATATGAGCATCCTCATAGTACTCATGAAAGTCTTGGTCAAGTAAAAAAATGAACCAAGTTTGATATCTTATCGCGACCAAGTCGCAAAATATTCAGTATATATGTATATATACTTTTCAAAATCTTGGAAGTCCTCTTCCATGCATAATATACACAGAGTTCCAGTTGATAACTGTATAAATATATCGTTGCAAGGTGATCTCATATATCTAACCTTGTCTCAACGTTTTTGTGAAAATCTTTGTTATGCATAAGATAATCATTAACCAGATATAAGTTGAAAAGATGAAGTTACAAGATACTCCAATATACTTATATCTTTTCCGGATACTACTTGAACTACCACCATTCAAGGTATCATCAGTTTCAAAAGTTCATCACATAGATGAGACTACAAGAAAAGACTTGAATAGATTCAATCTTTGAAATATCCTCAAAATAAAATGAAGTTACGAGATACTTCATTTGATGAAAACATCATTTTGAAAACTCGACCCTGCCAACACTCAACAATCGCCCAACCGTAGCCTTTCTATCGAAGTGCTCTGGGTAGTGTTGCAGAAATATCCAATTGGATAATGAACTCGTTACGGGAGTTTGCCGCGCCAGTAAGACCACTCACGATGATTAGTCGCAGTAGTGCAACCCCACCATTTTCTACATGTAGAGGAGAACAGTCGGATTTACTTGTCAACCGAACCCTGGACTCTTAAGGAATGGACCGTCTTAGCGGAACTTCCAGGCCATTTGGGCCAATATAATAAGGTTGGGCCGACGCCACTCGACCACTTACGCCACTCCTAGTTCAGATGAAATCCATGACTCTGAAACATAAAGCTCGTCCCCCCTTTCCCCAAGTAGAAACTTGTTGATACGGCTCCACCAAGAAGTCGTATCTAGTTGGAAAGGAAAACTCATCGATATTTCCCAGGCGGTGCCTGTTAATGGATTAACTTGTTCCAAGAATTTTACTTCCCGAGTGTTGGGTAAGTAATCAAAAACTCTTTTATCAAAACAACAACCTTGTTGCGAATATAAAATACACCACAGAGCCGGATCCCTTAGGTTTTGAGCGAGTATTTAAATCCTCTTCGAAAGAAAGATCTTAAATATAAAAAAAATGAGTTTTGGGATCCGCCCTAACCTTTAAAAATCATTTTGAAGACTCGAAAACATTTTTAAGAATGTTTGGAGTAATGCTGATTTAATAAATTAAATCAGTCCCAATATATTAGAAAATATCTGAATATTATTATTTAAATAATATTCCCATAAAAATAATCTTTATAAAAATAATTGAAGTAGAAGTTTTAAAACTCATACTTGAAATGAATAATAAATAACCAAAGATATACTTATATGAAAGTACGATCTTTATTTGAATAATCAAAAATAAGTTTGATTATCGAAACATTATTCTTTAATAAAATAAAGAATATTATTTAATAAAATAAGCGGAGTCATAAGTCCTCGAATGAATATTCAAAACAATATTCATTAAATAAAATAGCGGAGTCATAAGTCCTCGAATGAATATTCAAAATAATATTCATTAAGTGAAATAAAGTTATCGAATAAACCTTATTCGAATAATAGTTTTGAAAACTATTTATATATATAAATATATATATATAATATACTCGGGAACATCGTCTCCCGGTTTAGAAAATATGTTCACCTTTGGGTCCCCTATATACGCAACTACTGTTTATCTCTAGCATAGGTATTATGCAACTTATAAACAATTGAATCAACAATTAGATATCAAGATTACGAAACAGACATGCATATATACCATATCAGCTTGCTCCAATATATCGCAAGATTTGCTAATAACAATCATGCACTTATCACAAGATAATGCATATACATATATACATCACAACAACAGTATAACGGGTAGAAAACTTGCCTGAGTGCTCCGGGGTAGACTTAAGCTTAGAGTGGGTCCGGTAACCTATAAAAAACAACATAAGCCGGAATTAAACCACAGTCGCTTAAGAAACTAGACTTTAACCAATTGAACCCTAACGTTTGCATATGGTCATTTCTACGCTTAACAAATCACATAAGTCGTTCGAGTACCCTTGGCTCCACCATTTTTAATAAATTAACCATTAAAAATTTTAAGGTGATTCTTTCGTGAGTACCCTACCAACTGCCTAATCCACGTTACATAATTGTTTCATACTCCAATTAGTCATTTAAGGACCTTAACCAAGGTTTCAAAGTAAGGCGAGGGGTAATGGTTCGTTCGCGAAATGTCGTTACTTAAAACGGTCGTTTCTCCTAAACCGTACATCGGATTCAAGCGAACCACATACCAAAACGAAGCTTACGACATAATCTAACTAAACATGGAAAAGTCACAGATTTAATAGTTAGCTCTCTATCCCGAACACTAAGAACAAGCAGTTGTATGAAATTGGGCATTACGACGGCTATGTTTACGCGATTACCAAGTTTTAAACCACTCCAAACAACCACCATTCAACTCACAACCAACAATACAACCAACCCTCATCCAAACCTTACTAAATCAGTCCCCAAACCTCAAGATTTTCCAATTTATACAACCCCATACATGAAATACTAGCTATACTTAAGTTTCATGAACTATAAACAAGATTTCAACATCCAAATCACTACAAATCCAATCCAAACTCTAAACACACAAGCATCATGCTTCTCATTTATTATAACCATCAAAACTATCGTAATACTCAAAGTAAAGTTAGGGTTTGGAGGTGTTATACCTTCCTTGGAGTGATTAGAGTAGCTAGGAAGTCTTAGGGAGCCTCCTACAAGCTTGATCTTTCCAAAGAAATCAAGAACACAAAGTTAGATTTTGAAGTTTCTAAAAGTCAGATTGAAAGAACTGTCAAAACGAGGGTCTTACCATGCTTATTTGGACGAGACTTGTGAACAAGAGTTTTAGGCCATCTCAATACCTTTCCAAAGAGCTATAGAACATACTATTTGAGTGAGTATTGAAGGAGATATGGTAGTTTGAAGTTGCTGCTCTGGTTTTGGCCGAGAGCTTCTTGTGGAAAAACAAAGTCTTCTCAATTTTTGTGTTATGATTTCTTTTAGCTTGGTTGCTTCTCTTGTTTGCTAATTAAATTTATCATGGTAAAAATTACATGGCTCACACTCAACCAACTAACCTTTCTATTTGTCATGCTTATGTCACCATGCCTATGTCATCTTCTTACACTTGTTTTCTTCTTATTGGTATGATGACATCATCATCCACTAACCTCTTTGATTAACCCCTAATTACTTGGCTAATGACCGCTTATCTGTTATATGGTTCGCTTAACTTTCGTTCTCGTTTATCGTTTGAGGGATCATACCCGGGATCTCATTACTTAGGTTCCCTTAAACATTTCTCAATATTTTATATTCCTTTTATGATCCTCTCTTATAATCCTGAATTAAAATCCTTTTAATCATGTTACCTTATACTCAATTCTTTCTGAATCTGGTGGGTTTTCGGGAAAAATCAAAGTGTTCGAATTTGGATTCTGACGATCTTTACATATACTTATATACCATATAGAGTACTAATAAGATCTCAGAATATCAATAAAAGAACCCCTACATAGTGTGACATGAAAAGTTTTCTTATTCAGCTTAATCAGCAAAATCACTATTCATAAGGGTTACAAAAAGTTCAATTTTTTTTTGGGGTTATTACAGTACGTGTAACCAAGCGCTGAGACCAAGACCGCGGTACAAATTGTACTGATTTGGATAATTATCCCGAAAACCGATACCGTTTGGATCAGTTTTTACAAATAAACGTACCGTTTTATATCCGGAATGATCCAACGGGATACTAATTTCCGTAAATATAAATAGCCTTTTATCGTATTTTATTCCGTATCAAAATCATTTGCAGTCAGCTAAAAATATAATTTTCCAGAGAAAATACTTATATTCATATAATCTTCTGAAAATCAAACCAACTTTTGGAGGTGTTATTGATCTTTGTTTGGAAAGCTCGAGTAACCAATTTGAAGGTCTTGAAGAGCTCTATCAGATTCTGTGATCCATACACATGCAGAAATCAAGGTTATTTTTCTATAATTTTTATTATTTTCGAATTATTTTTATTAAAAATATGAATTTTTGTTCGGATGATTGTTTGTATGATTTGATGATTGCATGTTGTAGAGCTTGTTTTCCTGATAATTTTCATATGTCATACGTCTGATTTGGAGTCTAATAACATGCTCAAAAGTGGGTTTAATTCTCGATTTTTGAAATTAGGGTGATAACCCGTATGAATGTTTTTAATTGAAATTTGGGGCTTTTTGATTTAGGGATTATTAGCTGTTGATTTATAGTGGGTTGTGTTCCTTATGAAATTTACAATCGATTGGTATATAGCTCGTTAACAGAGGATTAGTGAATCGAAGGGAGTTGTCTTTTTAAGTTTCGATGTTTCGCCGGAAACCGGCGATGTTTTTGGCCAATTTCCGGCCAGGACATGGATGATTGATGTGTTTTGATTGCACGAATATATTCCTGGTGTTGTGTAGTGTAAATCTGGAGCAGATGGTGAGGTGAGGGTGCCGGAATCGAGTTCTCCGGCCACCCCTGTATTTTCCGGCGTCGGGGGTGTAAAAATTGCAGTTTGGTACCCTGACTTTTGAAAACGATGAAGTTCAGTCCCTGAACTTTCCAGAGTTTTCAAAAATAGGATTCCTGTTTTAAAAATTTTCAAAAATCATATTCCCTATTTATTTTTATTATAAAAATCCGTTTTTAATTTCTGAAAATTCCAAAAATTATTATTTTAATTCCAAAAATTATTTTTAATTCAAAAATAAATCTGAATTAATTAGTTAATTAATTTCAGTTAATTTTTAATTGATTAATTGGTCAATTAATTCGAAAATTAATTGATTAATTGATTTAATTAATTATTAAGTGATTTTAATTAATTATTTAATTAGATTTAATTATTTAAAAATGATTTAAAAATTCTGAAAAATAGTTTCGAGCTTTAAAATATTATTTAAAATTGTTTTGAAGGCTCGATAATTATTATAAAATTGTTTCGAAGCCAGAATTGGCCTGCCGAACCCTGTTTATTACTCCAAAATTGATCCAACGACCCGTTTTAATTCCGAAAAATGTTTTAAAAATCATTTCAAATACCCGAAAGCCTGTTTATGACCCGAGACTTCTTTATAAATGATATATCATTGATTATTTGACGTGTTATGTGCTATATGTGACTAGTTGGTTAACTGTCAGTCTATATATTCGATGTCTACTTGGTTATTGCGTAACTTTCAATCCATTAATCGGATTTGGGTAAAACGAAGGGTAGATAGAAGTATGTGTCGAATAGAATCATATAAGTTGAATATTGATAGATGTTTATGATATGTGAGCAGAAGAGACAAGGTGTAGAAAAGGAAAATAGGTAATCGAGGAGTAAGACAGTGGTGATTGAAAGCGAGTGCGGTATAGTAAGCTAGTACCAGGCAAGTATTCTGAACTTTCTCGAGATATTGTAGTGATTGATAGTCCTGTTTTATATTGCAAGTGCTTTGAAGCACTGAAACCTAAACCCTGATTCCAGTTATTGATCTCGAGCCGTAAACCTGATTCTTTCTAGACCATTCATTGTTGTATACCCAAATACGAACCTCAAATATACGATACTACTCCACAAATACATGTAAACTAAATATCAAACACTGAACCAGATTGCTTACACATTCAAACCATTGTATCTTATACTTTGAAAGACCAAATCCTTGAAACCTTGAAATATTGTTTCCTTGTTATCCAATTCTTTCACTACCTAGCATCCATGCTTTGAAAATGCCATATTGATCCCTATGCAGATTGAAACCATTTTCATTATTGAACGTCCAATGTTGTTAATGATTCTGTTTATTGCTTATTACTGTTTATTCTGTTATTATGTTAGAATTGGATTGTTTTTATAAAATTGTGGACCATATTCGTGGTCAGACCATATAATGGTCAAGTTAGGCCAATGTGTGCCTTGGATCCAGTAGTTAGAGCAGTGCTGTGTACTTTGCTCGGGGTTAGTGCGTGACTGATCAACAGCCTAACCTTGGTTTTTGAAATAAAAATATAATATCCAATTCTAAATCATAATCTATTATTCACTTGATATCATAACCATATTCACCTGATGATCATTATTCTCAGTTTTGTCATTGTGACTTGCTGAGCTAGTTAGCTCATTTGTGCGATATTGTTTATGTTCTTTTCCAGTTAAGAAGGAACCGGTTGGTACCGAGGATCCCCAGTCTAGCGCGAGAGCTAGGGGTTCAGGTTGATCGAGTTGAGCTAGTAGGCTACTTTTGGAATAATTTAAGTTTGTAAAAGTTTGTAATATTGTTAATTACTCAGTTCTGAGTTGGAATAGTTGGGATTCGAATGTTTGTAATATAAGTAAGTGTGTTTGGATTGTGTGCATACTTTAACCTGTTGCGGTCCGTGGTAGTTGGTAAGTAGGGTCACTGTATATTATTATTATCTTTATTATTGTTATAATCAGGTTATAAATAGTGTGTGTGTGTGTGTAGACTCCAAACTTCTGACCCGGGTTTAGAGGGTGCCACAGGTTTGGTATCAGAGCTACAGGTTATAAGTCACTGACACAAGCCTAGGTTGACGGGAATGGGTAGAGGGTTAGGATTAGAAGTAAGGAATAGAAAAGATAGAACGTCGAGAGGTTGAGTGCTACGGTATAACAGGTATTAGTATAATTTGCATCGTGGTTCGAGATTCTTATATTGCGATATGATTTTAGGTAGCAACGATGGCCGACTCTTTCATCCCCGTATCAGCTGATCACTCAGAGCCTTCAGTTGAAGTACCATCTTCAGATCCACGTCCCGTTGTTCTACCAGTGTTGGCTATTCTACCTCCATCTGTGTTGCAGCCCGTACCATTACAGGCTATTCCACCCCCAGGCATGAGGCCACCTATCAGAGGACCTCCACCAGCTGATTCAGATTCCACTGGGCATTCAGTTGTGAGTGCCCCATTCCAGTCTATATTGCCCCCGATTCCTTACTACCGGTATGAGGCTCTTCTATTGGAGCGTGATTCCTTGTTGGCCCAGATCCGAGAGCTACAGCATATCATTAGGACTACAGATGTTGATCGTGGTGTAAGGGAGCTTCGAGTGGAGATTCATGTGACACGGAGGGTTCTTGAGGCTAGGCTACATGGAGCTACACTACCTAGAAGAGGCCCTGATGCACTGAT
The DNA here is from genome assembly GCF_009905375.1 of Apium graveolens. NCBI lineage: Eukaryota > Viridiplantae > Streptophyta > Magnoliopsida > Apiales > Apiaceae > Apium > Apium graveolens. Next base: position 50,511,868 of record NC_133651.1, read on the forward strand.
GGGATAGGCTACTGAGGTGATGGAGGACTTTGAGAGGCTGGGAGGACCAGAGTTTCCTTGGAGTTGAGTCAGAGATCCAGAGACAGAGATACTGAGTCGTGTTATTATGGTTGTATAGTATGTATAGTAGTGTGTAATGTGTATCAGTAGACTTTTGAGTTGTATTTATAGACTAGAGCTGCTGACTAGTGAGTCGGTTGTTGTATCCCTTTTGCATTTACTTTCGAAGCGTCTTTACGCTTGTACAACCCAAAACTTTTGATCTATATATATCAGTACCTTTTTCCTTTCCAGCACTATCATTTACTTTATTGCACCTGTTTTACTTTACCTTACTTATTGCACCCGTTATACCCCTGTGATACCATGTACCCTGTTTTCCCTAACTGTTTATATTCTGTAAAGAAGCATGCAATTTATTTAGTTCAACTGTTACAACCGTTTTCAAAAAGAGATATTTCTGTTTTACAAAACTTTTCTTTTATGCAAATGATTTGATTTAAAAGCTAAATAAGTTGTTTGATTCTTTACAGAAAATTCCTCCCAGAAGAAATACACGTACCAACACTCAGAATGAAGAAACCAACAACAACAACAACAATAACAACCAAGAAGATACAAACCAGAATGTAAACCCAGGACCCATAGACCCAGCAATAGCCCAAATTCTCCAAATCTTGGCCCAACAAACAGTTCACCTAGCACAACAACAACAAAGACAGACCAATCCCCAAGTAACTTTCAAAACTTTTCAGGCAGTGAACCCACCAGAATTTAAGGGCTCCTTAGAACCGATTGAAGCAAATGTTTGGTTAAAGGAAATAGAGAAGGCATTCACCTTAGTGAAAGTGAAAGAGGAACAGAAGGTTGAGTTTGCAAATTACTATTTGAAGAATGAGGCCACCTATTGGTGGGAGATGGTGAAGACATTAGAAGGTACAGATGTTATTACTTGGGAAAGGTTTAAGGAGCTGTTTTTAGAAAAATATTTTCCTCAGTTTATCCAGGATCAGATGGAGTTAAAATTTTTAGAATTAAAGCAAGGAAATATGTCAGTGGCAGATTATGAGAGTAAGTTTGAGGAATTGTCAAGGTATGTGCCGTCGTATGTGGATACTGACAGGAAGAAGGCTAAGAGATTCCAACAAGGTTTAAAGCCATGGATCAGAGGGAAGGTATCCATTTTTGAGTTGGATACCTATGTAGGAGTTGTACAGAAGGCCATGATCGCAGAGACAGAGAGCGAGATGTCACAGAAGGAGAAGGAGAGTAAGAAAAGGAAAGTTGAAGGGAATGAAGGTCAGTCACAACCAGGAAAGTTTCCAAATTTTAAGAAGAGCAAGTTTCAGCCAGGGAGAAATTTTAATTTCAAAAGACAAAATGCAGGCGACGGAGGCCAGGGCAACCGTCCAGTTAATGTGAATCAGCCGAATCAGTTGAGGTTAACATTTCCAGATTGTCAGGTATGTGGAAAAAAACATGGAGGAGTTTGTAATAAATTGAATGTAGTTTGTTTCAAGTGTAACCAGAAAGGGCACTATTCGAGGGATTGCCGAAATCAGCCAGCGAGAGAGCCAGCAAACAAGGATCAGCCTATCCGAAATCCAGCAGTTAAGGTTCCAGCCATTGGATTTACGTGCTTTAAATGTGGAAAGCCAGGACCTATAGCCAGGGATTGCAAGACACCATCCCCAGTCAGTAATGCATTGAGGATTATGGGATCTACCCCAGCAGTGAATGAGACTCCAAGGGCTAGAGTTTTTGACATGTCTGTGAAGGATGCTATCCAGGATACCGATGTCGTGGTAGGTACGCTTAATATGAATTCTTTATATGCCAAAGTGTTAATAGATTCGGGAGCAACTCGATCATTTGTTTCACAAGATTTTGTTAGTAAGTTAAATTGTCCAGTTGAGTATTTAAATGAAATAATGACTGTGGAATTAGCAAATCAGGAATGTGTATCTGTTAATCAAGTTTGTGGGAATTGTGAGATTGAGATTTCTGGTAGTAAGTTTTGTGTAGATTTGATACCATTTAAGTTAGGAGAATTTGACGTTATCTTATGAATAGATTGGTTATCTAAGCACGATGCCCAGATAGATTGTCGAAATAAGAAGGTAATGGTGAAGACGCCAGATGAAAGGATAGTAACGTTCAAGGGCCAGAAACAAGTAAAGAAGTTTTTAACGATGATTCAAGCCAAGAAATTACTACGGCAAGGATGCGAGCATTTCGTGGCATATGTGATTGACAGAAGTCAGGAGCCAGCAAAACTTGAAGATATTCCAGTAGTGAATGAATTTCCACATGTGTTTCCCGATGAGTTACCAGGACTTCCTCCAGATAGAGAAATTGAATTTGTAATCGACTTAGCACCTGGAACAGAACCAGTATCCAAGGCCCCGTATAGAATGGCGCCCGTTGAGATGAAAGAGCTAGCGAAGCAATTGCAAGAGTTGTTAGAGAAAGGAGTAATCAGACCCAGTGTATCCCCGTGGGGTGCACCAGTATTATTTGTCAAAAAGAAAGATGGAAGCATGAGACTATGCATCGACTATAGGGAGCTCAAGAAGCTTACAATCAAGAACAAGTATCTGTTACCCAGAATTGACGTTCTGTTTAATCAATTGAAGGGAGCCAAGTACTTCTCCAAGATTGATTTAAGATCGGGATATCATCAACTAAAGATCAAGTCAGAAGATATACCAAAGACAGCTTTCAGAACAAGGTATGGACATTACGAATTTTTAGTGATGTCTTTTGGATTGACCAATGCCCCGGCAGCGTTTATGGACCTGATGAATAGAATTTTCAAGGAATACTTGGACAAGTTCGTTATTGTGTTTATAGACGATATTTTGATTTATTCAAAGACGAAAGAGGATCATGCGGAACATTTGAGAACAGCTTTGGAGATTTTAAGGAAAAAGAAGTTATATGCTAAATTCTCAAAGTGTGAGTTTTGGTTACAGGAGGTTCAGTTCTTAGGACATATAGTCAGTAATGAAGGGATCAAGGTGGACCCAGCAAAGATTGAGGCCATTACAAATTGGGAAAGACCGAGAACACCAACCGAGGTAAGAAGTTTCTTGGGATTAGCGGGATATTATCGTCGATTCGTTCAAAATTTCTCAAGGATTGCAACACCATTGACAAAGCTTACACGCAAGAATGAAAAGTTTATATGAAATGATAAATGCGAAGAAAGTTTTCAGGATTTGAAGCGAAGATTAATCATGGCACCTGTTTTGTCACTTCCAGACGATCAAGGGAATTTCGTAATTTATAGCGATGCTTCTCATAAAGGACTAGGGTGTGTTCTAATGCAGCACGATAAGGTGATTGCGTATGCGTCAAGGCAATTGAAACCACACGAACAGAAATATCCTACTCATGATTTGGAGCTAGCAACAATAGTTTTCGCTTTGAAAATTTGGAGACATTATCTGTATGGAGAAAAGTGTGAGATTTACACGGATCACAAAAGTTTGAAGTACATATTCACACAGAAGGAACTTAATATGAGGCAAAGGAGATGGTTAGAATTGATCAAGGATTACGACTGCTCGATTAATTATCATCCCGGTAAAGCGAACGTTGTAGCAGACGCGTTGAGTCGGAAGGAAAAGTTAAATGTGTTATCTGTACCTGACGAGATATATAAGGAATTTCAGAAACTGGAACTGGAGATTAAAGTTTGCAAGCCTGATGAAGCAAAAGTGTATAGTATGACTTTCCAGCCGGAGTTGTTAGAGAAAAAAAAGAAGTGTCAGGAAGATGTAATGGATCAAGATATAAATCGTTTGGTAGGTGAAGAATTGTGCACACAAAAAGACGATCAAGGTATTCTTAGGTTTTCTTCAAGAATTTGGATTCCATCGGTGACGGAGCTGAAGAATGAAATTTTACAGGAAGCACATAATTCAAGGTATTCAATCCATCCAGGGAGTACCAAAATGTACAGAGATCTAAAGGAAAATTATTGGTGGCCAGACATGAAGAGGGAAATTGCGGAATGAGTTAGAAAATGTTATACATGTCAGAGAGTTAAAGCCGAACATCAAAGACCAAGTGGATTGCTACAGCCATTGGAGATTCCAGAGTGGAAGTGGGAACATATTGCCATGGATTTCATAGATGGATTACCAAGGTCAAGGGCTAATCATGATGCCATTTGGGTTATAGTGGATAGACTTACCAAGTCAGCTCATTTTCTGCCTATAAATGAAAGATTTTCACTCGACAAGTTAGTCCATATGTACCTGAAGGAAATTATAGTTCGTTATGGAGTTCCTGTGTCCATTGTATCAGATCGAGATCCAAGATTTAATTCAATATTTTGGAAGAGTTTTCAGGAATGTTTGGGAACAAGACTGAATATGAGTACAGCTTATCACCCACAGACGGACGACCAAAATGAAAGAATGATCCAGACAATCAAAGATATGTTACGTGTTTGTGCTATTGATTTTAAAGGAAGTTGGGACGAGCATTTACCTCTGGTAGAATTTTCCTACAACAACAGCTATCACGCCAGTATTGGGATGCCACCCTATAAAGCCCTTTATGGACACAAATGTAGATCTCCAGTGTATTGGGACGAAGTGGGAGAACGCAAAATACTTGGACCTGAATTAGTACAGTAGACAAAGGAAGTGGTTCAAATTATCCAGAAGAGATTGATAGCCGCACAGGACCGTCAAAGGAAATATGCAGATCAATCAAGGAAAGACATGGAATTCGAAGAAGGAAGCTTAGTATTACTGAAAGTATCACCGTGGAAAGGACTAACGAGGTTTGGAAAGAAAGGAAAGCTGAGCCCAAGATAAGTCGGACCTTTTGAGATTCTAAAGCGCGTTGGCAAAGTAGCTTACGAGTTGGCGTTACCTTCGCATATGGAGCACATTCATAATGTTTTTCATGTATCGATGCTTAAGAAGTATAATCCAGACTCCAGGCATGTGATAGAATATGAGCCAATAGAGTTTCAGGCAGATTTGTCATATGTAGAAAGTCCGATAGAGATTTTAGAGGAAAGAGAGAAGGTATTGAGAAATAAAGTGGTAAAGCTAGTAAGAGTATTATGGAGAAACCCAAAGGTTGAAGAGTCAACCTGGGAGTTAGAAAGTGATATGAGAGAAAAGTACCCTCGTTTGTTTTCTTAGGAGATTCTGAGGACAGAATCCTTTTAAGGGGGGGGAAATGTAATATTCGGGATATATCGTGTAATTATTTTTTCTAATAAATAATTATTATATGTGTGTTCAGTATCTATTCTGTGAATTATTTGTTAAGTGTTAAATGTGTTTGAATGTTTAAAAATATTATTAATTGAGTATTTTAATTTTTATATGTCCAAAATAAAATATAGATAATTGTTATATTTTCCTAATTATTTTTATGTTGATTTATGAATTTATAGGAATCATATGAATTTTATAAAATCTTTTTCCGGGTATTTAAAATCTATTTTATAAAAACGGGAACCAACCGACGTCATCCGTTTTTACGTTTTTATAACTCGAAACTCTTCCGAAAACTCCTTCCTAACCTAATTGCAATATTCCGAGTATTTTCCATGTTTTGACTTTTTCGATCCGGCGTACGGTTTGTCCTGCGCGGGTCCTGGCGCAACATTTTCGATACTATATTCGTTTCGGTAAATCAATAAAACTCGTATTTTCGATAAACGGGAGCTTTTTATTAATCTATCACAATTATCACCTCTACGTGTAACCAAGCGCTGAGACCAAGACCGCAGTACAAATTGTACTGATTTGGATAATTATCCCGAAAACCGATACCGTTTGGATCAGTTTTTACAAATAAACGTACCGTTTTATATCCGGAATGATCCAACGGGATACTAATTTCTGTAAATATAAATAGCCTTTTACCGTATTTTATTCCGTATCAAAATCATTTGCAGTCAGCTAAAAATATAATTTTCCAGAGAAAATACTTATATTCATATAATCTTCTGAAAATCAAACCAACTTTTGGAGGTGTTATTGATCTTTGTTTGGAAAGCTCGAGTAACCAATTTGAAGGACTTGAAGAGCTCTATCAGATTATGTGATCCATACACATGCAGAAATCAAGGTTATTTTTCTATAATTTTTATTATTTTCGAATTATTTTTATTAAAAATATGAATTTTTGTTTGGATGATTTTTATATGATTTGATGATTGCATGTTGTAGAGCTTGTTTTCCTGATGATTTTTATATGTCATACATTTGATTTGGAGTCCAATAACATGCTCAAAAGTGAGTTTAATTCTCGAATTTTGATAATGGGTTTATAACCCGTATGAATGTTTTTAATTGAAATTTGGGGCTTTTTGATTTAGGGATTATTATCTGTTGATTTCTAGTGGGTTGTGTTCCTTATGAAATTTGCAATCGATTGGTATATAGCTCTTTAACAGAGGATTAGTGAATCGAAGGGAGTTGTCTTTTTAAGTTTCGATGTTTCGCCGGAAATCGGCGATGTTCTTGGCCAATTTCCGGCCAGGACATGGATGATTGATGTGTTTTGATTGCACGAATAGATTCCTCGTGTTGTGTAGTGTAAATCTGGAGCAGATGGTGAGGTGAGGGTGTCGGAATCGAGTTCTCTAGCCACCCCTGTATTTTCCGGCGACGGGTGTGTAAAAATTGCAGTTTGGTACCCTAACTTTTGAAAACGATGAAGTTCAGTCCCTGAACTTTCCAGAGTTTTCAAAAATAGGATTCCTGTTTTAAAAATATTCAAAAATCATATTCCCTATTTATTTTTATTATAAAAATCCGTTTTTAATTTCTGAAAATTCCAAAAATTATTATTTTAATTCCAAAAATTATTTTTAATTCAAAAATAAATCTGAATTAATTAGTTAATTAATTTCAGTTAATTTTTAATTGATTAATTGGTCAATTAATTTGAAAATTAATTGATTAATTGATTAAATTAATTATTAAGTGATTTTAATTAATTATTTAATTATATTTAATTATTTAAAAATGATTTAAAAATTTCGAAAAATAGTTTCGAGCTTTAAAATATTATTCAAAATTGTTTTCAAGGTTCTGTAATTATTATAAAATTGTTTCGAAGCCAGAATTAGCCAGCCGAACCCTGTTTATTACTCCAAAATTGATCCAACGACCCGTTTTAATTCCGAAAAATGTTTTAAAAATTATTTCAAATACCCGAAAGCCTGTTAATGTCCCGAGACTTCTTTATAAATGATATATCATTGATTATTTGACGTGTTATGTGATATATGTGACTAGTTGGTTAACTGCCAGTCTATATATTCTATTTCTACTTGGTTATTGCGTAACTTTCAATCCATTAATCGGATTTGGGTGAAACGAAGGGTAGATAGAAATATGTGTCGAATAGAATCGTATGAGTTGAATATTGATAGATGTTTATGATATGTGAGCAGAAGAGGCAAGGCGTAGAAAAGGAAAACAGGTAGTCGAGGAGTAAGACAGTGGTGATTGAAAGTGAGTGCGGTATAGTAAGCTAGTACCAGGAAAGTGTTCTGAACTTTCTCGAGATATTGTAGTGATTGATAGTCCTGTTTTATATTGCAAGTGCTTTGAAGCACTGAACCCTAAACCCTGATTCTAGTTATTGATCTCGAGCCGTAAACCTGATTCTTTCTAGACCATTGATTGTTGTATACCCAAATACGAACCTCAAATATACGATACTACTCCACAAATACATGCAAACTAAATATCAAACACTGAACCAGATTGCTTACACATTCAAACCATTGTATTTTATGCTTTGAAAGACCAAATCCTTGAAACCTTGAAACATTATTTCCATGTTATCCAATTCTTTCACTACCTAGCATCCATGCTTTGAAAATGCCATATTGATCCCTATGCAGATTGAAACCATTTTCATTATTGAACGTCCAATGTTGTTAATGATTCTGTTTATTGCTTATTACTATTTATTCTTTTATTATGTTAGAATTGGATTGTTTTTATAAAATTGTGGACCAGATTCGTGGTCAGACCATATAATGGTCAAGTTAGGCCAATGTGTGCCTTGGATCCAGTAGTTAGAGCAGTGCTGTGTGCTTTGCTCAGAGTTAGTGCGTGACTGATCAGCAGCCTAACCTTGGTTTTTGAAATGAAAATATAATATCCAATTCTAAATCATAATCTATTGTTCACTTGATATCCTAACCATATTCACCTGATGATCATTATTCTCAGTTTTCTCATTGTGACTTGCTGAGCTAGTTAGCTCTATGTGCGATATTGTTTATGTTCTTTTCCAGTTAAGAAAAAACCGGTTGGTACCGAGGATCCCCAGTCCAGCGCGAGAGCTAGGGGTTCAGGTTGATCGAGTTAAGCTAGTAGGCTTCTTTTAGAATAATTTAAGTTTGTAAAAGTTTGAATATTGTTAATTACTCAGTTCTGAGTTGGAATAGCTGGGATTCGAATGTTTGTAATATAAGTAAGTATGTTTGGCTTGTGTGCATACTTTAACTTGTTGCGGTCCGTGGTAGTTGGTAAGTAGGGTCACTGCATATTATTATTATTATTATATTTATTATTGTTATAAGCAGGTTATAAATAGTGTGTGTGTGTGTGTATGAACCCCAAACTTCTGACTCAGGTTTGGAGGGCGCCACAGTGCTCATCCTCCCCAGTTGTGAAAATGATGCTTCGAGACCCATCTTCACCACCATCATCATAGACTCCTGTCCTCCAAAACTCCAGTATTTGTGTTCCTGAAAGTGATTGTGGCTGGGTCAGAGCATACCCAATCTCACTACGAGCCAGAAAATCTTGAATGAAGTGAAGATCCGAAGGAGCATCGTCCTTGCTGAGAATAACCATATAGTTGTTGAGGACGAACTTGGCACCATTAAAGATAATGTCCTTTGCTGCCATTTATGTGAGAAATCAAGTGAAATAATGTGTGTTCGCAAGGTGTTTGATAAAATGCCTGTAAGAAAGTCTATCAGAAAATAGAGAGAAAGAGAGAGAGAGAGAGAGAGAGAGAGAGAGAGAGAGAGAGAGAGAGAGAGAGAGAGAGTAAAACAAATAAGAGATAAGGTAAGAGAGAAGTTAAAAGATTTGTATAATCTTTTATCTCTAATATTTATACTCTTTCCACTCAACGGCTCTTTTTGGAAGTAAAATAGACATAATTACACCTGTCATATAGTAATTAGTGGGCACGGGAAATGTGCAGTAATTATTGCACACATGCATATGCAAAAACCAACACGCAACCCATTAATAAAATGATTATCACTATTTTTATCTCACTTAATTATATTCTGAAAATATGACCGTTACAGTAAATATCAAAAATAAGTCAAGTAAATAACTAATGTCACGCAAGCATCAGGATTTGCATCAGAACTTGACTATTATCAGAATTTAACGGTCATCAGAACATGGCTTCTGTACTCAAAAAGTGAATGACTGTTTCTCTGATTCTTCACACAAATACTGACTGGTTTCTTCAGAGTTTAATCATCAGAACATAATCAGAACTTGTCCTCAGAATTTATGCATATAATACTTAACTGTTTATCAGATACAACTTAATCACCACAGTAATTTTCATCATTCATATGGAGTGATAGTGTGTGTATGTGCAAATGATCAGATAAAGATTAAAGTCTGATAAACATCAGTATATCTTAGAAATAAGGCATAACTAAGAAAAATGCTTAAAATCTGTCTTGAATTGTGAAGTCTACTATAGAATAAAGTTATGCAACACCTCAACTGTTTGTGCTTATTTTATGCATCTTTTGAAATTCTTTTGACAATGGCTTCTCAGTGTAAATGAGTTACAACTGTCATCAAAATTTATGTTGTTATCAGAATATTTCTCCAGTAATCAGAGAATGTGAAAAGTCACCAAGAAAAATTAGTTTGCTTTTCTAATGCATATAACTTAATACCAGCAATGCACTTGGATCTTCCCTTTCACATATTTACTCTAGATCTCAAAGGAGTACCTGATTTCAATTTTCTTTTCTTTTATTTTCTTCAAATAAGTGAGGCTTATCAAGCATGTATTTCATCCTTAAGATTACTAACATCAGAATTTGACAGAGAAGAAGCAATAATCTAGTTTGTGACTTAGTAATAAGATATAAGAAGTAAATTTGACTAAGATCAAAATCAGAATTTGCTTGTGTTATGAATTTCCACATAAATAACTAATTCAAACATGGGATTCATAGTTTATTAAAGACTACTAAGTCGACATCTAACAAGATAATCCTCATTGGATTGAATAGTCACAGAACATTCAGAACACTTTCAGAGTTTATAGAATCACATTAGATAATAAGCAGTGTTTTAATATATTACAATTTAAGCACAGATTACATTGAGAAATTAAAATCTGTAAACACTGATCATAAAGTCTGATGTATGAGAACAAAAACAAAGCAGATTTTGAGAAAGAACTTGAAACCATTCCAAGTTCATTTACCAGTCTTGTAAAAGTAGCTTCACATAGTGGTTTTGTGAAGATATCTAGTAGTTGTTGATCTGTTGGAACACAATGCAATTCCACTGTACCTTTCATCACATGTTCCCTTATGAAATGGTACCTAATGCTGATGTGCTTTGTCATTGAGTGTTGAACTGGATTTCCTGTCATAGCAATAACACTTTGATTATCACAGTAAATAGGTATTTTAGAAAATTCTAACCCATAGTCCAGTAACTGATTCTTCATCCAAAGAATATGTGCACAACAGCTTCCTGCAACAATATATTCTGCTTCTGCAGTTGATGTGGAAATTGATTTCTGTTTCTTGCTAAACCAAGAAATCAATATGCCTCCAAGAAATTGGCAGCTTCCACTAATGATTTTCCTGTCTATTTTGCATCCTGCAAAATCTGCATCTGAGTAACCTATTAGCTTAAAATCTGATTCCCTAGGATACCACAATCCTAGATCAGTTGTACCCTTGAGGTACTTGAAAATTCTTTTCACAGCTATTAGATGTGGTTCTCTTGGATCAGCCTGAAATCTTGCACAAAGACAGGTAGCATACATGATATCTGGTCTACTTGCAGTTAAATAGAGTAAATAGCCAATCATACCTCTGTAGTTAGTAATATCTACTGATGCTCCAGTATCTTTATCTAACTTGGTGGCAGTGGCCATGGGAGTGGATGTAGTTGAACTGTCTTGCATTCCAAATTTCTTGAGTAAATTTCTGGTGTACTTGGATTGATTTATGAAAGTACCTTCTTCAGTTTGCTTGACTTGAAGTCCCAGAAAATAGCTAAGTTCTCCCATCATACTCATTTGATATCTTGACTGCATTAGCTTTGAAAAATTTTCACAGAGTTTGGCATTTGTAGAACCAAATATGATATCATCAACATAAATTTGGACTAAAAGTAAGTCCTTGCCATGGTTGATATAGAACAGAGTTTTATCAATTGTTTCTCTGGTAAATCCACTTTCCAAAAGAAATTATGCCAGAGTTTTATACCATGCTCTTGGAGCTTGCTTTAGGCCATAGAGTGCTTTATCAAGTCTGTAGACATGATTAGGAAATTTTGGATCTATAAATCCTGGAGGTTGTTCAACATATACCTCTTCCTCTAATTCTCCATTGAGAAATGCACTCTTTACATCCATTTGAAAGACTTTAAACTTCTTGTGAGCAGCATAAGCCAAAAAGATTCTTATGGCTTCCAATCTAGCAACTGGAGCATATGTTTCATCATAATCAATACCTTCATGTTGAGAGTAACCATTAGCAACCAGCCTTGCTTTATTCCTTATTATTATGCCATCACTGTCAGTTTTGTTTCTGAACACCCATTTTGTACCAACAATTGATCTATTCTTTGGTCTTGGCACTAGGGTCCAGACTTTATTTCTTTCAAATTCATTTAACTATTCCTGCATTGCTTGCACCCAATAAGCATCTTGAAGAGCTTCTTCCACTTTCTTTGGTTCAGTCTGAGATAGAAAGGAATGATAGAGACATTCATTTGTTGTTGCTATTCTAGTTCTGACACCTGCTTCAGGATCTCCAATTATTAAGTCAGGTGTATGTGATTTAGTCCACTTCCTTGCAGATGGAAGTTGATCTCTAGAACCGGATCCTCCCCCATGATCCATGCTGTCTCCATCAGCATTTTCTGATGCTCCCCCTGAAGTTATGCTCTCTGAGATTCCAGAATTTGAGTTGGATCCTTCATGAATTAAAGAATCAGAGTTTCTAGAATTGTCAAAATTTGGCTCATCAGAACTTGATGAATGAGAACTTGAAGAGCCAGTGATTGGTTATGATGCTTCTTGAGAGTCTTGAGGTGTGGTATGATCATCAGCTTGCTCCCAATGAACAGGTGCATTTTCCTTTGGAGCAATTACCACAGTTTCAATGACATTAGAGTTTAACCCATCAGAACTTACAGGATCAGGATTTAGGTCATCAGAATTTACAGAATCATAATTTACATCTTCATTTTCAAATCTCAGCTGATCATGATCATTGAAATCTTCAAGTACAGTAATCTTTTTATCATCAAAAGATACATTGATAGAGTCCATGACAGCCCTTGTTCTTAAATTGTAGACTCTGGAGGCTTTTGTGGAAAGTGGATATCCAATAAAAATTCCTTCATCAGCTTTTAGATCAAATTTTGACAGCTGTTCAGGATGAGTCCTAAGAACAAAACACTTGCATCTAAATACATGAAAGTATTTCAGATTTGGCTTCTTTTTCTTCACCATCTCATATGGTGTTTTTCCATACTTGTTTATGAGTGTAAAATTCTGTGTAAAACAAGCAGTCTGCACAGCTTCAGCCCAAAAATAGGTTGGATGCTTTGCTTCATCAAGCATAGTTCGTGCAGCTTCAATAAGAGTCATGTTCTTTCTTTCTACAACTCCATTCTGCTGTGGAGTTCCAGGTACAGAAAATTCCTGCTTTATTCCTTGCTCTTTGCAGAACTCTTCCATGATTGAATTCTTGAACTAAGTGCCATTATCACTTCTTATTATTTTAACAGAATCTTTGACTAACTTATCCAGCTGTCTGACATGATTAGTTAGAGTAGATGCAGTTTCATTCTTCTTACGCAAGAAATACACCCAAGTGTATCTTGTGAACTCATCCACTATAACCATGGCATATTTCTTCTTTGCAATAGACATGACATTGACTGGACCAAATAGATCAACATGCAGTAAGTGATAAGGCTCAAGAATTGAGGATTCAGTTTTGCTCTTGAATGAAGATTTTCTTTGTTTTGCCTTTTGACATGAATCACAAAGACCATCAGGAGCAAATATTGATTTTGGCAGTCCTCTCACAAGATCTTTCTTTACTAGCTCATTTATGTTGTTGAAATTTAAATGAGAGAGTCTCTTTTGCCAATTCCAGCTTTCTTCAATTGATGATCTGCTTAACAGACAAATTGCAGAACCATCATAATTTGTTGAAAGTATGGCTTCATATATGTTACTATGTCTGTAACATTTCAGAATCACTTTGCCTGTAGAATTACTTACAACTTCACAGTGTTCTTCAAAGAAATCCACATGATAACCTCTGTCACAGATTTGACTCACACTCAGCAGATTATGTTTAAGTCCCGAGACAAGAGCTACTGTTTCAATTATGACATTCCCAAGATTGATATTGCCATATCCCAGAATCTTTACCATGTTTCCATTCCATAAGAAACTCCTGGGCCAGCTTTCTCCACAAAGTCTGATAGCAGAGCTTTATTTCCAGTCATATGTCCTGAACATCCACTATCAGGAACCGGGATGTTTTTCCTGTTGCCCTGCAATCACAAAGACCACTATTGATTAGTTTTAAGGACCCATACTTGCTTGGATCCTTTGGCCTTGTTAAGTTTGTTAGCATTTGCAGCGGATTTAATGTAATAACCCCAATTTTTGGAAAATTTTGAAACACGGATGAATAGTAACTTTTGCTGATGATGATGATTAAGGAAAATTATCAGACCACGCTATATAGGAGTACTGTTATGGAAATTCTAAGATCGTATTAGTACTCCATAAAGTAAATAAGTGTATGTAAAGATCGTCAGAATCCAAATCCGAACACTTTGATTTTTTCCCGAAAATCCACCAGATACCGAAAAAATTGAGTATAAGGTGACAGGATAAAAAGGATTTAAATTCAAGGATTTTAAGAGGGGATCATAAAAAGAATATAAAATATTGAGAAAGGTTTAGGGGAACCCAAGTAATAAGATCCCAGATATGATCCCTCAAACGACGAACGAGAACGAAAGTTAAGCGAACCGTAAAACAAATAAGTGACCAAGAGACAAGCTTGTACAAGAAGCCAAGGATTGTGACATCATCAAACTACAAGGAAGAGACATGTGGCAATTGGATGACATAAGAATGATGACCTAAGCATGACAAAAAGAAGTGTGTTGTTGGTTGATTGTGAGCCATTCATTTTTTACCATGGTAAATCCTCAAAATTAGCCAAGCCATACACAAAGAAACAAAAAAAAAATCATAACACAAACTTGACTTTTCATTTTAAAGAAGCAAGCTCTCGGCCAAAACAAGAGCAGCAACTTCAAACTACCATATCTCCTTCAATACTCACTCAAATAGTATGTTCTATAGCTCTTTGGAAATGTATTGAGATGGCCTACAACTCTTGTTCACAAGTCTCATCCAAATAAGTATGGTAAGACCCTCGTTTTGACAGTTCCTTCAATCTAACTTTTAGAAACTTCAAAACCTAACTTTGTGTTCTTGATTTCTTTGGAAAGGTCAAGCTTGTAGGAGGTTAGATTAAGGCTCCCTAAGGCTTCCTAGCAACTTAACACCTACCAAGGAAGGTATAAACTTCAAACCCTAGCTTTGATTTTATGATTCCATTAAGTTTTATTGAAGCATTGTTAGTATTAAGGCTTCATCTTTGATTATAAGTAGTTTTGGTGGATTTGTATTGGTTTTGAATATTGGGTCTTTGATTAGTAGGATAAATTGGTAAAACTTGGAGTTGGGGACTGAGTTTTTAGTATGATGGTTTAATATTGTTGTATTGGTGGTTGAGTAAATTGATGATAATTTAGAGTGTTAATTAAATTGGAAATGTCGTAAACATAAACGTCATAATGCCCAATTTTCCTTAACTGTTCTGTTCTTAACTTCAGGACCCGTGAACTCACTGAAAGATTCTAACCTTTGCCATTTTTAGATAGTTCATGTTACGAGCTTCGTTTTGATATGTGGTTCGCTTGAATCCGACGTACGGTTTAGGAGAAACGACCGTTTTAAGTAACGGCGTTTTGCGAACGAACCATTACCCCTCGCCTTACTTTAAAACCTTGGTTAAGGCCCTTAAATGACTAATTGGAGTATGTAACAATTATGTAAAGTGGGTTAGGCAGTTGGTAGGGGACTCGCGAAAGAATCTCCTTAAAACCCTTAATGGTTAATTTATTAAAAATGGTGGAGGCGAGGGTACTCGAGCGACTTAAGTGAATCGTTAAGCGCAAAAGCGAACGTTAGGGTCTAATTGGTTAAAGTATAGATTCATAAGCGACTTTGGTTTAATTCCAACTTATTTTATGTTTATAGGTTACCAGACTCGTCCCAAGCCTTTTATCACCCCCAGTCGCTCAGGCAAGTTTTCTACCCGTCATACTGTTGTTGTGATGTAAATATATGTATATGCATTATCTTGTGATAAGTGCATGATTGTTATTAGCAAATTTTGTGATATATTGGAGCATGCTGATATGGTATATATGTATGTCTGTTTCGTAATCTTTATATCTAATTGTTGATTCAATTGTTTATAAGTTGCATAATACCTATGCTAGAGATAATCAGTAGTTGCGTATACCCTTAGTATAGGGGACCCAAAGGTGAACATATTTTCTAAACCGGGAGATGATGTTCCCGAGTATATTATATATATATATATATTTATATATATATAAATAGTTTTCAAAACTATTATTCGAATAAGGTTTATTCGATAACTTTATTTCACTTAATGAATATTATTTTGAATATTCATTCGAGGACTTATGACTCCGCTTATTTTATTTAATGAATATTATTTTGAATATTCATTCGAGGACTTATGACTCCGCTTATTTTATTAAATAATATTCTTTATTTTATTAAAGAATAATGTTTCGATAATCAAACTTATTTTCGATTATTCAAATAATGATCGTACTTTCGTATAAGTATATCTTCGGTTATTTATTATTCATTTCAAGTATGAGTTTTAAAACTTCTACTTCATTTATTTTTATAAAGATTATTCTTTATGGGAATATTATTTAAATAATAATATTCAAATATTTTCTAATATATTGGGACTGATTTATTTTATTAAATCAGCATTACTCCAAACATTCTTAAAAATGTTTTCGAGTCTTTAAAATGATTTTTAAAGGTTAGGGCGGATCCCAAAACTCATTTTTATATTTAAGATCCTCCTTTCGAAGGGAATATAAATACTCGCTCAAAACCTGAGGGATCCGGCTCTGTGGTATGTTTTATATTTGCAACAAGGTTGCTGTTTTGATAAAAGAGTTTTTGATTACTTACCCAACACTCGGGAAGTAAAATTCTTAGAACAAGTTAATCCATTAACAGGCACCGCCTGGGAAATATCGGTGAGTTTTCCTTTCCAACTAGATATGACTTCTTGGTAGAGCCGTATCAACAAGTTTCTACTTGGGGAAAGGGGGGACAAGCTTTACGTTTCAGAGTCATGGATTTCATCTGAACTAGGAGTGGCGTAAGTGGTCGAGTGGCGCCGGCCCAGCCTTATTATATTGGCCCTAATGGCCTGGAAGTTCCGCTAAGACAGTCCATTCCTTAGGAGTCCAGTGTTCGGTTGACAATTAAATCCGACAGGTTCTCCTCTACATGTAGAAAATGGTGGGGTTGCACTACTGCGACTGATTATCGTAAGTGGTCTTCCTGGCGCGACAAACTCCCGTAATGAGTTCATCATCCAATTGGATATTTCAGCAACACTACCCAGAGCACTTCGATAGAAAGGCTACAGCTGGGCGATTGTTAAGTGTTGGCAGGGTCGAGTTTTCAAAATGATGTTTTCATCAAATGAAGTATCTCGTAACTTCATTTCATTTTGATGATATTTCAAATATTAATTCTATACAAGTTTTGTCGTGTAGCTTCATCTATGGGATGAACTAATTATAACTTGAATGGTGGTAGTTCAAGTAGTATTCGGAAAAGATATAAGTATATTGGAGTATCTTGTAACTTCATCTTTTCAACTTATATCTGGTTAATGATTATCTTATGCATGACAAAGATTTTCACAAAAACGTTGAGACAAGGTTAGATATATGAGATAACCTTGCAACGATATTTTTATACAGTTATAAACTGGAACTCTGTGTATATTATACATGGAAGAGGATTCAAAAATTCTGAAAAGTATATATATATATATACTAAATATTTTGCGACTTGGTCGCATTAAGAGATCAAACTTGGTTCATTTCTTCTTGACCAAGACTTTCATGAGTACTATGAGGATGCTCATATATTGTTAATTATTATACATATTATTTCGGTGGGTTTGTTGCTCACCCTTGCTTTCTTTTTTCATCACACAACATCAGATAGACAAGATGAACAGGACCAAGCTCCCAATTCACGAGCGGATAGGAAACGTTCCGCAGTTTCCTATAGGCGTTGATGTCGCTGTAGCTGAGGTAGGAACTACCAATAGGCTAGGCTTTCAACTTTTGATGTACCAGACTTATGTATCTTTATGAATTGTAATAATGGCAAATAAATGTAAATTTATTCAGAAACCCTTTTAAGGTGTAATGGCATATAATTGTGGAATAAAATGACTCATGTTATTTTTGGATATTCATCTCTGAGACTATAACTTGTGGTGTGTGTGTTTATTGTGGGGTCACAGTACGGAGTAGTTGATTGTTTATTAAGATTGGGTGTTATTAAGGAAAATGGAACTTGTGACAACCCGGATCCCCGACCCCAGATTTGGGGGTGTTACAGAAATGGTATCAGAGCTAAGCGTTATAAACCTCAGAGATGATGTGACGTTAAAATAATAAGTTCACTAAGATAATAAGAATCTTGCCAAGTTCATAGTCAGACTACCTAACGTAGTACTGACAGTTAAAACCCTTATGGGAACCCTTATAAATATCGTGATAGAAGCGTAGTTCGTTATCGTATATGGTAGCGGGACTCCGAACCCTGAGGTTGAGGAGCAATAACGCGATGATGTTTTATTACTTATTGGAGATCGGATTGTGGATCCGATAGAGCGTCCTAACGCAGGACCGGATGATGTTCATATTGAGGATGTAGCGGTTGAGGATGTTGTCCTAGAAGGGATTGTTGCTGAAGAGGATCCCGTGGGGGATCCTGAAAAGAATGAATAAAGGACCACTGAGGAATTGATAACCATGGTTAGGGCGACTACCAGAGGTAGGATTGACCGGTCACTACCGGAGGTTCGTTCAAGTTTGTAAAGATAATAGCCCCTTTAACGCGGCTTACTCGTAAGACTGAGAAGGTTGAATGGACAGAGAAATACGAGAACAGTTTTCAAGAACTGAAGCAAAGGTTGGTGACGGCTCCTATGTTGGCGTTGTCGGATGGAAAAGGAGATTTTGTGATTGGTAGTGACGCTTCGCATAAGGAATTAGGGTGCTTTTTATACAGCACAGCAAGGTAATCGCGTACGCGTCAAGATATCTAAGGGAATATAAAATTCGATATCCCCACCAACGATCTTGGGCTCACGGCAATAGTTTTGCCCTAAAGATTGAAGGCACTACTTGTATGGATATGAGTGCGAGATTTACACAAACCATAAGAGCTCAAGTATATTTCCACGCAGAAAGAGCTCAATATGCGCCAGAGGAGGTGGTTAGAGCTAATCAAGGATTACTATTATGAGATTCTTTATCATCCAGGGAAAGCCAAAATGGTGGCTAATGCCCTTAGTATAAAGGAGAGACTCAAGATGAAAATGTCTTTGGGAGAGTTGATAAGAGATTTTGAGAAAATGGAAATAGAAGTGAAGGTAACCGGAGCCGGTACCGAAACGCTGTTTGAGATTGCAATACAGCCTGAATTATCGAAAAAGATCATATTGTGCCAAGAAAAAGTGATGAATGAAGGCAGAGAGTCAATGACTGGAGAAAAGATTAATACCAAGAAAGATAATAAGGGAATAACGAGGTATTCCTACAGAATTTGGGTTCCAAACGTTTAAGAGCGTAAGGACTGGATCTTAGATGAAATCCATAGCTCGAGGAATAAGATTTAGGGCAAACCCTGAATGTGATAGTCAGGGAGGTTGCCATTAAGAAAGAAGGAGCCCATAACATAATGAAGTGGAAAACAAGGATTTTTAATGTATAAGATAACCCCAAGTATGGGAGAAGGATGAAACATTTCATACTAAGGAAACAGAAAGTCGAGTAAGGAAAGGAGACCCGATACGGTACTCCTATACGGCAATTTATGGACCTGTCTAAAAAGAACTTAGACTATTATCCCCAACCACCACCCTGAGGAGACAGTGCGGTGGGAAATTCTTTCAGGACCTTTAAGTCGCTAAGCTCTCAGAGTTCCAAGGAACAAGCAAACCTAGTAGAGGCGAGAGCCTGGCTAAAGGAAATAAGGAATCATTTGAGATCCTAAATGATGGACGAATCACAAAAGTCTGTTTTTGTCACTTACCCTCCTAAGAGAGAGGCCACCTGCTGGTGAAAGACCAAGAAAGGCATGGAGCCAGAGGTTATAATAAACTGATTAAAGTTCAGTCAATTGTTTCAGAAAAGTACTTCCCAAGGTTATGGAAATAGTGTAGAAGCTTTAGAGCCGAAACAAAGGCGGACGAGTATGATAAATAATGAATCTAAGATTGTAAAAGTTGTCAAGATTTGTTCTGAGGACTAGAATCCCAGAACGACGTGATGTTTGAAGTCAATGATTAGTGGGTTCGTGAAATGATTGCAAGAGAGAGGTAGATAAAAAAAGAAACTGAAGTGGAAAGGAATATAAAGGCAATAGAGTTGGAGGAATGATATGGGAGTTAGATACAAGGAAACCCTAAAGACTCGTAGCAATAGAAATAGAAAAGTATGTAATCATCAGGATGAGAGTGATTCACCATGAGTTAAAGCTGATGGATGAAGGCATGAAAGATACATATATTTTATCCTCTTTAAGTTGGGAGGATTCGAGGAAACCTTGAGATAGTCCGAAGGATAAACAAGGAGACACAGATATACTGAGGAGACAAGAAAGTAAGAAATTAAGAAAATTTGATGAAGGAAGTGACCTTCAAAAATGTGAAGTGAAAGACCGGTGGCTTGATACCCATAAAGGGAGACGCAAGGTATGAAAGATATCCCAACATTGAGATGACCGTTGAGATAAATAACAAAAGTAAATAAGGATTTATTAAGAAGAAGTTCACGTTGAACACGACCAATATCTTCTAGAACATCCCTGTTATCATTACTAAATCAGGCAAGAAAAGCGGATAACCGTTGTTATCTTTTGGAGGCCATATTGATTGACCTCATTTTGAATACAGATGTTATTGTGAAATTAGGCATATACTATCGAGATGGGAATGATTGAATAAGACACCCTTATCAGGGATACATGACTTGATTTATCTATGGAAGGATGCAAGTACCTTTTTTAGAAAAAGGTGGAATTAAAGATGGAACCTCGATAACTTGAGATGACCCATAGAGGAATGCATACAGGTTGGCATTTCACCTTAATAGGGATATTATGAGTTGGGTAGTATGGAACGAAGGACTAAGGTAACAACAACCTTTAAAGATCATGAGAGAAATTTTTCAGAAGTACTTAAACAATGGTTCTAGTAGTAGTAAATGGTATCTTGATACACCCTGTACCTAGGGAGTAACGGTTGAAGAATTTAAGGATAACCTATGAGGTTTTACAAGGAAAAAGGTAATATTCAAAGTTCTCAAGAATATAAATTTTGATAAGGATATATGACATAATTATAATAATGCCAGGTGGGCACGTGTTGAACCATAAGAAAGTATAGATCGACCCAATGAAGGTCGAGATTGGTGAAAACAAGAAGGACCCAAGATAAGAGACGCCCTAAGTATGATCGAGAGTCAGTCGTGATAATGTTCACATCTAAAGACTAAGGCAATGACTTATGAAAAAAAAATGGTGATTTTTTTTCTCACCAGGACTTAAGAGAAGCATTTTCACATAAGCAGTGATTGAAATGAGGTAGAAAATTTAGTGGAAGGTGGTTAAAATGACATTGATTATAAGGAAATTTTACTATCAGGAAAGGCTAAAGAGGTGGCCAACACTTTAAGTGTAAGAGGACAATTATCGGCGCTCATGCCAGAGGAATACAGTGATGATGGTTGAAGCCGTAAAGGTTGTATTACGGTTTAGAAGATTGACATTCCTTTTGATGACTGTGCAATACCCAACTGTAATAGTTGTTTGGTAAAGGATTAATTCGTGTAATCGCCATGAGCGGGCTATCTATCTTAGAAGGTACTATCTTGAGATAACCTTTGAGATTCATGTCTCCTAATAAAGACATATGATTAAGAATGGTATTAACCTGCTATCGTTGCTTTCATTGAAACTCTTCTGAAATTTTATCTGCTTCATGTCATATATGCGTCAAGTTCAGGAGTGTTCTTCATGAATCATGAGCGGTGATCATGTTACCTCCTTAGAAGAATTCGATACGACAGGTATGGACTCCGTATGGTTAGCCATTACGATTCCAAGGAAAACGAATGACGACAGTAGGTCAGTGGTGGACCATAGTAATGCAGCAACGATTCTTTAAATAATGAGCCGATTACAACCGTGAGAGTTGTAGTGTAATGGATGTTGAGATTGGGTACCACTAATCGGGTTGTGGTGATGTATAAGTAATCATCGGTAGACTAACTAAGGCGATCATTTACCTATGATATATTTATTCCTTCTTATCGATAAAGAGTAGTATTACTATACGAAGAAGGTTACGGAATAACAATGGATTCTAGTAACTATGATGTCTAGAATGAAATCGGAGATTCGATTTTTGCTGTCAAGGGAGTTTCAAAGGTAATTGAGTATAAGCTCGAGGAAGAGCATGGGTCCATAGAATGATGGACGAAATAGCAAAATATTTAAGCATGTGAAATGCGATGCGATAATACTGGATATTGATATAGATATATATGTTTTGTTCTCTTGTGACAAACCTCTATAGTTCAGAGGTAGATTCCAAGCCAGATCTTTTGTGGCAGTATTTTTTTTATTATATACAATTCTCTTCAATTCGTTCTTTTCTTTTCATTTTGTATAAGCTGAGAAGAACAACCCTTCCAGAAGGGGAGGTATTGCCGAGTGACTATCTATCTGTGTGATAGAAGCCAAGTAGGATACCATCTATTGTTTAATTGCTTGTCAAGTACTAAAGGTTGGCCACCTTCTGTGCTAACTATGCAATAGAACAAGTGTTCATGATCATAGTGATCTCTCAACAAATTCCTTTACTTCTATATGATTGATCAAACTTTGGAAAATAGAAACAGCTGAAAAAGGTGTAGTAAAGTTATGGTGGTATTCGGAATGGAAACACGTTCGTGATACTAAGGTTGACGTGGTTATTAAAAGGTTATAAAACTCTAGCGAGTAAAGGTATATCTAATAATATTTTGTACGGAAGATAGTAACACTTACGAACCAGAAAAGAAGGAGTATTGAGAAGCAAAAGCTATAATGCTAGAAGCTATGATGAGAGTCTGTGCAATAGACTTGAAAGAATTTGGAATGATCACTTAACGTGGACTGAGTTTTCTTACGACAATAGATCATATGTCATTATCGAGATGTCGCCTTATGAGATCCTTGAGGGAAGACAATGTCAATCTCCCTTATGTTGGGATGAAGTTGCAGAGCGCAAGATGCTCGGACCAGCAGTGGTCCAAAGGACCAGGGATATAATAGATCTAATCAGAAGACGGCTGGTAGTAGCCCAAGATGGACATGAGAAGTATGTTGAATTGACACGAAAGGACAAGGAATAGGAAGTAGGGGACCTAGTGTTGTTATAGGTATTCCCTTGGAAAAGATGGATGTGGTTCGGAAAGAAAGGAAAGTTAAGCCCACGAAGTGTTGGACCCTTGGAGATATTAAGACGTATTGGGAAGTTAGCATATGAGCTAGCCCTACCCCCGAACCTGTAGCAAGTTCATAACGTGTTCCACGTATCAATGTTAAGGAAGTATAATTTGGATGCCAGACAAATAGGGGCACATGAGCGCATAGGCATGCAACCAGACGTAACCTATATGGAGCAACCCGAAAGGGTTATAGATCGAAAAGGAACAAGTGCTTAGAAGAAGGGTTATCAAACTAGGCAGAGTCTGGTGGTAGAACTACAATGTGGGAAAATTTACTTGAGACTTAGAAAGTGCAATGCTAAGAGAGCATCCCTATTCATTTTCTATCTGATTCCGGGACGGAATCCTTTTGAGGAGGGGAGACTGTAATAACCCCAATTTTTGGAAAATTTTGAAACACGGATGAATAGTAACTTTTGCTGATGATGATGATTAAGGAAAATTATCAGACCACGCTATATAGGAGTACTGTTATGGAAATTCTAAGATCATATTAGTACTCCATAAAGTAAATAAGTGTATGTAAAGATCGTCAGAATCCAAATCCGAACACTTTGATTTTTTCCCGAAAATCCACCAGATATCGAAAAAATTGAGTATAAGGTGACAGTTGTTGATTCAATTGCTTATAAGTTGCATAATACCTATGCTAGAGATTATCAGTAGTTGCATATACCCTTAGTATAGGGGACCCAAAGGTGAACATATTTTCTAAACCGGGAGACGATATTCCCGAGTATATTATATATATATATATATTTATATATATATAAATAGTTTTCAAAACTATTATTCGAATAAGGTTTATTCGATAACTTTATTTCACTTAATGAATATTATTTTGAATATTCATTCGAGGACTTATGACTCCGCTTATTTTATTTAATGAATATTGTTTTGAATATTCATTCGAGGACTTATGACTCCGCTTATTTTATTAAATAATATTCTTTATTTTATTAAAGAATAATGTTTCGATAATCAAACTTATTTTCGATTATTCAAATAATGATCGTACTTTCGTATAAGTATATCTTTGGTTATTTATTATTCATTTCAAGTATTAGTTTTAAAACTTCTACTTCAATTATTTTTATAAAGATTATTCTTTATGGGAATATTATTTAAATAATAATATTCAGATATTTTCTAATATATTGGGACTGATTTATTTTATTAAATCAGCATTACTCCAAACATTCTTAAAAATGTTTTCGAGTCTTCAAAATGATTTTTAAAGGTTAAGGCGGATCCCAAAACTCATTTTTATATATAAGATCCTCCTTTCGAAGGGGATTTAAATACTCGCTCAAAACCCGAGGGATCCGGCTCTTTGGTGTGTTTTATATTCGCAACAAGGTTGCTGTTTTGATAAAAGAGTTTTTGATTACTTACCCAACACTCGGGAAGTAAAATTCTTAGAACAAGTTAATCCATTAACAGGCACCGCCTGGGAAATATCGGTGAGTTTTCCTTTCCAACTAGATACGACTTCTTGGTGGAGTTGTATCAACAAGTTTCTACTTGGGGAAAGGGGGGACAAGCTTTACGTTTCAGAGTCATGGATTTCATCTGAACTAGGAGTGGCGTAAGTGGTCGAGTGGCGCCGGCCCAGCCTTATTATATTGGCCCTAATGGCCTGGAAGTTCCGCTAAGACAGTCCATTCCTTAGGAGTCCAGTGTTCGGTTGACAAGTAAATCCGATAGGTTCTCCTCTACATGTAGAAAATGGTGGGGTTGCACTACTGCGACTGATCATCGTAAGTGGTCTTCCTGGCGCGACAAACTCCCGTAATGAGTTCATCATCCAATTGGATATTTCTGCAACACTACCCAGAGCACTTCGATAGAAAGGCTACAGCTGGGCGATTGTTAAGTGTTAGCAGGGTCGAGTTTTCAAAATGATGTTTTCATCAAATGAAGTATCTCGTAACTTCATTTCATTTTGATGATATTTCAAAGATTAATTCTATACAAGTTTTTTCGTGTAGCTTCATCCATGGGATGAACTAATTATAACTTGAATGGTGGTAGTTCAAGTAGTATTCAGAAAAGATATAAGTATATTGGAGTATCTTGTAACTTCATCTTTTCAACTTATATCTGGTTAATGATTATCTTATGCATGACAAAGATTTTCACAAAAACGTTGAGACAAGGTTAGATATATGAGATCACCTTGCAACGATATATTTATACAGTTATAAACTGGAACTCTGTGTATATTATACATGGAAGAGGATTCAAAAATTCTGAAAAGTATATATATATATACTAAATATTTTGCGACTTGGTCGCATTAAGAGATCAAACTTGGTTCATTTCTTCTTGACCAAGACTTTCATGAGTACTATGAGGATGCTCATATATTGTTAATTATTATACATATTATTTCGGTGGGCTTGTTGCTCACCCTTGCTTTCTTCTTTCATCACACAACATCAGATAGACAAGATGAACAGGACCAAGCTTCCAATTCGCGAGCGGATAGGAAACGTTCCACAGTTTCCTATAGGCGTTGATGTCGCTGTAGCTGAGGTATGAACTACCAATAGGCTAGGCTTTCAAATTTTGATGTACCAGACTTATGTATCTTTATGAATTGTAATAATGGCAAAGAAATGTAAATTTATTCAGAAACCCTTTTAAGGTGTAATGGCATATAATTGTGGAATAAAATGACTCGTGTTATTTTTGGATATTCATCTCTGAGACTATAACTTGTGGTGTGTGTGTTTATTGTGGGGTCACAGTACGGAGTATTTGATTGTTTATTAAGATTGGGTGTGTTCTGATAATTTCCTGTCTTCAGGAAGTTCTGATTTCCAGTCAAGTTCTGATATTCTGATAATAAGTTCTGAAACTAAACAAATCAGATTAGACATGACATCATAAATATATCTAAAATGCCAGGAGTTGAGAATTATTTATCTATGCCTTTGTACTTGTAGAATTCCTCCATCTTTGAGTTCTTGAATTTAGTGCCATTATCACTTCTCAGGATTTTTAGTTTGTGAGTAGATCCATTTTCAATTTGCCTTATGTGGTCCAGAAGAATTTCCGGAGCTTAAATAGACCCATGTATATCTAGTGAAATCATCAACAATTACAAGTGTGTACCTTTTCTTGTTGATGGACATTATGTTCACTGGTCCAAAAAGGTCCAGGTGCAGCATGTGATATGGCTCAGAGATAGAGAATTCTGTTTTGCTTTTGAAAGACACTCTTCTTTGTTTAGACTTTTGGCAAGCATCACAAAGACCATCACTTGGGTATAGCATGTTTGGCAATCCTCTTACAAGCTCCTTCTTGGCAAGTTCATTGATTGAGTTGAAGTTGAGATGTGAGAGCTTCTTATGCCAGTTCCAGCTCTCATCTACTGATGCCTTAGAGATAAGGCAAGTAGCTTCCTTTTCAAGACTTTCATGTAGCCTTGCTTCATAAATGTTACCATGTCTGTATCCCATCAAGACAATTTTCTTTGTCTTGTTATGAACAACTTCGCAGTGTGAGTCATAGAATACAACATGATAACCTCTGTCAGTGATTTGACTGATGCTCAGAAGATTATGCTTCAGTCCTTCCACCAGAGCTACACTCTCTATTGCTACCTTTACAATTATCAAGTTGCCATATCCCAGAGTATGTCCTACATTTCTATCTCCATAAGATACATCTGGGCCAACCTTCTCTCAAATTTTGACAGCAGGGATTTATTTCCAGTCATGTGTCCTGAACATCCACTATCCAAGACAAGTGTATTTTTCTTGTTACCCTGCAATCAGAAGAATAATTAATTAGAAGGATTTTTAAGGACCCACACTTGTTGGGCCCTCTTTTTGGACAACTTAAGCCTTTGTGTGTCAGGAGTACTTTTGACAGTCTTTCCTTTGTCAGGATTTGTCTTGTCAGAAGCAAGTTTAGTAAAACCAACAGAATTAATCACACAAACAACTTTATTAAACTTAGGCAAAGGTTCATAGTAATTGTGATACAACTTGTGATAAGAACTACAAGTATAAATCGAATTCCAACTACTACCACAATGAAAACAAGGATTTTGTGGTTTATAAAATACTGATCTACCCCTAACATCAAACTCAGGAATAGCAATTTTCCTTTTCTTATTCCTCCTGCAATCAATAGCAAGATGATTAGTATTTCCACAGTTAAAACAAGTTTTCCTAGGAGTATTGGGAACAACCTTGTAATTTGAATCCTTAGAAATACCTTGCTTACCATTCCTGTTTCTTTTAGGACTTTTTACTTGAGGTTTGTCAGTAAGCTCAGATATTTTCTTTTTCAATTGTCTTGCTGACAAAAGTCCTATGTTCTTTTCTTTCTTAACAGACTTAATGGTTTTCTTGCTTTTCTTTCCTTGAGTTTTATCACTTACCAGTTTTTCTTGTGATACTAATGTTGAACCTTTTTCAAAAGTGGATTTGGGTTCATCAGCTTTTGATGAAATAAACTTAATAGGGGTTTTAAGAGAAATTTTATTTTCAGTGTCAACATCCTTAATTCCATCTTTATAGCCTAGGCATTCTTTCCAGTTTTTCTTTAAGATCATCTCATGAACCTTTTTGCCTGAATCAATCCAGGTTTTAAGGGTTTTTCTCTCATTCTCTAGATCCTTTTCTAACATACTGTATATAGCCTCAAGAATCTTAACTGTATGTTTAGCTCTCTCACATTCTTTCTTCAAATCTATCTGATGTATTAAGTCAGACTATAACTGATCATTCCTAGATTTCAAGGTCTTAATTTCAGTTATAAGTCTATCAATTTTCTAAATCTTATTCTTAAAACTACCATGCAAAGATTTAAGAATAGATTTCAATTCAGATATATTTTCAGTATCAAAAGAGAAGAAAGGAGTTTGTATCTTAGGCTCAGAAGCAGCAGGATCATCAAGACTAGCCATCAGTGCATAGCATGTGTTTTCATCTTCAGAGTCAGAGGAGTCCATCCAATTCTTGCTTGAAGTGATTAGGGCTTTGCTCTTCCCTTTATCATGTTTTGTTTTCTTGCACTCTGAGGCAAAGTGACCAGGTTCATCACAGTTGTAACACTTGATCTTTGTCCTGTCTACCTTCCCAGCTTTAGAGTCCTTTCCATCTTTTCTCCCAGTTGACTTCTTTTCACCTCCAGTGAACTTCTTCCTGAAGCTTCTGTTGTTCCTAGACTTCCTGAATTGCATTCTCCTGAAGCCCTTAACCAGCAATGCGACCATTAACATGACATCATAATCTGTCATGTTCTCATCAGTTTCAGAATCAGTATCATCATCAGGATTTGATGATGAATCATCAGTATCTGATTCTGGCAAATTGTTCTTCTTTCGTACAGCTCCAACAGACTTTTCTTTTGAAGCTTTATCATTAACTTTCAAAGCAACAGATTTCCCTTTGTTGCTTTTCCTCTCTCTCATTTGCTGAACCTCCAAATCACGAGTTCTCAGCATGCCATAGACTTTATCCAGAGTAATTACGTCCAGATCATACGGATGTCGTATGATTGAAGTCTGAGTCTCCCATTCTTCACTCAAGGCTCTCAGAAACTTGGTGTTTTGAGTCCTCTCGATCATACACCTTTCCGACCAAAGACAGATTGTTGAGCAGGGTCAGAAATCTGTCATAGATGTCGGTGAGACTTTCATCAGGCTTGGCCTCAAATTGTTCATATTCTTGAATCAGAACAGCCCTTATGTTCTTCTTGATGGCCATGGTTCCTTGACATTGAGTTTGATGAGCATCCCAGATTTCTTTGGCAGTCTTGTAGGTTATGACCCTGTTTGACATCACAGAATCAAGACTGTTATGCAAAGACATCACAGAATCAAGACTGTTATGCAAAATGTTTCTTACCTTTGCATCTTTCAGCACAACTACTTTCTCTTCTGGTGTCCATTCTGTCTTCTCCTTCAGTTGATAATGTTCAGCAACCGTAGGAGTTGCAGGCACCAGTTTTGTTGGCATGAAGGGTCCATCATTGATTACGTCTAGATAATCTGGATCTGTAGCTTCCAGGTACATGAGCATCTTCACCTTCCATGTTGGATATTCAGTCTTTTTCAGAATGGGAATTTTAATGCTTTCATACTCGTTCAGAGACATGTTTAGATCGTTTCTGATTGTAAATTTATCAGTGAGCTCTGATACCAATTGTTGCCCAGTCTAGATACAATTGTTTAAGGGGGGTTGGATACAGTTGTATAAATGTTTCGAACAAGTAATAAAATATAACAGCTTTTTATTTATCTGATAAAAACTGTTACAAAATCCTCTCAAGAAATACTGATGTTCTTGAGAGCTGCTAGGTTGAATGATCCTCGAGTGAATTCACTAAGTGATGATCTAAACTATGTTTAAATACTACACAGCTACAACAGATTAATCTAAGATATGCATTATCAAAAAATAACTAAAACTGATACATATCTTAAACTAAACAGATAAAGTCCTATAACTCAGACGTAACAGATATCTGCTCCACATTATAAGGTACAGAACAAATTCTCTAATGCTGACTATCTTCAAATACTGATGTCATACAAATGCTAATGACATACTAAATCCTGATGGTACATCAGATCCTGATGACATCCGAACAACCAGATCCTGAACTTCTTCTGATCATTGAGAATTCAATATGTAACATAAAGATTAAAATATCCTAATTTTATCAAAAATAAATACCCAAATATTAATATCAATCATCAAATAATTTACCAAAATTCACATAAAAATCACATAACAATTATTTATTGATAAAAGTAATTACATAATATTTCCCGGACGTTACATTAATTCCGTGGATCGACTCCATTGAGAATAGTTGTGTTAATTTAGAACAATATTAGTGAGATTGACACCAGGACTATCTGAAGGGTGAACATAGTACGGATATTGTGTGACAATTGTGGTGGAAATAGTATTAGCAGTAGCAGATGCGTAAGAGGCTTGTGTAGACATAGTGTTTGATAAAAATATCACAATGAAATCAAGAGTGAAATGGTAGTAAAAAAACAATAAAATTGATAGACATATAGAGTATTACTAAATGATTGGTGAAACACACCAAATAGCAACGAATCTCACGGGAGGAGAATTTATGATTATACCTCCTGATTCAGATCTTGTCGCTTAAATGCGGTTTACCTTGGTTCACGTGGTTTGCAGGCTATTGCGTGAGCCCGTGGGGTTTACCCAGTGTGCACCCGAAGGGTAGCGGCTGCGGGTTCCCTACGATAAAAAAAAGTTATTGATTATTTGATAAGATTTAACACAAATTTAGTTTGTGATTATAGGATAATTTTTTTTATGTAATGTAAATATAATATATATATATATATATGTGTGTGTGTGTGTGTGTCTATATACATACGTATAGGGCTGTAAACGAACCAAGCTGTTTGTTAAGTTCGCTCGAGTTCGAGTTCGATAAGCTCGGTTCGACAGTATAACGAACTCGAGTTCGAACAAGTATTGTTGTCCATTAAGCTTAACGAACAAACATGTGTTTGACTCGTGTTCGACTCAAGTTCGCTCGAGTTCGACTCGAGTTCGTTAAGCTCGAGTTCGTTCGAGAAAAGTTAAAAAAAATCATAATTCAGAAATTATAGATTAACTTAACAATTTAAACCTAAGTACTGAAACTGGAATAAGTACATGATAAATTAAAATTATCCATTAACAGGACTGATCTCATTAGTTAACACAAAATCCAAAATGAAGACTTAAGGTCTTGATTCTTGAATCTTGAATTCTGGATCAAAGTTAACTAGTTAAGCAAAATTAGAATTCAGAAAGTAAAGTAAAGCCACAGGCAGCAGTCCCAGACTCCCAGTCCATGAATAGAAGCAAAATATGCACATTTAGTCAGACATTCTCAATCTTGAAAATTTGAAAACCTGCACAAATTTATAAAAAGCATGTCATTATTTCTTAACCAAACAAATTTATAATTTATAATTATAACTAAAGGGGATACCATCATTGATGTATGTGGGGTCCAAAAGAAAATGTAGAGAATGACAATGAAGTAGAGTTAGATCTTGGTTTGAAATGTATATTCAATTCTTTTGTCTTACAGACTCAAATTGTAACCACAACTTTAATTTGCAAAAATATTAACTCAGCATACGGGCATTCCATTCGTATAAGCATATGTGCATCGATCTTAAAATGTGACTATATTCTAAAATCAGGCAGCCTTTTGCTATTCTAAAATCAGGCACCCTTTTTTATTACTAACGAGCGAGAAAGAACAACAAGAATATGTTTTTTTTCTAATTATAATTACAGTTATGACTTAAATTAGTTTATATATATATATGACTACATGTCTCAGGTGAATTAACTAATCATCCAACATTCACTTCAATTGAACAAAAGAGCTGAAGATAATAATTAATGAGTGAATTATTTACCTGCCAATGTTCTAAGAAAAATATTCTAAGAAAATTCTAAGAAAAGGATAACCAATTTTTAGACTTCACAAAATACAGCAGTTGTACAATCATAAGTAAATCTTGGAACTTAATAAAGCAGAAATTTTTTTCAATCATTGTATCAAACACTTGTTGTGCATAAATCATAATTAATACAATTTAAATTATATTTCCAAGTTCCAACACAACATGCCACATACAATACACCAACATAATTCCACCATATACCAACAAGTTACGACCCAAATTAACATCCATACCAATAAAAACCCTAATTGTACCTAATTAAGGAAGAAGCTTCAAGTGCTCTTGATGGTATCGAAACTCTCGATCTTCTACTTATCTGAGAATTAGATATTCAAATTAGAGATTCTATGTATATCAATTCAATTGTGGAGTGACTGGAGTCATCGAGGTCGAGGTCGAGACAATGTATATCTTGCTTGAGTTTTTGTCTTTTTGGTTGTATAAACTTTTTAGTTTTTCGATTGGGCTTACCTATGCTGACCTGAGGCCCAAAAATCATAAATATTATTAATTTAACGAGCTATCCGAACTCGGTTCGGGTTCGGGTTCAGGTTCGGTTCGGTATGTTCGCGAACAACTCGTGTTCGGTTCGAGATTAACCGAACTCGAGTTCGGATAGAGAATTGCGTTCGAAAATCTTAACGAAAATTGTTCTGTTCGTAATATTTTTGTTCGTGTTCGTAAAATGTTCGTTCGAGTTCGTCCGAGTTCGAATTTAAAGCAGGTTGAGTTAATGTCAAAGTAAAACCAATCTATAATTCACTGATTTTTAAAGTAATTGAACCGTAACCTCAAATCACATTTCGGTTTCGGTTTGGATCGGTTTATCTTGATTTTGCGATTTAAGCCGAACCGTGATCAGCCCTTCCCTCCAAATATCCGCACACATGAAACACATTTATATACATTTTATCGTATCCATTCTTTTCGGAAAAATTCAAATATAAAATAATTAAAACTGTCTTACAAATAGCCCTCTCATCTTTCACAAAGTCTAAAATATAATAATTACTCAAAATGATGGTAAAATTCGGGACAAAAAATCAATAAATGCAATGAATTGTCAATTTTCAGTTCCTTTTATGTTATGCAATAATACCACTACACCAACATATATTATGAACATTTCCGGACGGCCATAATGAAAATTAAATAATTTGCTTTCCGTGCAAATTGCGCAAAACACAGCATGATGATACAAAACATGTATGCATATAGTACTCATGTCTCTATCTCTCACAAATAGTAGTCTCTATCGGCTTCTGACAGGGGGTACGTGGAAGATTTCTACTGGCTCATTGCTGTTTCCTCTCTGTCAATTATAAGGTGCAAAAGGTGCACAACTTTATGGTGGGGAGTCACTTTTCTTGTTCCTGTGATTAAATTTAAAAAAATTGTAAACTACCCAGTTTTTCTAATTCCTCAACCTCCCCTAATATTAATCTATTTTTCTTTATCATAATTTATTCCTTTTTTATAATTAACATATTCATGCGCTCATTTTTTAATAAAATTTCATATTTGAAGACGAGAATAATAACAATAGACGAATAATCCACCGTTTTATATAACATAAGAGAATGATAAAAATCCACAAACTGATATTTATACAGCATGTTAACTATTTTCATGGTACCGGGCACATATTTATTTTACAAAATTTCAAACACTAAATTGTGATGACTAATATTAAAAAAGATATACAAAGTATTAAAATATAATATACTAATAATAAAATGTTGTACCACCTTTACGAATTACAAAAATTCATTATATACATAAATTAAAAATGGCTGGTCGTCAAAGTTCGGAGTATTACTTATGAATACTGATCCCATATTTTGTGTACCTTTATTTATTCTAGCAAAAATTACTAAATTTTTTTGTAATATTTTTTTGACTTAGCAACTTGTTAGGGCAAGATTAGTGTTTAATCTCCCCTTTTTCCTCTGATATCAATGCATGCGTAACTTGAAGCCCCTAAGTATGTTTAGTTTGACTTACTGTCCTTTATGTTTTTCTGGTTAATGGAGGAACTAGTAGTAACAGTTTATACAGGTAATCAGTACAGTACATTTTATTACCAGACAGCAATATATGATAAGATCATCAGTCTAATTTATAACACTGCCTTTAAACATGTTCAAATTAATACATTAGTAATAAAATAAAGAAGGGGCTGCAACTATTTTCTCTCACCTAACCAGGGGCTACCACTGATAACTCCACAATTTCTAATTCCCACACTCTAATTTTTATCAAAATCTATACTTACAGATTTTGTATGTACAGCATTCTTCTTGGGTATCATTTTTTGCTTCAAGGTTTTCAACAAGTAGGTGGGGGTGTAGAGTGTGGTGCTTGAAAGCTCTATCTGAGCTTAGATTCAGACTCACATTTGCCTCTAAAGAGATGAAAAACATGCTAAAGGTATTATCTTTATACTAAAATGGCTTAGAATTTTACTGATTTTTGGTGATTTTCATTGTGAAATTTATTGGCTCAGCTTTCTTGATTTTTTTTTTTTGTGATTAAAGATCTTAAGTGGGTTTTGCCTTTCTCTTTATTTGCTGAGATCTGGGCTCTGAAAATGCTTTTTGTGTTCTTTTTTGAAAAGGTAATGAACTTATTATGGTTGTTAGTTTTCTACTTTTGTGCGATACCAAGGTCATATATATCTTGATTTGTTTCATATTTTCACTTATTGACTAGTGAAAAATTATAATAAAGAGCTTTGTTCATGTGCTCATGGACAAGTTTTGATTGTTGATATATTTTTATGATACTTCTTTCTTTTATTGTTGATTTGGTTATTGACAAAGAATCATATGAGTAAAAATGGTATCTTAGGTAAACAACTTGTCTGCACAACTATGTAATGTAATCATATTAAGCTGAATCTTTTCTCAGTTTATTTTGTCTGTACAGCTATGTTCATTATCATGAGACTAGAAACGTATATTCAATTCATAATATATACCATTCCTACTTGCTCCAACCATTACAAGAAATTTTGTTGGCTGGAAAAAGAAGGGGCACATGTTTACAGAACTATGCATTGCTAAATATTATGGCTTGTGTTCGTAGATACATACCGAAGACCTACTAAAACTTACAACAACCGAAAATTCTCTGCATGTAAATCTGAACATCAATGTTAATGTTTCCAATCCATGCATATTATGTTGTTTCATGCTTCCTGGAAAATTTTGCAGTTCTAAATATTCTGTAGAAGATGGCTACCGGTCTAAACAAGGGGCTATCTAAAGAATCCATCCTTGGCCTCGAGGTCTGGGAAATTATTGGCATTGTTGTGGGATTATTTATTGTGGTAATCCTTTTGGCATTAGCATACTATCTTACTTCACGAAAGAAACTGAAAAGAACAAGAGAAAATATTCCCATTAGCCAGATTCCAACTATTTCAAAGGAAATTAAAGAAGTAAAGGTAGAACAAGTAGCTGCAAATGATTTTGCTCCACGCGAAGGGATTCTTCTCACAATTCACGATAAAACGAGTAACAAAGAAGCTGATAAAGTATTAGTTCATCTAGGATTAGGAAAAACAAAGAATGGAGACTATAATAGCAGTCATGGTTCTTTTAATCATCTGGAGAAAGATGGTGGATCCCAATCTGGAGAAGAAGGGAGTTCTGGTACATTTGCTGCGTATAAACGAACTTCTTCACATCCAATAACTGCACCTTCTCCTTTAAGCGGGCTACCTGAATTTTCTCACTTGGGTTGGGGTCATTGGTTCACCTTAAGAGACCTTGAAGTTGCAACTAATCGATTTTCGAAGGATAATGTGCTTGGTGAAGGTGGTTATGGAGTTGTGTATAAGGGACATTTAATTAATGGAAGTCCCGTGGCTATTAAAAAGCTCTTTAACAATCTGTAAGTTTCTAAGGAGGTTTCAGTAGCTTCAGAACTTTGTAATCTTTTCTCTTTCTCTATTGTATTTTATCAGGATGAATTTATCTAGAATTTTCCCCATTTTTTAGGGGCCAGGCAGAGAAGGAATTTAGTGTGGAGGTTGAAGCAATTGGTCATGTGCGCCATAAAAATTTGGTTAGATTGTTGGGATACTGCATAGAAGGAACTCATCGGTATATGTTCATTTAATCATGTTATACACTTACGTTGACTTTATGTTTCTGTTAAATAACCAGTTTATTTTCCAAAAACCTATATTAGATAAGTCTTTGATTCTATGTTAGCTTCTGGTGGTTAAAGATGACGTTTATTGTGCTGTTGAACTTCTGATTTATAGCAATTGCAGTGTTTGTAGTGTCTATTAGAATTCACATTTTACTTAAACAGCTCTATTTCATCAATCAGGATGCTAGTATATGAGTACGTCAATAACGGCAATTTAGAACAATGGCTTCATGGATCTATGCGTCAACATGGATATCTTACTTGGGAAGCTAGGACAAAGGTTCTTCTTGGAACAGCTAAAGCGTGAGTGAGATTCAACTTTCTATATTTTCCCTCATATTTTAGATCTAATTATGTGTTCAATCAAATTGCAGTCTTGCATACTTGCACGAAGCAATTGAGCCAAAAGTGGTTCACCGAGACATAAAGTCTAGCAACATACTGATTGAAGATGACTTTAGTTCCAAGGTTTCTGATTTTGGTTTGGCGAAGCTGCTTGGTGCTGGAGAAAGTCACATTACAACTCGCGTCATGGGAACTTTTGGGTCTGTATATTCATTCGATTTCTTTTTCATTGTTAATAGCAAGTCTTGACTTTCTCATTTATTTAAATTTCCGCTGTTTGGACTTAATTATGATAGTAAAAATTGTCTAATATATGACTATTATGTGAATCAAAGTTATCTGTATTTACTAACCATTTAAATGTCGGGATTTCATAGATGTTTTTATATAAAATATAATCCTTTTTTTGTACATAGGGGTTTTAGTTGTTCCTTTACTCGTTGCTTAAAGGGTCGGAATGTGGAACTTTTAAAAAAAAAATGATACGGAGTATAATATAAGCTTCATTTCCTCAATTGATTTATGCAGGTATGTGGCTCCGGAGTATGCAAATACTGGCCTTTTAAATGAAAAGAGTGATGTTTATAGCTTTGGGGTTGTTCTTCTAGAAGCAATTACAGGCAGAGAACCTGTTGATTATGGCCGTCCTGCTCAAGAGGTATTGAGCAATTTTTTTTCATTTTTCTTTTAAAATTTTAACGAGTGGTGCGACTATTTAATCTTCAGTTCCTGATATAAGCTATAGTTCTAGAATTCCCCTAGAAAAAAAGTGAATATATAGAGCCACTTGATTTATTTTGATTGTCATTGCAGTGAGTCTTTTCTTTGATCCACTGTCTCACATGCTCTATGGTGAAATTGCATAGATAGAAGTTACCATGTTATGCATTTAAGATTTCTATGTATAACAAGGGTAATTTATTACCAATTTCATAATCTATAGTTCCGTCATCTTATATATTTATGTCATCCCAATGGTTCTATTATCTTTACGGATTGTTGGTACTTGCTATGAATTAAGCCTCCGG
This sequence comes from Apium graveolens, assembly GCF_009905375.1. Taxonomy (NCBI): domain Eukaryota; kingdom Viridiplantae; phylum Streptophyta; class Magnoliopsida; order Apiales; family Apiaceae; genus Apium; species Apium graveolens. The sequence continues at coordinate 50,549,085 of NC_133651.1, forward strand.
TCAGATAAAAGTTTTACCTTAAAGTTGTGAGATATAGGGTTTTTTCTGTAAAAAGGATTTTTTTTTCACATTACGACTCCTAATTTTATTAATAATTACAAAAAAATAATTTGTTTGAGCATCATGATTGCATTATCATGACTTGTGACTCTCGTTGATATCTATATAAGGTCACTAACAGTCTAGATATATGTCTCGAAGTAAGTTATTTCCAACATTATTGGCACTTTAATATTCTAGATTTTTACAGTCTTAAATCTTGATAAAGGTAAATCCTTTTTACAGGTTAATTTAGTTGATTGGCTGAAAATGATGGTTGGGAGCAGGCGTTCAGAAGAGGTGGTGGATCCAAATATCGAAACAAGGCCATCGACAAGAGCCTTAAAGCGAGCCCTCTTAACTGCTTTGCGATGCGTTGATCCAGATTCTGATAAGAGACCTAAGATGAGCCAAGTTGTTCGTATGCTTGAATCAGAGGAGTATCCGATACCGAGGGAGGTTAGTTGTGATCTCCGCTTCTACGTTTGTAACATCGACTAAGCTTAGCTTTTGGTGCGTTCATCATTGATTACACATGCTTCTGATATTTTAGTTCAGTTGTTAAGTCTATTAAGATTGTAGAAATCTAGCTCATCATGTGTGAGCCTAAACATAAACTCTGGAAAGCAGGGTTGCGGCACATAGGTGCTGCACTGCGCACACGGTGTGTGGGGGTGCGGCACTGTGCACCATTCGGGGAAGTGCGTGAGAGGGGTGCAGGAGGGGTAACTTTTGTCATATTTCAGTCAATTTAAAACAGCGAAAGACAGCCCTAATTTAAAAGAACTACGAGTTACAGAGACAGTTGTGCTCCCTAGTTAGATTAATGAGAGAAGATAAGAGAAAAGAATTGAAAATTTCAAAATTTTCCTTCCCAGGTCATGCTCTTGAGTTTTTTCAGAAGTGGAGATCTGGGAAATAAATTATAGTAATTTTCTCTCCATAATTTTCTTCCCAAAATTAGGATGCTTAGGAGAGAAGCTCTACTAAAACTTTTCAAATAATTTCCATCATAACCTTTTTTGCCGAATCCGTGTCGTGCATCCCCGCACCCACCCAACCATGCTTTTTAGCATAAACTACATACTAATGAAATCCATCAATATAGACCAGATTTATCTCGAGAAAAGCACCCAACTGGCACAAAACTAAAGTAGAAGGCGCTAAAGAGCCAATTTAAAACTATGGCCCTTTAGGACACAAAAGAAGGGTATTAAAAGATGTGTTTCTTCTCCACTGCATTCGTACCACTACGTTTTCCGAGAACGGTATAGCAGTAGCTAAATCTTGATCCTTTACAGAAGCTTCGTACTCTTTCCATTCTCTTACGACTCTTGGTGAGATTACTGGAACTTGTCTCCAACGTTAGGGGCTGTCTAGAACATGGATTCGCAGTAGCAGGAAGTGTGACATTAAGAAATTGGAGTTTGGGGTAGACTTGTAAGGGGCGAGAGAAAAGTGGCAATTTGCGTGGTGTTTAATTAATATATAGGTCTTGAGGGTATCTATGTAAGCATATGTACCATACAAGATAACAATTATGAAGTTAATACAGAAAGTGCAGGTTTGAAATACCTAGCTGCAGTCAACTCAAAAGAAATTTGTGTTTATTATTTAACTTTGATTTCAGAAATCAGCAGTAATGCCAAATTGTCTTGCATTTCTAGCAAACTTATGATAATCTTGCTGTGCTATAATGGGCACTTTTCTTGGTTTGTGCTGTTTTGGGCATTTTATATTCAAATTTTGCAACAAGAGCCAACACCCCATCATCTCTCTTTAAATTTTATTTCCTATTGTGATCTTAATGATTACACACACATATACAATTAGTTATAGATAGACACGAGATTTGTGCATTACCTAGTTAGTTTGACAGTATTAATGGCAGTGTCACTGGGATGACTGCTGAATCAGAACCATTAGCACCATTACATGGCCAATATAGGGTAGATATTTTTGACAGGAGAGGCATAAGTATGGCTTGGGTTCCAGTGATTTTAAATATTATACCATGTTCTATTGTATTTGACATAATGTACACAGCACAAACAGAACAATTATAGGCCATACATGAGACTATTCTAGAACACCAACATCCATACACTGATTTTCATTCAAGTTAACCTTCGCATGGTCATTCTCATATTTATATTATTTTATTTTCGACCTCACATTAACCAAACTAGCTGAATTTCCTCAACCAGCAGTGTACTATTAATATTAAGTTAACTATTTGGACTCAAATTACAGTTATGAACGACCATTTGGACTCACATTACGGTTATTAACATAATGTTTCAGGATCGAAGACATCATCGAAGATCTGTGGCTAGCAGTGTGGACACTGAATCCCAAAAGGACAACTACGACACGGACAAAAGTGACAACCCAGATTCAAGGTCAGAGAGCAAAAGGATCTAAAGAACATTATTCATCATGCTAGTATCGATGAATGGTAATTAAGAGACATTAAGTTTATCGAATTCGGGTGTCCTAGTTGATTTTTTAGATGGAAATAGATCAGTTTGGTGGAGGAAGACTTTCAGGAAACATTTGGGAGAAAGTGTAGTGGGAGAAACTTGACTAGTTTCTTCTTAAATTTGCTTCCATTGCACTAATTCCTGTGGGTTCAAATTTTCTTTTTCTAGATTAGATTTTGAGATGGTTGTTTTGTTCTATGCCAGCGACTGAACATTTGTACTTTTTATCTTTAGACGGAGTGTGTAGATATAGGGGGGGTTGCTATGTACAGGTACGAACATGTGTTTTGTTATTGGATATTTGTGGGACGAACCGACAGAAGGTTCTTTCTGCTTGGTAGTCCATCTTTTGATTCTTATCAATCATACTGCCAAGATATTTACCGAGTTACATTTTTTTTTATTACAATAACTAGAAAGTATTTCCGTCCCAATTTAATTGTGCTGTTTTACTTTTTCGTCAAATTTTCCTAAATTTGATTGAAATTTTCATGACATATTAAAAAAAAATATAAAATTTATATTATTAGAAAATATATCTAATATATTTTAATATGCATTTTTTATTTTTTGAAATAATGATCGAATAATTTGTAATTTATAATTAAAGTTTGCTCAATTTAATTGTAAACCAGTCAAATAAAACAGATAAATGATTCTTATTCGGGCATTCACTCATCATGGAAAGTGTGACAGATCGGTGAGTAACTTCCCATCTTGATGAAGATTTAAACTTTCAAGTAATTTTAACTTCTTTTACTTTTGTTAAACAAATAACTCCATTAAATTACACTTTCTGGATATTTCAACTTCCCCGATATTTAATGTCAATCAAATCCTGCCTAATTTACTTTAGCGGTAAAAAAAATTCACTTACCTTATCATTCATGTTGAATTCTCTTTCGGCCAATGATTCAAAAATAACTTCATGTCTAGTTAATGCCTCTGAATTCGAATCCCTAATTTTTTACATTCCTGATTTATAAGCGCACAATTGCACACCTTTCATTAAGATTAAAACAAAATGAGAAATAGGTTGAAAACACAAAATATATTTTGGTATAAATTTGGAGAGTACGAGAAATATAAAAATAGGTTGATGTGGTGAAATATGTAGATGACATGTTTCAAACTCCAACTTTTGATCTTTAACTTCATCTAAATTAGATCCTTAACTTTATAGTTCATGATTTTGGCTTTACTTAGAAGGAGAGGAAGAAAGGCTGGTTTGACAACTTGAACGAGTTTCTTTGATTAATTCAAGCATCAAAGTTTTTGCATGCTTTTTGGGTTATTAGGCGACCATCACTTTTAATTTTTGTCTAGGGTCCTTGTAAAACTAGTAAGGTCACGTTTCCCGACAATAGTGTCACGAAATATTTAATCAAACATATTTATCGGCCGTTGGCTCGTTAAAAAAATTTACCTCGTTTCGCGTATAATATCCGCAGAAGAAAAGACGTCTACGCGTATTTTTCGCGGAAGCTACGCGTATAAATACGCAGAAAGTCTACACTTTCCGTTTATAAAATCGTAAATAATCATACTTTACTTTTGTGACATTTGAACCAAATTGGAGAGTTAGATCGAAGAGTTTCTTGCGTTTGTTCATCCTTATTCACTATTTACATCGGATAAGCTAAATTTCTTGCTTGTTTATTGAATTTATTATGGATAAGATGATTACTATACTTTTAGGTAGAAAATCTTTGAAAAAAGTGATAAAGATGTTCATAATATAGTCAATAATAATTTTGATATTAGTCGTGATAGTTGCTTGCAGGAAGATAATGTAGAGTATGTGAATCTTGTTGATGATTGTGATGATGATTTGTTTGCTAGTGAAGATGTGTATGAATATGAAGGATAAGAGTTTTCTTGAAGAAGAAAATATTGTAATTCCTTTCTTAAATCAAAGTTTTCCCTAATTTTGTAGCCGCGAAGAATGTAATTAGGGTGTACGTTTTAAAAAATGAATTTGCAATTAAGATTCAAAATATACAAAAGCGTGTTAAGGACAAATCAATATATGCACGTACATATATTTATACTTTAGCGGGAGAAAACCGTGATAAATAACTCGCTGAGAATGATAAAATTTTGGTTGGAAGTGTTGGTAGTACAAAGAAGAAAAGAAGCAGAGATAAACTTCCTAGGAGTGGATGCAAATTTAGAATTTATGTGGGTAATAGGAGGAATACAAGTCATAGGGAGATAACGTATTTGGAGTTAAAACACAATTATGATGTTGTGACGCCATCTAAGATGAGATTGATTAGAAGAGAGAGACATGTAACCGCCACCCAAAGGAATCAAGACCTTCCATGTTTTGGGTATCCAACCTACACAACAAATGAATATCTTTGAAAAATTGCAAGGAGTGGAGCAAGTAGGGTTTGATGCCCAACATTTGAGAAATATGGTGTGTGATTTTAGGAAGGACAATTTGGGTGTTAATGATGCTCAAGCGGGATTGTATTATTGCATCGATTAAAAGAAGAAAGTGGTGGTAATTTTTTCATCAGGACTCTAATTGATGAAGAAGGAAGATGGAATTTTCTTTTATAAGTTGAATAAATAGGTATGTTATGCCATTTATGCCTTTCACCGGGATCAACCATCACTACCACTCGGTTCTCTTTGAATTTGCACTAATGCGTGATGAATTGAAGACTACATTTGAGTGGGTTTTGGGTACTTGGTTAAAGGTTGTTGAAGGGAAAGAATTTTTGGATGTTATCACCGATGAAGATCAAGTCATTAATGCGGGGGAAATTCAATCTCAACTATCGAACACACCGCATTTGTTGTGTTCGTGGCATATTAGTGTCAAATTTTTCGACAAGCTCTCAACCTTTTTTGCAAAGGATGAATTTAATCGTGATTTTAACAATTACATATATCTCTCGTTGATCGAAGGTTTTTTTGAGAATAGGTGGAAAACATTGATATACAAGTTAGAAGATAATACATGGTTACAAAGGTTGTATAACTCGAAGCATAAGTAGATTGAGGCTTATACACATAATATTTTCTCCGCGGGTCAAAAGACAATATCGAGAAGCGAAAGACTGAATGCCTTTTTTATGCTTATGTTGGGTCTCGCACGGGATTGAAAGAATTTGTTGAGGGTGCAAAAAAAACTTTAGAAAGGCAATTCATGCTGGATAAAGAAGAGGATTGTAATACACTTCATAAAATTTGTTGCATGCAAATGAAGACAGTCGTGGAGCACCATGTCGCTTCCATTTATATCAAAGAGATGTTAAACGATTTTAAGACCAATTGGTTGAGACCGCTAAGTACTTTTTGGGGAAGGATAGAGATCGCTCCTTGAAAGATGTAGCGTACTACAAATGTTATAGACCATTGACGCTTGAATCTAAGAGAACAAGGATGGGACACGATCGATAAATGACTGATATAAACAAAATAATTGTCACATGACGTTAATTTATCCGAATATAAAGTAGATGACTAAGTTTGAATGAAATGAAACAAGTTCAACTAAACTACATAACTAGATAAATGATCTAACGATCAGTCTTTTCCATCTTTTGCCTCCTGGGATGGGTCGGTATGTGCTTAGCCATCCACCTTTGAAGCTCCTTGGCCTTTCTATAACCGAAAAACCTCCACGGTGGAAGCATCCAAATGCAATATGGCGAGGTCATATCCTTGCTAGATGTAGTTCATGTACTTGCACACGTAAACCCCGCAATTTGAGTAATTATTTTGCTTCAGCATCACATCCAAAACATGCACTAAAGGCTCTTCCTTCGGGACATTTACACCCTTGCCAAGGTAACGAAGCATACTTCCAAGAACTTCAACCTAACACACAAAATATAAAAGAACATCAAGTGACATAATTAATAAGGAATTTTTTGAATATTATGATATAAGTAGTGGTAGGGGAACTAGTACCATGCACTCTTTTTCTTCGGGATATTGAGCATTGTTGTTCATAGGGTCAAGCACCATCACACCCCATTCCTTCACAGAAAATACCATCAAAATCTAGTGATTCCCATTCACGTTCATGAGAACAAATATGAAGTCCACCTTATTAATTGGTAGACCTCTCCCACGACTCCCCCAAGTAACAAAGAAATGAATAGTCTTTTCAGAATAGGAAGATGATGAGTAGTCCACCTTATTCACTAAATTCATAAAAAAATGGATCCATGAAGTAGTAAGAAGGCATCCTCAGATAAACGCCCTCTGCAACTATGGCTTCCTCACGATCATGCAACAACTGCATATATTGATCATACAACAGGTCGTAAAATATGGAAATTTCAATATGAAAGAAAAAGAAATACATAAATGCAAGAAATGTTAAAGATTTTACCATGTAAGCGTATATGATCCTGTCATATAGCCAAGCACGGGGTTGCAAACTCTGCATGGAATCATCCTCCAATGTCCACATAAGATCATGGCTAACACAAACCCCACAAGCAAACCTCCTCATCCCCAGTCCCTTCTAATAGCATCCATATTCTCCCTTCTTAGCCTTTTATTTATCTCCTATTTATCTTCCATAGGAAAATATCCATCTTCTCGTCCCTCGAAGATGACCCTGATGCAAATAAAGATGGTTATGTAGGGGCCTGTTAAGTCCGTAATTAACTGTAGAGGGGGGGTGAATACAGTTTATGCAATCAATTTGACAAAGCTTTAACAGAATCAACAGTTTTTATATTAACAAATAAAAAATGATTACAAACGTACTCTCTCAAAAGGATGAACAAATATCTTTGAGAGTTGCTAGGTTATGCGAATGATATAACAATGTTCGCAATGCTTATAACATGAATCTAATCTGTGCTTTATACAGAGCACAACTACATAATCAATAAGAAATCCTATTCTATTACAATAAGGAAACCTATTACATTTCCATGTATGATTGCTTCTGAGATAAAGTGCTTCAACGCCTTTAATTCCTGCTTTCCTTTTCCTCCTCGAATATCTACTGAAGTGACAAATCCTGATGACATCATTTACCGATCATCAAGTACTGATATAAGTACTGATGACCACACTCTTCAGTAAATACTGATATAAGTCCTGATATGAACTTCTGATAGTTTCTTGTCCAGATATCATCAATTATATCTAATAATCTCCCCCAACGTGTGCATTATGGCAATATGTACAAGTTCCAATTGATGATGTCAAACTATCTAAATGCGGAAATCAAGTAAGCATATTCTTTCTTACTTCAGTGAATATTAGACTTTACTTTTCATTCCGAATTCTAACACAGTCTGGAAAATCTTCAAGAAACTTCCTCAGCAGATTCTCTTCTATCACATCCAAATACCATTGCATCCTCTGTTTATGTTCTTTTAGTTCATCTGTTGATTCATCATTCTGATAGATGGCAGCCTTGAGATTATGTAACTTTGAATTTCCAAGTAATAGATCATCCAGCTTCAAAAATCCAATTTTCTTTCCATCAGGATTAAAGGTTAAAACTTTAGTCCCTAGACTCATTTCTATCTTGGCTCCTCCAATAGGCATATCAACAACATATTCAGTTTGATCAATGTACTTTGGAATGTAGTTTGACTTGTAAGATAGCTTTAACTGTATCAGGTTCTTTATGAATGCAGACCATCTGACAGTTACATAACTAGTTACCTTGAGAATTGTAACAATAAGTTCCAATTCCTGCCATGGTTTATCTCTTATCTGTTCTTGTGTCAACCTTAAATTTTCTCAGACTCCAGAAAATAAATTATTTTCACTTCAACAAGATCAATAATAATTTGCACCAAAATGATCTTCTGTAAGTCTTCAAGCATCACATTATCTCCAATTTTCGTCAAATTGGCATGCTTTCTTAAAATCAAAGCATTTTCAACAAATGGACCAACATTTAATCTTCCAAGACCACTTGTGATTTCAGGTCTTCTAGAGTGAGAACTTCCACTGTAAATCTTCTTTAATATTTTAGAAGAATCTCTTCTAGGTGCTGGTTTCTTTCTTTTCCATAGTAGCTTCTTCTTTTCTTCAAAAGTAAGTTCTGGCTTATCAGAGACTATGTCTCCAGAATCAGGATCTGATAAATTAGCTTGAATTGGGTAGAAAGCAACAGCATGAGTAGAATCAGAAGTTGTGATTGGTTGAAAAACAGCTTCTTCTTTAACTTGAGCTATGTCAGAGGTTAATTTCAATTTTTCAGCTCAGTCAGCTCCATGAATCTTCCTTCTTTGGTGAGCTTGGTTGATTTCTTCCTCTTCTTCTTCTTCTTTAGTAATTTTATCAGCATCAAAAGATTTAGCAACCGTATAGATTGGATCTATCAGTATTTATGATTTAGTTTCCTTAGATACTGATTTCTTCTTTTCAACAGCTTTGGCCTTAGGCTTTGAAAACTTTGACTTCTCTCTTATCTCCTCTTTCCCTTTATGCTTCCTGTCAGTAATTAAGATAGCTTGAAATCTGAAACACCTTTCAGCATCTGCCTGACTTTCCTCCCTTATGACTACACATATGGTTGGTATGTTAGAATAATTATCTTCATAAAGATCTTGAGAGATAACAGTAGTATCAGTTTTTACTGTCTTCATGGATTTCTTGAAGTCTTCCTCCATTTGCCTTAGTTGTTCTAGTTCAATTCCAAGATTTTCTCATTCAAAGATTCTTCTACTCACATCATAGTCAAATACTTGAATCTTTGGATCCTTGTAGGATATAATTGTCTTTCTTTTACTTTTAGAGTTTGAAGATATTGACTTGCTTCTGCACCAGCTTCTATCTCCAGAATACCTCGGTCTTTATCAGCAGTTGTGACTTGTAAAGGTTGTTGAGATATTGTAGCACATGCAATTCTTTAACTTTTCTTTCACTTCTCTTACTTTCTCCACCTTGTCTAGATTGAGATCTAGTGATAGATTTTGATGAACCATTAATTCCAACTAGCTCTTCACCTATTCTCCTTACACTATCCTTTTGTCCCTCCTTATTACCTCCATCAGGATTTTCATCATTAGTATTTGTCAATATCAGCTGTTTGTATTTAGATTTAATAATTTTATCCCTCATTTTGGCATCATCACCAAGCAGTAGAGAAAAAAATCAACTCCATTGAATTTTGTACCTCTGTAAGGTGATCAGACATTTGAACTTGTCTAGCTTCCAATCTCGCTTGATTGGCTTCAATTGTAGTTTGTCTGGAAACTATTGGTGCAATTTGTTTCTGAATTTCCTGATATGTAGTCAGCCTTGAAGCAATCAATGATTCTTTGATCTGATTGATATGAGAAGTAGTTGCTTCTTGAGCTGTATGTAAGGATCTGATAAGCAGAGTAGATGCTTTCAAATGAGTCAGCATACCAGGATTTTGAATTCTTTGTTCAGCTGTTTCCAAATGTTCAATAGCATTTGTTCTGAAAATAGGTATGTATCATCTTTCCATTTAGCATTCCAGATGGAATCAGAATAATCATGCATCTTCTTGGCATCTAACTCCTTCAGCTTCTGTTTTCTCACATGAGTAGGCATATCTTCAGGGAAGAAAAGATCATCCTCAGGATCTGTAAGAGCATTAGAAAAATTAGCGTCTTCACCATCATTAGATTCTCCCTCTGTAACCGGATTTTGCACTATTTGCTGAACTTCAACACCAGCTTCAGCATGTAAGATATACTTAGAAATATGTGCAGTATGTGATCCAGCAGCTTCAGAAGCTTCAAAACTATCAACACTTAACTCCATATCTTCAAGAATTGTAGATAACTGAACTAGAGCTTCTAAATTTACGTTCAGAACCACAGTTCCTGTAGAGTGCTGCGGTGATCCTGTAATGAATGAAACTATGAATGGACTATTTTGCTACTACATCTTCAGCAACAACATGGAGCACTTCAGGTGGTGGAATAGTAGAGTGGATGGACTGTTTTTTGGTAAAAACATGGATTGCTACATGTGGTGGAATAGTGGATTGAATGGACTGCAAGAAAGTATCAGTACTTAAACCTGCAGGGAGATTAGTTTCACTTGGTACACCAGATTTTATCAAAGTGTCAACAGACTATTGTTCAGCAGCTGTTCCATGTATACTCTGTGCACCTACAAAATATACCTAGTAACACTTAATCACTCTATTCTTTTAAAGTAGTCTCACTACTTCATACACCACACAGCTCATGACTTTTAATAGTCAGAGTTTTCTCACAAGGATCACTAAATCATATCTCTCATCTACCTCTCCTTTTGCCAAGAAGAATCCTGCCTCTCTTTAATTCAGTTTTTCTCTAAATCTTTTCACACATTTCATAGAAAAGATCAGATAATTTGTCATATGGAAATAAGAGGTGGCTAAAGAAGGGTGATATGTGGTCATACAACTAGAGGCAGTCCTTAAATAAGGTCTAGAAATAATCATACCAACAGGATTTATAACATGAAAAATAAATGCTGAAAATATCAAATCAGTATTTAGAATAAATGTTGATAAAGTAAATAAAATTGTTATACCTTATGAATCTGAAGTCACAATTGGACTCACTGTTAACACTGTGGTTATGAGAGTTGTTGTTCACCAATCATGGGAACCTCCATTTGAATTGGAGATGATTTGATCAGGTAACTGTCATGTACCCTAATCTCAAACCTTGTTCTTCTTGCAAAGAACATACACTTGAATGTGTTATTGAAAGCTTTCACAGGGTCTTCCGTAAAAACTAATGAAACCCCTGTGTTTCTCTTGGTGTCATAAATATCTACCTCAGCATGCAGTCTCTTACTAACTATATGTTATTTTTGAGTGGTGAGCATAATTTCAAGAACTATGTTACTTGATTTTGGAAACATTTGAGAAATGAATTCAAGTGTTTCGGTTGTAAGAAGAAATTTAAGATAGAAGATATGTGATTGAGTGTGTACAACTTTCTTGGAAAATTAAGAAAGTTTCAAAATTATGTCTAGAATAGACATTTTACATAGATAAGTGATCATAATTCTTCTCAGTTTAGAATTAAAACCTTTTCTTAATTTCTTCTGTGAAATCAGTTTCTTCCTGTAATGATGTGCTTAATCTGTACTGAAGTAAACACATGCAACTCAAACAAAGATTAGTTGAACACATGCATTATTGAAAAATTTCTAAAATTAAGCATTCAGTATTAGGCACACAAGACAAGTAACATTCATTCAGTTAAGGAATCAAAGAAAGCAAAAGATATTTCATTAATTATCAAGAAGAGGAGTACAAGACTTTTAGAATTTTAAACATAAAATCCTAATATAATCTAAACTACTCGGTCTTCTTCTGCTTCTTTGCAGCTTGCTCCGACCTCATCGCCCTGCGATGATAAATCCTTGACATAGAGCCTGCAAGAGAAATGATATTCTCTTGCAGCTCAAGAGCCTCTTTGGCCCGGCGTTCCTCTTCGAGAACAGTCTCCAGTTAAAAGAACTGGAGATCAATTTGTTAATCAAAAAACAGTTCCTCAAGGATTGACAATGGAACGTCACGAGGACTATAAATTTGATGGTTAATCATGACTCTAAGTCCCCAAGGGTCATAGTAGATACAACCATCTTTCAAATTGAAATCAAGATAGTAAACTCCACCCTCATTGCGAGTGTGTTAGAAAATGAATAACACACATGGGGGGTGAATGTGTTTTACTGTTTTTGTGCTTTTCTTGAATGTTTATGGTTGAACAAAGTAAACTAAATCTTGTAATGAAATGTGTTCATACAGAATTTAAGCTTGCAGAAAACAAAAAACACAGATCTTCAAAACTCACTTAATTTATATTAAGATTAAGACTGTTTTGCTACAAAATTTCTAGGCTCTTTATTGATAAAGAGCTTAGCTTCTCCTTGAGAGTGTTACAAGAAATTTGATCTAAATTGTTACAATTGACTAAAGGACTAGTGTTAACTTTATAACTTAGTTAAAAGCTGGTTTACACAGTGTACAATAAGATATGCTATTAGCTTTTCTAAACTGTCACTTGTCATTTTTATTTATAGAAAAGTAGATCTTCCATTTCTGGCTTAGCATATCTTTAGCATCCCGTGTTCACTTTGATCGTCCTTTGTTAGTTAATCTTTACCATTGATCTTGCATATTTTTCAAGCTGCTTTTTGTAGACTTGTCAATCCAGCTGGTTGGATTGTTTGTTGATTGTTGATCTTGGATATTGAACTGGTATGTGATTCTGTACTTTGAGAATTTTACTCGAGATATCAAGTTTAGGCATATATAGATTGTTAGAAATATGTTGTGAACTTGATGATAAATTAAACAAAACACCTTAGTAGATTTAACTTAGTGAATTTTGTAGCACTCGATGGATGATTAAATATAGTCCCGATGGATGATGTAATATAGTCCCGACGGATGAGTATTTGACATCCACCGGGTGAGTAGCTTATGTAACAAATAAGTATTGTAGCACATTTCTGCAAACAACTTTGTGTAGATTCTATAGGAGCATATGAGTCATGTTGACTACTAGTAGATATGCAGAATAGGTTGATTAATTATAAATATAATATGTCTTGTAATTCTGTATAAATGAAATGGAGTCAAGTGACAAATAGCTACCCGACGGATGATCAACAAAGCTAACCGACGGATGATCAACAAAGCTACCCGACGGATGACAAGCATGTACCTGACGGATGATCAAATTCAAATATCTGTTGATAGTGACAACAAAGTCACATGCGTTGGGTGTTTGCAAAAGGAATGTGGCAGCCTGTTCAGCAGGGATTTGAGAACAAAGAAGCATTACTATTTCCATGCTATTATGAAGAGATTCAAAGATGCTGGAATAGAGTAGTGAAGCAGCATGAAGTTAGACTAGATATATTTTATTTTATTATCTTGTCTTATTTTCATGTAAACTTGGTGATATATAAACCAAGTGTAGCTAGTAGAACAAAAACTAAGCACACACATTTTCAGGGAAACATTTTCAAGTTGTATTATGTAGCATTTCTCTGTAAGTTTAGTTGTTCATACTTGTAAGCAGCTGTGACCTAATCAATCTTCACAGAGTTATCATTCGATATATATATATATATATATATATGTATATATCTGGTGGACACTTTCAAATCCACCAGAAAGTTTTAAAAGCTTGTGTTTTTATTACTTTGTGTTTTGATTTATGTAACTCTTTTATTCCGCATTCTGCAAATCAAACACTCATATATTTATCAGGTTAGAACTGTTTTAAAATCTTGAAAAAGTAGCCATAATTACATTCAACCCCCCTTCTGTAATTCTTGTTGTATTGTTAGGGAATAACAGAGATCTTGACATCTCGATAAGTAAAATGACTTATCGAGATCTCTAATGCTCTGGTGCATTTGACTTATAGAGGTCTCTGAGTTCTCGAATGAAACTTTAGCTTGTCGATATCTCTCAGCATCATGTCTTTACTTTATCTTGTCGATAACTTAGAGTTCTCTAGTGAATTTTGACTTATCGATATCTCTGAGTTCTCTAGTAAACTTAGACTTATCGATAACTCAGAGTTCTCTAATGAATGTAGACTTGTCGATAACTCTGAGTTCTCTAGTGAAGTAATGACTTGTCGATATATCCAACCTTCATGTCTTCTTGACTTGTCGATATCTCTCTGAGTTCTCTAGTAGCTTTCCTGACTTCTCTATTAGCCATTTTGGAGTTCTCGAATGACTTCTCTATAATATTAAATCTGTGACTTGTAGAGATCTTGACTTAGAGTATTTTTCCTAAAACAACTTTATTCAACTCCAAGCTTCTTTACAATTCTTTTGAGGCATGATCTTCTTGATCTTCTTCCAGATAGAATTCTTAGGCTTGATACTGTTTATAGAAAAAGGCTCTAGTCTGCTCCTTTGACATTTTTACAAACTATAAATGTTACAAGTACAAAATACAGATTAATATCACAATACAACTTACTTAGGGTTGACAAAATGTCTTAGTCTTGTTATAGTACAGGCATGTCTCTTACAACAGAGTGTAAAACTGGTTTTGGTTCATGGTGATGATTTAAAGAAGACGAAGAGTTGTATTTGAAGTTATGAATGAGAAAGTAGTGAGAAGTTTGGAAGTGAAGGGTTTGTTTATATAGAAGATGCGATAGAAACTAAAAAGACCCTTGTTTACCCATGTAATAATTAAACATTGCATGCCTATGCTATTACGCGTATCAAGGTACACAAAAAGTAATTTCCCTTTTCAATTTCCTATTCCCGATGTAAGTACTCAAGATTTAAAAGATACTTACAGCAAAAGTTAACCCAAATAAGCAATTAAAAGATTTTCCACTAACTCACTGTTAAATAAAAAAACTGAATAAGCATTTATTTAGAATAAATTCAAAATAATCAATGAAATAGAATAGTCAATCAAAGTTTAACCATTATCAGTATTTAATCACAACTATCAGGATTTATCAGTCAACACTAGTTTGACAAATATCAGAATTTAACAACTACTGCTAGGATCTATTAGTCAATACAAGTTAAAACTAATATCAGAGCATATACGCATAATTAAAACTACCAATACAATCTTTTAGACTTGGTCAAATATAAAATGCAATATCGAAAATGGACTAAACATGTGAATTTAACAACAGTTTGGTTGCTTCTCCGCTATTCTGGCCAATAGACCCTTGCTCTGATGCCTCGACATGCACTTTCCCTTTGCCACAGTTCTGCCTTATGGAAACTCCATCTCTTAATGCTTTTACTGCAACATATTAAAAATTATTGCCATATAATAAAACCCCAAAACAACAGTAGTAAAAATAAAACCAAAAGTCTCACAGACTTGCAACAACGCAAATAGAAACTGTTCTGAGAACTTGATCTTTCTAAGTTCAGAAGTTTATACGCTTGGTAGTATATTTCTAAAACAGCTTTATTCAACTCCAAGCTTCTTTACAATTCTTCTGAGGCATGATCTTCTTGATCTTCTTCCAGATAGAATTCTTAGGCTTGATACTGTTTATAGAAAAAGGCTCCATTCTGCTCCTTTGACATTTTTACAGACTAAAAATATTACAAGTACACAATACAGATTAAGATCACAATACAACTTACTTAGGGTTGACAAAATGTCTTATTCTTGTTATAGTACAAGCATGTCTCTTACAACAATCTCCCCCAATTTGTGAGAAGATTGCTTAACACAAATTCATGCTTGTTAACAAGACTAACCCCAAGTTTGAAATGATGGAGTATAAAATTAATAAATAAAGCTTGATAGAATTACAACTTGTACAACATAAAATTCAAAAGGTTCAATGATTACATGAATCAGGTAAAGACAGTTTTTACGTTTGCTTCTTCTCTAAATTTATCCTTCAAATGATCAAGAATTTCAAGTTCTTCTACGATAAGTGTTTTACTTAGAGCTTCTACAAGTTTTTGTCTTGCTGTCTTAGGATAACCATTGTCCAGAACCTCTAAGCAGAATCTTGAGAATCCATCAGTTTTGATGTTCAGAAATCTCCAATCTTTAGAAATTCTGCTCATGTCTTTTGCTTTCAACTCTTCTGACCTTTTTATGTACATATCTATTTCTTCATCATATCTCCTTCTTCTTTCTTCAACTTCTGCCTCATTTCTTTTCTTTGTTTCCTTCCTTTCAATCAACCATTCAGCTAGAGATGATCTTCATGCTCTTGTAGCAGTATCTTTGTCCTTTAACAAACTTATCACTCTCTTAATTTATGTGGGAGACAAGGAATCCATTAAGCTTTTGTTCAGAAGAGTGAATGTACCATCCTTAAAATAGATTTTAACTCCTCTCAAGGATACAATCCAAACTCTAAAATTTTCCTCAGCTAGATATTGGAAATGGTGTTCATCTGAGATGCACCAATTTAGAGGTAGAAAGTCAGTCTCCTTAAAACAATTCTAGATGGCCCTTTCAGTGACTTCTCCTTTTTTGTAGGCCTGACTTTCTTAGGTTTTCTCCCAACAGATTTAAGCTTGAATTTTGGTGAAGGCTTGGCTAAAGGTAGGGTTATCATTTTCTTGAGATTAGTGTCTCTTAAGGTGATTGGAATTTTTAAGAAAGAGTTGGTTGTTTGTTTGTATAGAAATTTTGGCTTAGATTTTAGGGAAGGTTTGATGTTGTTGGTTGAGCTGAGGTTTGAGTTGGTTGTATTTGGATTTTTTGGGTTTTCTGAATTTCTAAATCATCATGAGGTTTTCTGCTCTTTCTCTCACCTCTTCTCCTCTTTTCTTCATCTTTCTTGTCAACCTCCTTCTTCTTCTTCTTCTCTCCACCCTTGCTATCAGATGGCTTACTGGACTGACTTGGATTTGAGCCAGAAGGATTTTGATCATCTTTCTGCTGCTCATCATCATCCAAGTCATCCTTGTTGATTTGTGTTTTGGGCAAGTTGGCTTCTACATTGTCTAGATATCTCCTCAGTAGCTTTATCATTTCCATATCATCATTATTCTTATTTTTCTTAGCTCTTAAGCCAGTTCCTAGGATCATGATAAGTTTTTTGTTGCTCATGACACAATGTTCGGGGATCTGAAAATATTTGAAGTGATTGGTGTTTGGACAGATATATGTTATGCCCTTACTTGGCTGTAAATATGCTTCAGGAAAAGCAGCCCTTTGAGCATCCCTCAATTCAGTCAATAGCAAGGTATCTTCATGAGTTATAACTTTGACTTTGCTGATGAAGATATCTAACTCAGATGCCCTCCTTGAGACAAGGTAATTTAGGGACACTTGCATACATTTGTCTGTCCCCGAGTCATTTGTATTGATCACTATTCTCTTGTCCAAAAATTTATCCTGATTGACCACAATCACTCTTATGAAATTGATTGTCTTGTCTAGGGCCTTCTTGCATGTGAAGAGATTGTTATTGAAAGAAGCTTTTAGGGCTGTGAGTAATGCATCAAACTCCCTGCTCATACTAGGTCCTTCAGCAGCCCTAATAAGTCTCTCCATGTCAAGATCAACTTCTTTAGATTTCTTTTCAGCACCTTGGACTTGCTGTTGAGATGACTTTGATCGTGTCAACCTAACCTCTATCTCCCCCTTAGTCTTGTTGACAGGCATTAGAAGGGGAGTAGGGATTTCAAGCCTTATTTGTTCAGGAAAAGAAGGTAGTGGTATGTTGAGTTTACCCATGATAGCTCCCAAGACTACAGAATTCTGCAGTTGAAGATGCTTATGGGAGTCCACCGGGGTTTGGATATCTGTTTGTTGGCTCTTGACAAGAGATGTCAAGGCCTGAACTTGTGCAGTGAGAGAGGAGTTGGAGTCTTGCAATGCTGTGACTTGACCTTGTAGAGACTGAATTTGCAGATTTGTTGAAGTGGATCCAGGATGATAAGAGCTGCTAGATGTGCCAAAGTGTTCTTCTACAGCCTATTTGATCCCTTCCATTAGCAAAGCTGAAGGCTTATATCTGCTCTGGTGAAGTTGATCCAGCTGGACTTTGGTCTCATTTGAGTGAGTAATTTGTCGCTGGATCACTGTATGGAGATTGATGAAGGATAGTTTGAGGTTTTTGACTTCCTTCTCAATAGAGGCAAGATCCATCCTAGCCATTTGCTCAGTAAAATGCTTGAATTTAGAAGAGATCTTCTCTTGAGATGGTATGATCTTGTCCATTTTCTCATTCACCAGTTTTCTGATTCTGTCTTCATGGCCAGTAAGCTTGATTTCAAAAGCCTTACCAAACAGAGGAAATGCTTTGAGATGAGCTTTGTATACATTTATAATGGCATCATAGACAGCTTCTGGACTCAAGTCTTTTGCATTGTTGCCCAGAATGGTAACATACTTTTCTCTGAATCTGGCCAGAATTTGATTCATCTCCAAGGAAAAGTCATCAGACAGCCATGCATCCATATTCCCATCTTGCTCGGCATCATTAAAAATTTTCTCCTTTTGCTTCTCAACCTCTTCATTGTAGGCAAACATGATAGCTTGATAATCCTGGTTGCTCATATTTGAAGTCACGAGATGCTGTGAGATGTTGACCAGTCCAGATATCTGCGCTACTAGTAGATAATCTATAGAGGCTGGTTGAGAAGCAGATTCTTGTAGCAACTGAGAGAGTATGTGCGATTGTTGAGGTTGTGAGGTGGATGGTTCATCAGAAACACCTGTGACTGGGGTCACAGTTTCGCTCACAGATGGCTCTTTGGTTTTGGCAGTGTGTTGTCTCCCACTTGTAGTGGGAACCTCCAATTGAATTGGAGGGGATTTGACTGGATTACTGTCATGTACACCAGCCTCAAACCCTTGTGTGTCTTGCAACACACTTACACTTGAATGCGCTATGCTTGCCTCCCCTATGACAGGATCATGGGCAATTATACTTCTAGCTTAAACTTCTAAGGCAATCTGTGCTAGAGTTGTGAGGGGAGTTGTCCCTTCTTGAGGAACCTCCAATTGAATTGGAGAGGATTTAGATAGCTCCCCTCAGGAGTACTACCCTCAAACTTTTCAGTCTATGTAGACTGTTTTGCACATGAAGGTGCATTAGAAGTATCCATGGGGTCTTCATTAAAAACTGATGAATCCCCCATGTTTGTGATGATGTCATCAAGGTCTACCCCAGCATGTAGCCTCTCACCATCTAAATGGAGTGTCTGGGTGGTGAGCAAAGCTTCTTGAGCTAAGTCACTTGATTTTTGTTGCACTTGAGAAGTGGATTCAAGTGGAGTTGGAATAGAAGAAATTTTAGTTATAAGAATTTATTGATCAGTTGTGAGTGTTGGTAGCTACCCCTGAATTGATGAGGGAGCTTCAAGTGATGTGTCCTCACAATGTGTGCCTTTCTTGTTTCTCCTACCATACACTTGAATTGCTTCACGTGCTGGCTGTGCAAACTCACACCTGGTTGTTTTTACAACTGCATCCTGTTGGAAGGATGTAGAGGTGGCTAAAGTGGTTAGCTCAGGTTGTTTACTTCTTTTGGATCTTTTGACCAGAGGTGATTCTCTTTCAGCTATCTCCTCATCACTCTCAGTCATGACAGTCAAGGTTGCCTCCTTTCTCTTCTTTTTACTCACCTCATTCTTTTGAGAAGATGAGATGGTTGGTTGCCTAGCTTCTAAAGGTTTTGAAGAAATGGTTGCAGCTAGGGAAGATCCATGTGGGTGTTCCTGTGTTTGTATTTCCACAGGTTCGGAGATCATAGCTGTGCTAGATTGTAAGTCCATGAACTCATGCAGCTCATCATGAGTTGGAGCCTCCACCATATTATCAGTGGGAATGCCCAAAGCCTGGTTGACATCATCCTCAAGAATCTCCACTTGATTCCCCTTAATTGTGCAGTTTATCACTATGGCCGTAACTTGATTCTCATGCACAATTGTCCTAGTTGTTGCTGTGTTCCAGAAATCACCTAGCACATCTAAGTACAACATAGGATTAGCATTTAGAGTACCTACAAAGTATGTCTCAGAAAAGAACTTAACGAAGCACTGAAAGACTTCAGGTGCTTGATTTGCATCTAGAAATTCAAGAAAGTTGGTTTCCTTGGGGAGAAAGGGTACAAGATTGTTGGCTGCCATTGATATGAGTATGAAGTTTAGTGGGTAAAAGAGATTTGTGAGAAAGAAGGAAAAAAGAGAGAGAAATTGGTTTTGCATTGAAAGCTAGGTCATTTTAGATCTCGAAAGTTGTAAGTAAGTGTGTGTATTGAGAAGTCTGAGTATTTATAGTAAAAGTAAATGACTTATCGAGAACTCAAAAATAGACGTTTGGAGTTTGTCTATCGAGAAGTCATTTTAAAAAATGAAGTACACATCGAGAAGTCATTTTAAATTATTCTTTTAGAGAACTCAAAATTGACTTATCGAGATGTCAAATAAATACCCAGTTTGTCCAAAAAGTGGACTGAATTAATTCCAACTTTTATTTGAATAAATTCAAAAATAAAAATTAGAATAAATTTTCCAAGAGTATTTTACCAAAATAATTTATTGATTTAAATTATCTCAGTTCTGAGTTATTGATAAGTCAAAAATTATACTTGTAGAGAACTCTATAAACTAACAATACTAGAGAACTCTTCAAGGAGTTATCGAAAGGTCATTGTTAAGCCTATCGAGGAGTCACCCGAGAATTCAGTAAATTGACTTATCGAGGACTCACTCCAGAAGTCCTAAAATGACTTGTCGAGAAGCCAATTTTGACTTATCGAGAACTCAGTTCTCTATATACTTTTGATTTCTAAAATTCTGTCTTGTGTTAATTTTACATATTAAGGATGTAAATAAACAACTGAGCAGTTTACTTAGAATTTGAAGAATTCCAAGTTAAATTTGAATTTGAAAAACAAATATGCAGAGAATTCTGAAATATTTATAGTTCATATTTCAGTTAATTTCCAATTAAATCAAATTAATTTTGATTAACTGGAGACTAATCTACTGCAAAACATTAGCTGACTTCTTGCCTTAGGATGAAAAATTAAGCATTCCAATTTCACCTACAAGTCTAGTGAAAGTTGCTTCATCCAAAGGTTTAGTAAAAATGTCTGCAAATTGTTTTTATGTTGGTACAAAAATGAGCTCAATGGTACCATTAGTAGTATGTTCTCTAATAAAATGGTACCGTATATCAATGTGCTTTTTCCTACAATGGTTAACTGGATTAGCTATTATAGATATAGCACTAGTATTGTCACACATAGTAGGAATTTTATGTAACACTAGGCCATAATCCATTAGCTGATTTCTAATCCAAAGCACTTGAGCACAACAACTTCCTGCAGCTATGTATCCAGCTTCAGCTATAGAAGTTGATACAGATTGTTATTTCTTGCTATACCAGGACACAAGTCTTTGTCCTAGAAATTGACAGCTTCCACTGGTACTTTTTCTGTCAACCCTGTATCCAGCAAAATCTGCATCTGTGTAACCAACAACTTCAGAACCGGTTCCCTTAAAATACTATAATCCCAAGTTTGGAGTCCCTTTAAATATCTGAAGATCCTTTTTATAGCCATAAAATTTAATTCTTTTGAATTGGATTGAAATCTTCCAATCAGACTCACTATCAATGTTGAGATCTTCAAATGCAAGAGCTTCATCTCTATTATCATCAAGGCATTCCAAGCCTGGATGCTTGTCATCATTGAAAGTCATATTTGTGCTCTTCTATAGAGTTCACAGTTTTTGACTTGTGACTTGATCTCTTTATTATTCCTCTCTGACATGCTTTACAAACTCAAATTTGAGCAAACTCTAGTTTAGGCATGTCTCTTACCAACTCCTTTTAGACCAAGGTGTTAATTGCCTTGAAATTCAAGTGAGACAGCTTTTTATCCCAGAGCTTGCTTTATTCTTCTGATGCCTTGGTGTAGAAGCAACAAGCACCATCCTTATTTGTTGAGTCAAAATCTGTAACAAACAAGCTTCCTTTCCTTGCTCCTTTCAAAG
The DNA here is from genome assembly GCF_009905375.1 of Apium graveolens. Taxonomy (NCBI): domain Eukaryota; kingdom Viridiplantae; phylum Streptophyta; class Magnoliopsida; order Apiales; family Apiaceae; genus Apium; species Apium graveolens. Next base: position 50,571,014 of record NC_133651.1, read on the forward strand.
CAACTCCACCAGTTTTCTTGTTGATAAAAGTGTATTCTTCTTTGTTGAATAAAACTTCAATGCCTTTGTCTGCAAATTGGCTAACACTGAGAAGATTCACTTCAAGACCAGCTACCAGTGCTACTTCATTAATTACAAAATTTTTAGAAACTCAGAGTTCTCTAGTGAAGTAATGACTTAGAGTTCTCTAGTGAATTTTGACTTATCGATATCTTTGAGTTCTCTAGTAAACTTAGACTTATCGATAACTCAGAGTTCTCTAATGAATGTAGACTTGTCGATAACTCTGAGTTCTCTAGTGAAGTAATGACTTGTCGATATCTCCAACCTTCATGTCTTCTTGACTTGTCGATATCTCTCTGAGTTCTCTAGTAGCTTTCCTGACTTCTCTATTAGCCATTCTGGAGTTCTCGAATGACTTCTCTATAATATTAAATCTGTGACTTGTAGAGATCTTGACTTAGAGTATTTTTCCTAAAATAACTTTATTCAACTCCAAGCTTCTTTACAATTCTTTTGAGGCATGATCTTCTTGATCTTCTTCCAGATAGAATTCTTAGGCTTGATACTGTTTATAGAAAAAGGCTCCAATCTGCTCCTTTGACATTTTTACAAACTATAAAGTTACAAGTACAAAATACAGATTAATATCACAATACAACTTACTTAGGGTTGACAAAATGTCTTAGTCTTGTTATAGTACAGGCATGTCTCTTACAACAGAGTGTAAAACTGGTTTTGGTTCATGGTGATGATTTAAAGAAGATGAAGAGTTGTATTTGAAGTTATGAATGAGAAAGTAGTGAGAAGTTTGGAAGTGAAGGGTTTGTTTATATAGAAGATGAGATAGAAACTAAAAAGACCCTTGTTTACCCATGTAATAATTAAACATTGCATGCCTATGCTATTACGCGTATCAAGGTACACAAAAAGTAATTTCCCTTTTCAATTTCCTATTCCCGATGTAAGTACTCAAGATTTAAAAGATACTTACAGCAAAAGTTAACCCAAATAAGCAATTAAAAGATTTTCCACTAACTCACTGTTAAATAAAAATACTAAATAAGCATTTATTTAGAATAAATTCAAAATAATCAATGAAATAGAATAGTCAATCAAAGTTTAACCATTATCAGTATTTAATCACAACTATCAGGATTTATCAGTCAACACTAGTTTGACAAATATCAAAATTTAACAACTACTGCTAGGATCTATTAGTCAATACAAGTTAAAACTAATATCAGAGCATATACGCATAATTAAAACTACCAATACAATCTTTTAGACTTGGCCAAATATAAAATGCAATATCGAAAATGGACTAAACGTGTGAATTTAACAACAGTTTGGTTGCTTCTCCGAAAATGGACCGACGATCTGAAATTATTCGAATGATATTCTGAAATCAGAAAGTATATTTTAAATCAGGATTTATAATTTTTAAATCTATAATAAACCCTTTAATAAATAATTAAATGATAATCGATAATAATCAAACCTCGAATGAGTTTACTCTCTAAAAGATTTATTTAAAATAATATTCCTCAACTAGTTTGTGTCCACATAATTAATAATCTATAAAAATTAATCGGGTTTGAAATAAATAATCGTTGGAGTATACTACTCCCATAATAAAGGAATAAGTATATAATATTTTTTATTCGAACAATAAAATATAGTTAAGAGAATATGATCGTTGGGAACTTGTTTAAAAAAAGTTCGAGGTGTTTTAATGTTTCGTAAGTGGACGATGAGTTCCTTTAAAACGTACTACTATGGACTTATAACCGTCCTATAATATCTCCGGAATGGTTCCCGGGTTTTATCTTAAATCCCGACCGATTCTCGGTCTTATATAATACGTCACTCTTAAAGCGAAATAACATTTCACGATATATATTTATCGTACAACATCACTACATTATACGAAAATTCAACAACTACGTATCATGGCAAACATGGTATTTATGCGATGATAGTAAAAAAATCCTTTCACAATACAACGGTAAAAATAGATTTGGGTTTGTAAACTTGTCTTGGTATCTCGAGGTGGAGGATGCTCTAGGTTCCGCTCGGAAATCTATAACCATAAACATATTTCATTTTGTTAGGTTCCGTTCTAAGTTACGGCAACTCGCACTCATGCGCTACTTATTATGCACCCTCTCAACTCATACTACCCTTAAAATTCCTTTAATTCATATTCACATTGTGCTCACTTCATTTTCCTAAGTATCTTGGGTTCATTCTCATTATCGTCGTCGGCTCTGCTTATGGATTCTCTCGGTTTCTACTCGCGCGGTCTCGGCTCCGACATTTTTATAAAATTGAGAAATTATTATTTTTACTTGAAATTTTTATGGAAGTTAGGAAACTCAATATTTTACTCTCTGTAAAAATTTCATTATTTATGAACACATTAAGTCTATCCTTTATATTTTCCAAGTTCGTAATTCGTAGCAGTTTTTGTCGCGTAAATCACTTTTACTAAAACGGCCATAACTTTTGATCCGTAAATCGGAATCAAGCGATTCAAGCACCTAAACGATCCTTATAACATTGTATATCCTAAAAAAGGTTATTTTTTAAGAATCTACAGTTTAAAACTTCGGGACCTTCTGCAGAAACTTAAAGTTACGATTTGTTGGTTTTAACGAAGTTACGTTTACGATCGGGATTTCGTTTATGCCCTAACTATCAACACAACCATTAAAAATTATCATATCATCATAAACACACAAACTCCTCTCAAGAACATCATGTTCTCGAGGCAACAACAACCAAATTTAATCTACTTAACTTAAACACCAAGATTTCATCAATACTACTTAGTAAGCTAGGTTTACTACCACATACTAAATGGATCTTAAAAATGAACCTTAAATAAAGTTGGGCCAAAGATTTTTACCTTTATTGAAAGCTTGAGATGTGTTCTTGAGGACGGTGGAGGCTTGGAAGTGCTTGGTATGATTTTTAGAACTTAAAACCACCATTGAAATCAAGAAACCAAAGAGAGGTTACTATTCACACTATTCACTAGTGAGTTTCTTGAATTTATTCCACCCATCAAACCTTGATAAAAAGAGATGAAAGAATTTTATTACCTTAGTTTAGTTGCTAGGAGGCTTGGGAATTAATTGGGTGATTTTACAAGAGTTTGAACTTGGAGTTTGGAATTTGAATTCCCCCTTTTTCTTCAATAGGGCCAAATGGAACAAATGGGAATGGGGGGGGGGGTATTTATACTACTTGGTTGCTTCTCTTGGATGCTTTGTGTTAGGAATATATGTATTAGTTTGATGATAAGTTAAGCAAAACACTTAAGTAGAAATCTAGTGTTTGTAGCCTCAACGGATAAGACCATCTTGGCTATCCGTTGAAGGAGTAGCTTTACTTAGCAATAAGTTTAGTATTGTAGCACATTTCACTCTCTGGTTTCAAGCTGTAATTCTTAGACGTTGTTAGGAAATGATCAGTCATGTTGACTACTAATGGATGTACAAATAGGAGGGCTAAGTGTAAATATTTCATGCCTTGTAATTTTGTATAAGTGAAGAAGTGTCAACGGATATTGAAGACCTTCAACGGATAAGAAACAAAGCTTCAACGGATGTCTCTAATGCTTCAACGGATAATATCCATCAACGGATAAGTGCTTCAACGGATAAAGACTTCAACTGATAATGCATCAACGGATAAAGCTTCAACGGATAAAGACTTCAACTGATAATGCATCAATGGATAAAGCTTCAACGGATAAAGCCTCAACGGATAAGGCATCAACGGATGAAAGCTTCAACGGATGCTTAGTTCATTAGCAGTTGATAGTGACAATTCACAAGCTGACAGAGGCACATGGGTTGACAGAGACACACTGGAATGTGGAAGCCTCTAGGAGGAATCGAGAAAATGCAGCATTTCCATTCTGATGCAAACAAGGAAGTATTCAAAGATTTACAGATTATCCTAGATTGCATTGGATAGAGAAATGAAGAAGAAACATGTGAAGAATCTTTTCAATTGTATTTTACAGTTTGTCTTCACTTGTAAACTTGGTGATATATAAACCAAGTAGCAGCTAGTAATTAGATATGAATTTTCCTGAGCTGTTTAGAAATATCAAAAGAGAAAATCATCTAGTTTGTACTAGGAAGCAGCTGTGATTTAATTCTTTGAATCACAGATTTTCTGAAATAACACATCTCTGGTGGAACAACAAATCCACCAGAAAAGTTTTTAAGTTCTTTCTGTTCATTACATTTGTGTTTGAATATATATCTGTCTGCATCAGCTTCAAGCAATTCACACACATTTGATCACTCAAACACTTAGCCTTAGAAACTGCTCAAAACTTGAAAAAGTTTTGAGATTTACATTCAACCCCCCTTCTGTAAATCTCATTGTTAGTCCACTGGGAATAACAATTGGTATCAGAGCAAGCTCTTAACATACAAAGAGTTTAAAGATCTATTCTGCTAACATCATGAGTGCACAGAAGAATCCTCCAGCTACCATCATGAGTAGGAAGGATATTGGTGTAAAGATCCCAGTCCTGGAAAAAGATAATTATCATCACTGGAAAGTGAAGATGCATTTACATCTTCTTTCTCAAGATGAAAGCTACATTAACTGTAATGAAAATGGTCCTCACATCCCTCACAAAGTAGCCACAGCTACTACTGCAACAGTTGCTGTTGGACAGTCCATTCCCAAGCCAAAAGCAGAATGGACTATTGAAGACATGGAAGAAATCTGCAAGGATAAGAGAGCTATGAACATTTTGTTTAATGGCTTAGATCAAGATATGTTTGACAATGTCATCAATAGCCAAACTGCAAAGGAAGTTTGGGATACTGTACAAATCATCTGTGAAGGTACTGAGCAGGTCAGAGAGAACAAGATGCAGCTTCTTATTCAACAGTATGAATATTTTCACTGTGAAGAAGGTGAATCATTAAATGATACCATCAACAGGTTTCAGAAACTGTTGAATGGATTGAAGCTGTATGGTAGAGTGTACCAAGTCAAGGATTCCAACTTAAAATTTCTTAGGTCTCTGCCAAAGGAATGGAAGCCCATGACTGTCTCTTTGAGAAATTCTCAAGATTATAAGAACTTCACACTTGAAAGACTATATGGAATTCTGAAGACTTATGAACTTGAAATGGAGCAGGATGAGCTATTGGAAAAGGGAAAGAGAAAAGGAGGAACAATTGCTCTTGTAGCTGACAGTGAGAAGATGGAAGCCAGGAATGAGGAGGAGACAATGCCAAGTCTCAAAATTGGCACAAGCAAATCAGAATCAAGCAAGGGTAAAGAGTAAGTTGTTGAGGATGAAGACAATTCCAGTTAGGATGAATTTGATGATATTGAAGAACATTTGGCCTTTCTGTCCAGGAGGTTTGCAAAAATGAAGTTCAGGAAAAACACAAAGTTCACTAAGCCAAACAAAAACATGGTGGACAAATCAAAGTTCAAATGTTACAACTGTGGCATTAGTGGACACTTTGCAAGTGAGTGTAGGAAGCCAAATTCTGAGAAAAAGAAATTTGAGCAAGTTGATTACAAAAAGAAGTATTTTGATTTGCTCAAACAAAAGGAAAGAGCTTTTCTCACTCAAGATGATTGGGCAGCAGATGGGGTAAATGAAGATGATGATGTGGAATATGTTAACCTAGCCCTGATGGTTAATTCTGATGAAAATAAAACTAGTTCATCAAGCAACCAGGTAATTACTACTGATCTCTCTCAGCTTTCTAAACATGAATGCAATGAAGCCATAAATGATATGACAAATGAATTATATCATTTGCGTGTTTCCCTTAAATCACTAGCAAAAGAAAACACTAGGATCAAGGAGAATAATGTGTTTTTAAGTGATAGGAATGCTGTGTTAGAGGATCAGGTAATTGAGCTTGAAAAGATAAAACTTAAATGCTTGATTGTTGAGAGTGAACTAGCAGAAGCTGTTAAGAAAGTAGAAATTCTTTCTACACAGTTAGAAAGTGAGCAAGAGGTAATCAAGGCCTGGAAAAAATCTAGGGATGTTAGTGTTCAGATTGCAAAGGTTCAGGGAATTGAATCATTCTGTGAGGATGCCTGGAAGAAAAACAAAAAGGAGTTATAATTAATTGATGGATTGTCAACGGATGTGGAATCAACGGATGATGAAAGTTATCCGTTGAAGGAAGAAAAGAAGCATCCGTTGAAGGCTCATCAATTAAAACAGGCAAGTTCTTTTAAAAATAAAAGTCTCAATAAAAAGAATGATTCAACTCTCAAGAACTTTGTCAAAGAAGGAGCTAGCACATCCAGAGATGTCAGTAAGGTGAATATAGGACACATGACTTTAGATCAGCTAAAAGATAGGCTTAAGTTGGTTGAGGATAAGAAGGAAACTAAAAGAAAATCTAAAAGAAATGGGAAGGTAGGGATTAATAAACATAACAATTACACACCTGATAGGTATGCTCCTAGAAAAAGCTGTGTGCATTGTAAAAGTGTTAATCACCTATCTGATAATTGCAAATCTGTTAAAAATGCTCCCATGCCTTCAAATCCCTCCATGCCTAACATGTCTATGTCACCTCTGCATGCTATGCCTGTTATGTCTCACCAGAATCCCCATGCACATTTTGCAAACATGCCATATATTAACAATCCTTATTTTACTGCATTTAGTATGCCTCAAATGCCATACAATATGCCTATGTGGAATAACATGTTTGCATAACCTATGCCTTATCAAATTCAATCAAATGTGTTAAATGATTCTGTGACTAACCCTACACTTCAACCAACCACATCTGAGACCAAGGTTGACCCAAAGTTACCTAAGTCAAAAGATGCAGGAGGAATGAAGTCTAGGAAAAAGACTAACAAGGCTGGACCCAAGGAAACTTGGGTACCAAAATCAACTTGATTGATTTTGTTGTGTGCAGGGACAAAGAAGGAATCTATGGTACTTGGACAGTGGTTGTTCAAGACACATGACAGGAGATTTCACCCTGCTCACAAAGTTTAAGGAGAGAGCTGGCCCTAGCATAACCTTTGGAGATGACAGCAAAGGATTCACTATGGGATATGGCTTGATTTCAAAAGAAAATGTCATCATTGATGAAGTTGCATTGGTTGATGGTCTCAAACACAATTTATTGAGCATCAGTCAACTATGTGACAGAGGGAATACTGTTTCCTTCAATTCTGAAGCCTGTATTATCACAAGTAAAAAGGACAATAAAGTGGTTCTAACTGGAGTTAGAAAAGGGAATGTGTACTTAGCTGATTTCAACTCTACAGATGCAGAATCCATTACTTGTCTTCTCAGCAAAGCAAGTCCAGTTGAAAGTTGGCTATGGCACAAGAAGCTGTCCCATTTGAATTTCAAGACAATGAATGATCTAGTCAAAAAGGACTTAGTTAGAGGAATGCCTCTAGTGGAATTCACAAGGGATGGACTGTGTGATGCTTGTCAGAAAGGAAAGCAAAAGAAAGTATCATTCAGTAAGAAGCTTGAATCTGCAATTGATGAACCACTACAACTTCTGCACATGGATCTTTTTGGACCAGTCAATGAATTATCGATTTCAAGGAAAAGATACTGCCTAGTGATTGTAGATGATTTCTCAAAGTTTTCATGGGTTTATTTTCTTAGATCAAAGGATGAAGCTAGTGAAATCATCATCAATCATATCAAGCAAGTCAACAATCATCCTGATTTCAAAGTAAGGAATATTAGGAGTGACAATGGAACTGAGTTCAAGAATTCAACCATGAAGTTGTTATGTGAAGAAAGTGGGATCATGCATGAGTTCTCAGCTCCAAGAACTCCACAACAAAATGGTGTGGTGGAAAGGAAGAACATATCACTAATTGAAGCTGCAAGGATAATGCTTGAAGAGTCAAAACTCCCAACTTATTTTTGGGCTGAGGCTGTTAACTGTGCATGTTACACTCAGAATATTTCTCTAATCAATCAGGCAAAATGCATGACTCCCTATCAATTATTCAAGAGAAGAAAACCAACTTTAAACTTGCTACATGTCTTTGGTTGCAAATGCTACATCTTAAGGAATCAATCTGATCACAAAGGGAAGTTTGATGTAAAGGCTGATGAAGGAATATTTGTTGGTTATTCTGCTGGAAAATCATATAGGGTCTACAATCTAAGAACCAACATTGTCATGGAATCTGTACATGTTGTGTTTGATGATAAAAAAATTGATGGACTAACAGATGAGGGACATCATGAAGGACTCAAATTTGACAACATTGAGATATACTGTGATGATAGTGAAGATGAGAATGATAAAGAAGGCATCTCAAGAAGAATTCAGAATCTGCCTTTGGATAATGCACAGAATGCTGCATCCGTTGAAAGTCATAATTCAGCTTCCGTTGAAAGAAGCAATGCAGCATCCGTCGAAAGATAAAGTGCATCATCCGTTGAAGTTCATAATGAAGCATCCGTTGATCACAGTCTGTCAACGGATAATCAATTCACTTCATCAGTTGATAGAGCTCCCAATTCCTTTCAAAGGATCAGCAACTCAGGGGGAGTTTCAACAAATCAACATTCTATCTCACATCATGACAATACTGAGGCAACCTCATCTAGGGCTAATCTACCACCTCAAAGGAAATGGACCAAGAATCACCCTTTTGAACTGATCATTGGTGATGCTACATCAAAAGTGCAAACTAGAAGGGCTACTCAAGATGAATGTCTGTATAGTAGCTTTCTATCACAGGAGGAACCTAAGCGAGTGGAAGAAGCTCTATTGGATCCAGATTGGATTTTAGCAATGCAAGAGGAGCTAAACCAATTTGAGAGGAATAAAGTATGGAAGCTGGTACCCAAGCCAAAGAACAAGAGTTCTATTGACACAAAATGGGTATTCAGAAACAAGATGGATGAAAATGGCATTGTCATAAGGAATAAAGCCAGATTGGTTGCTAAAGGCTATTCTCAACAAGAGGGAATAGATTTTGATGAAACATTTGCTCCAGTTGCCAGACTTGAAGCCATCAGAATCTTTCTAGCCTATGCAGCTAATGCCAATTTCAAAGTCTATCAGATGGATGTCAAGAGTGCATTTCTAAATGGGGAATTGGAGGAAGAAGTTTATATAAGCCAACCTCCAGGTTTCGAAGATCCAAATTTTCCAGACCATGTGTATTATCTGTTGAAAGCACTCTATGGACTAAAGCAAGCACCTAGAGCCTAGTATGAGACTTTGTCAAAGTTCCTTCTAAATAATCTCTTCACAAGAGGTACTGTTGACAAAACTCTCTTCTTTAGAAATGTTAATGGCTCTAAGATACTTGTACAAATTTATGTAGATGATATTATATTTGGATCTACAGATGATAAGCTTTGTAAAAAGTTTCCTAAATTAATGCAAAGTAAATATGAAATGAGCATGATGGGAGAGCTAACTTACTTTCTTGGTTTACAAGTTAAACAAATTAGTGGTGGAATTTTCATTAGTCAAACTAAATATATTTATGATCTTTTAAAGAAGTTTGACTTAATGGATTGTTCACCTGCAAAAACTCCCATGGCCACTGCCACTAAGTTTGAATTAAACAAGGCTGAAAAGTCTGTGGATATTACAAGTTATAGAGGCATGGTTGGCTCATTTTTATATTTAACTGCTAGTAGACCTGATATAATGTTTTCTACATGTCTCTGTGCTAGATTTCAAGCTGACCCTAAAGAATCTCACTTAGTGGCTATTAAAAGAATTTTCAGATATCTCAAGGGGACTCCAAATCTAGGAATTTGGTACCCTAGAGAGTCTGGTTTTGATCTAATTGGCTACTCAGATGCAGATTATGCAGGTTGCAAAATAGATAGGAAAAGCACAACAGGCACCTGTCAATTTCTAGGGAACAGGCTTGTATCATGGTTCAGCAAGAAGCAGAATTCTGTTTCCACATCAACAGCTGAAGCTGAGTACATTGCTGCTGGTAGTTGCTGTGCACAGATACTATGGATGAGGAATCAACTATTTGACTATGGTCTGACTGTTGACAAAATTCCAATATTCTGTGATAACACAAGTGCCATTGCCATTACTGAAAATCCAGTGCAGCACTCAAGAACCAAGCACATTGATATCAAGTACCACTTCATTAGGGAACATGTGATGAAAGGTACAGTGGAACTTCATTTTGTTCCAAGTGAAAAGCAGATTGCAGACATATTTATCAAGTCACTTGATGAATCAACATTCACAAGATTAGTAAGTGAGTTAGGTATGCTTAATTATTCATAATCTATGTCATCTATATAATCTGTCTTGAAGCCTGAAATGAAATTTGCTGCAAGAACAAAGTTGGCTTTAATTAAGACTTATCCTATCAACGGATATTCTCTATCGGTTGAAAGCCAAAATTGTTCTATCAACGGATGTTCATTATCCGTTAAAAGACAAATACATTTCTGGTAATTTTATCCTTCAACGGATAAAATGGTGTTGTTCATCAACGGATAACTATTTCCCTTATCCGTTGAAGTGTCACGTCAGTTACTATAAGTGAGTCTCAGCCGTTGATTCTTTTACTCAACCGTTGATACAGATATACAGTGTTGTATGTAATTGTATTTAAGGTAGTTTTCAGAATTTCTACAGTTTTATTTATTCTTGAACGGCTGTAACTTACTTAAAATTATCATTCAATCATTTTATTTATGTTTTAATTCAAGAAAGTATAAAAGCCCAATTGAACTCTTATTCTCACTTTACGCTTTCTTGCAATTCTTATTCTCTTTCTCTCTAAATTCTCAAGTTTTTCTCTGCAACCTCTACTCACAACAATGGCACCAGTAGTCAAAATTATGTCTCAAACAGGATTTGTTTATGAAAAGAATAATTTCATAGCCTTGGTTGAAAAGAATGAAGCCCATTCTGATTATCACAAGATGATGGACTTCATCAAAAACTGCAAACTAAGCTATGCAATGCTGGAAGCCCCAACCATCTACTGTGAGGTGATTGAGGAGATTTGGACAACTGCAGAGTTCAACTCCACAGATATGACTATTGCCTTCTCTCTCAAAGGTAAGGACTATTGCATTAATTGTGATGATATACAATCTTGCTTTAAGTTGCCTGAGAATAATGTCATGACACCACACACTAATAAAGATGTCTCTGCTATGCTAGATTCCATAGGCTATGCTTTTGATTCTGCTAGTTTAGGTAGTATTAGAAGGAAAGGCCTTAGGAAAGAATGGAGTTTTCTTGGAGATGCCTTTATTAAGGTTTTCTCTAGGAAGATTAGCAATTTTGATGCTATCACTTCATCTCTTGTTAATATGCTCTATATGCTAGTTTCTGATAGGTACTTTAATTTTAGCAACTGTGTTATGCTAGAATTAGGTTCCAGATTAGGTAACAAAGCTAATAGACCACATAACATCTACTATGCTAGATTCTTTATGTTATTGGCTAACCATGTTGCTGAAGGTTTGGTTATTTCCAATGAGAATAATAAACTCAAATGCTGGGCACAAGAGAAAAGGGTCCTTTCAGACCTTTTGAGAATGAACCTCAACAGCCAGGTGCCATTGGTATACTTGCCAATCATGAATGCACCACGGGTAAGTGAGGTAAATACTTCTCTAACTCCTACTATTTCCAACCCCAATGTTTCTTTGCCTTCTAGTGTGGCTATGGAACCTGTGTCTCTGTCCAAACAGGCTCCTACCAAAGCCACCAAATCTAAAGTTTCCAAAGTCAAGTCAAAGAAACCTACCTCTGTTGTTTCTTAAAAGACAATAGTTGTAACAACTACCATAAACCCTGAAGGGAGTGAACAGGGTGTGAGTTGTGAGGGGAGGGGTGAACATCAAAAAGCCCCCAGGATAAGGTGGGAGAGGAGAGTGGTACCCAAACCAGCCAAGCCACAGTCTCTTAAAAGACTGTGGTGGTTCAAAAGGAGTCCAACAAATCCCTAGTTGCATCCTCCCAAAAGGTTGTAACTATTGAAAATAGTCCCCAACCAGGGACACAGAACAAAAGAGGGAGGGACACTGAAGCCACACATTCACCATTTAAAGCCTTTTCAAGGAAGAAGAAGGCCAAGACCCCAGTTTCCACACAAGGGACACACACAGCACAGATACATCCACCTGTATCTGTGCCTTCTCAAATTCAGCTTGATGTGATTCCAGCAAATGTGGAATCACAGCCCCATTCTCTCAATATAGAAACACACCATTCATCAAACTCTCCAACACCCTCTCTGGATGTGGATATGATATTCACATCAATTCCTGATTCTCCCTCATTAAAACTCAGGGAGGAGCCCCACTCAAAACCTGGTGATCATCATCTTTTAGATGATTTGTTGGATCATCAGCCAATTATTTCAGATGTAGTTGCAGAATCTGTGTCACCTCACTTAAAATCAATCCACACAGATTCAACAATTATGTCACTTTCTATATCTTCATCTTTTCCTTCTTCAACGGATATCTCTCATCCGTTGACAAGTGGTTGTTCTTCAACGGATAAGCTTAACAGCAGTTATCCGTTGATGCCATCAGTTTCCACTTCAACAGATATTCCCTATCCGTTGATGGTCTCTACACACTTAACAGAAACAATTCCAACTGTAGAGGACATGGCAACTGTACAATCACTTTTAGGTTTGAGGGAAGGGAGTGATCTTTTGAGTGAGAGGCTGGGTTGCTCCCAGGCAAAAGGAGAGGTTGAGAGTCACCATATGCATGTTATTTCTTCCAGCATGGCAAAAGTGAGTGAGAGGAGTGCCACCTTAGAAGGTGAGGGTGAGGGTGTGAGGGTGTGTGTGAGCCAGGGGGAGCCCCTGATGCAAGAACAGAGAGAAATTGAGAGAAAGGCAGGTACAGAAGCTATAAGGGTGGATCCAACCATTGCTAGTGAGTTAATGAAAGTGGATGATGCAGATAAGGAAAGACAATTTCAGCAACATTACAAAGCTGTCATTGATAACATTTCCTTGGATGCTGACACTTTTACTCACCCTGTTTCAGCCTATCAATTATTGGCTGCACAGGGCTATGTGGAGGCAGAACAGACACTACACATTGTACACACTTCAGAATCTCTTCTCAGAGACAAAGCTGCTGTCAACAGGCTGCCTTCTCAAGCTGGTGAGCCATCTGAAGAATTTGGAGTAAATTCTAATGATGATGACTCTAATTCTTTGAATGAGAGCATGAACTTAGGGGGAGTAGCAGGCCCAAGTTCTGTTCCTGATCTTCCTGCATGGGCATGGGCAAAACCATCAACACCAGGAGAGTTTGGTGTCACTTTGGTCAGACAAGTCATGACAATTCAGCAGGCCCTTCAGGAGACTCAGGATGCTGGTACCAAGGCAATTCTTCAAGCTCATCTGGAATCTCTGCATCTCTTGCAGTTGCAGCATTACCAGCAAAATCTAAGTGTGGATGAGCTCAAGCTGGACATTGCTGACCTGAAATCCTACAATGCTGAGAAATTGGATTCAGTTATACCCTATGGTACTATACAAGATTTGTTGGGGAGACTGAGGAAAGCATCTGATGCTGACAAGAGGCTGGCCAGACTGGAAGATAGGGTTCAAATCATTGAAGACTCTATGGTCACCATTCTTCAGAATCAACAAACTCAAACAAATCTACTCATGCAGCTGGCACAAGCACAAGGCTTGACCCCTACCCTTGATGATAACAAAAAGGGGGAGAATAAAGGGGAAGGGGAAGGAGAGCTATCTACAACAGTTCAGATTTCTCAAGTGCTAGTTCCTGTCATCACAACTTCTCTAACTATTCAAGTCAAAGGAAAGCTAGATGGAATTGATCTAATCCAGATAGCAGCAGCTGAATTGCAAGTCAAAGAGCAAAGGAAGAAGATTGATGAAAAGATGCAACTAATATTTGGTTCTACAACTTCTCAATCACAATCTGTGAAACATAGCACAAAAGTGGAATCAATTATTATGGAACTCAAGCCAGTAGGGAGGCATAAGGATGGAGAAACTTCTTCCAAAGATCTGCAACCTATGGTTCTCAAGCCCTACAACAGATCCAATAAGGACTCTACAAAGAATCCTCTAAAAGAGGTGGATTTTCCTCTTCCAAAAGCTGATAAGGACAAGCTTTTAGGTAGAAGTATTGCATATCTCAAAGAGACCATGGATGAGGCTGTAAGGAGAAACATGGCTATTATCTTCAGAGAGGGAAAGAGCATATGTGTGATGCAAGGACATCCCAAATTCTCAATAGCCAAGAGGGAAGAAACCAAAAGGTTGAAGGAAGAAGCCAAACAGCTAAAGGCTGACAAAAGAGCACAAACAAAGCTTGAAAAATAGCTAAAGTCAAGTCAGGCTGAAGAACAGAAAGAAATTGAAGACAAAGGTGAAGATGAAGCTATGGGGGACATGGTTGGTACTGAGATGGAGGAAAGAAGTAAGGAAGAATGGCAGAAAGGAAAAAGAAAGAAGGTCAATGCAAAGAGAAAGAAGGTAGATAAGACTGAAGAAACCCAATCAATATCCAAACCACTACCCTCTATTCCTGAACCAATTGTACCTGACCCCTTCATGAACATTCATGGTGAAACAATCATTCCCAAGGAGGAACCAATTGATTGGGATACCATCAAATTGCCCACCTTCCTAACCTCTTCTCCACCATCAAAGAAGCAGAAAAGAAGAATCAAATCAACATCCTCTAAAGCCTCAACCAAATTCACACAGAAGCCTAAACCTAAACCTCAAACCTCTAAAGATGATTATGTTCACATCTGTGACATAAAAGAATTTTCAGACATTGAACTCTATCTGGATGAGCTGGAGGAAGTAAGGGGAATAGCTGCCTATAGACAGCTACCAGAAAGACTAGTGTTCAAATACAAAGGACCCGGGGAAAGAACATGGCCTCTTCATAGAATTCTGAATGAAGGCTACTCTACCTTGATTAGAGTCTACTCAGCCATACAAAAGGATTCTGGCTTTACCAGGACTGCCAAGACTGAGATTCTCAACAAGATTGCCAATATAAGGAAAACTTGGAGGGAGCCCAATGCTTTACCTAGAACTTTACTCATTCAAGAAAGAGGAATTACAATTCACAAATCACCTCATTGGTTGATGGAGTTCAGAGACAACAAAGGAGTCAGAAGATTTTTCAGAATTGAAGATCAGCTAAAGATTGCCAGTAATGAAACTCTCAAGGATATGCAATCTAAGTTAGATATCAATGAAGAAGATGAAGCTGAATTCTACAGACAACTTCAACTTCAAATAGAGGAGAATGACAGGAGGCTAGGAAAGAAAACCAGGGATCAAAGGAAAAGAAAGTAATTTGCTCAGGCTAAAGGAGCACCCTTGGAAACAATGTAATTCTTCAATTCCATCTCAGCATATACATTTTTGTAGCACTTTTGAATTTCTGCTTTATTACAGTTTATATATTTGTTAAGTGTTTTGTTATCATCAAGCTAAACCCAAATTTATGCCTACAGTTCTAGTAGACATAAATAGGGGGAGATTGTTAGGAATATGTGTATTAGTTTGATGATAAGTTAAGCAAAACACTTAAGTAGAAATCTAGTGTTTGTAGCCTCAACGGATAAGACCATCTTGGCTATCCGTTGAAGGAGTAGCTTTACTTAGCAATAAGTTTAGTATTGTAGCACATTTCACTCTCTGGTTTCAAGCTGTAATTCTTAGACGTTGTTAGGAAATGATCAGTCATGTTGACTACTAATGGATGTACAAATAGGAGGGCTAAGTGTAAATATTTCATGCCTTGTAATTTTGTATAAGTGAAGAAGTGTCAACGGATATTGAAGACCTTCAACGGATAAGAAACAAAGCTTCAACGGATGTCTCTAATGCTTCAACGGATAATATCCATCAACGGATAAGTGCTTCAATGGATAAAGACTTCAACTGATAATGCATCAACGGATAAAACTTCAACGGATAAAGACTTCAACTGATAATTCATCAACGGATAAAGCTTCAACGGATAAAGCCTCAACGGATAAGGCATCAACGGATGAAAGCTTCAACGGATGCTTAGTTCATTAGCAATTGATAGTGACAATTCACAAGCTGACAGAGGCACATGGGTTGACAGAGATACACTGGAATGTGGAAGCCTCTAGGAGGAATTGAGAAAATGCAGCATTTCCATTCTGATGTAAACAAGGAAGTATTCAAAGATTTACAGATTATCCTAGATTGCATTGGATAGAGAAATGAAGAAGAAACATGTGAAGAATCTTTTCAATTGTATTTTACAGTTTATCTTCACTTGTAAACTTGGTGATATATAAACCAAGTAGCAGCTAGTAATTAGATATGAATTTTCCTGAGCTGTTTAGAAATATCAAAAGAGAAAATCATCTAGTTTGTACTAGGAAGCAGCTGTGATTTAATTCTTTGAATCACAGATTTTCTTAAATAACACATCTCTGGTGGAACAACAAATCCACCAGAAAAGTTTTTAAGTTCTTTGTGTTCATTACATTTGTGTTTGAATATATATCTGTCTGCATCAGCTTCAAGCAATTCACACACATTTGATCACTCAAACACTTAGCCTTAGAAACTGCTCAAAACTTGAAAAAGTTTTGAGATTTACATTCAACCCCCCTTCTGTAAATCTAATTGTTAGTCCACTGGGAATAACACTTTGGATAGGTTACTTCTTGGAAGGTGAGTTGATATCTTGCAACTTGATTTTATTCTTCCTAGTATAGCATTCTAGGTTTATTCTTTGTTGCCAAATCCATGGACATATCTTTGTAGCTTGCTAGCTTACAAGCTAACTACAAGGTTAGCTTCCTTAGCACACTATTTGCTAGCTAGTTTGGTCGTCCTATGGTTAGCTCACTATTTGATGAAGTAACCATGGTTACTTCCTTACCATGGTTTAGTTAGTGCGTTACGTTTATTTAATCGTTTATGCGTTCGCTCGGTTTCTTAAACGTTCTCCGTAATACTTACTCGTAAATGGTTCGCGATGTAATTCCTTTCGTATTTATTCCTTATATTTTTATTTATCCTACTTGAATATAAATTCATAGGATTTTAATCTCGTAATTATATTGTGATTCCCGTAATTCTCGATAAGTCGTAAATATGGCCGTTTTTCAAAGTTCATTTTCTTCGAAAACTAATAGCATTTACATATACTCATTTGGTACGTATAGTCGTAATATCAATTCCGAAACTCATTTTCTCATGCACTACATAGTATGGGCTCAAAAGGTTTTCTCGTCTGTCAGGGTTACTATTTATTAAACGTTTTACAAGGTCTCAAAAATTCGAGTTATTACAGTGTTCCCCTCTAACAAGGATTCCGTCCCGGAATCAGTTAGAAAATAAGTGGGGATATCTATTCCTCATTGCGTCTTCAAGTTCCTAAGTTTATTCCTCAACATTTTGATTTCTCCATAAGATCCTAACCAGCTTCACAGTTTTGTTCCTCAGTACTTGTTCTTTCTGGTCAATTATCCTTACTGGTTGTTCAATGTAGGTCAGGTCTGGTTGTAAATCTACCTGCTCGTACTCTATTACATATCGTGCATCGGCATGGTACTTCCTCAACATGGACACGTGGAACACGTTGTGTACTTGTTGCAAATTAGAAGGCAAGGCGAGCTCGTACGCTAGAGGTCCTATTCTCCTCAAAATTTCAAAGGGTCCTATGAATCTAGGACTCAGCTTCCCTTTCTTTCCAAATCTCATCACTCCTTTCCACGGGGATACCTTTAATAGCACATAATCTCCTACTTCATATTCCCTATCCTTCCTGGTCTGGTCGGCGTACTTCTTTTGTCTGTCCTGGGCTGCTACCAGTCTTTTCCTGATGAGTCCAACCATTTCTCTGGTCTGCTGGACTAACTCTGGTCCTAATATCTTGTGTTCTCCAACTTCATCCCAACACAGGGGAGAGCGACATCTTCTTCCGTAAAGAGCTTCATACGGGGGCATTCCTATGCTAGCGTGATAGCTATTGTTATAAGAAAATTCGATCAGGGGTAAGTGGTCATTCCAATTTCCTTTGAAATCAATGGCACACACTCGTAGCATATCTTCTAGGGTCTGAATAGTCCTTTTGCTTTGTCCATCAGTCTGGGGGTGGTAAGCGGTACTCATGTTTAGCCTAGTGCCTACACATTCCTGGAAGCTTCTCCAAAATCAGGAATTAAACCTCGGGTCTCTATCTGACACTATGGCTACAGGAACGCCGTGTCTCACTACAATTTCCTTCAAGTAAATATCTACCAACTTGTCTACGGTGTACCTTTCATTGATTGGTAGGAAGTGTGCGTACTTGGCCAGTCTATCAATGATAACCCATATGGCATCATGATTGGTCTTTGTCCTCGGTAAGCCTATCACAAAATCCATGGCTATATGCTCCCATTTCCATTCTGGAATCTCTAGGGGTCGTAATAGTCCACTAGGTCGCTGATGTTCTGCCTTCACTCTCTGGCATGTCAAGCACTTGCTGACCCACTCTGCTACTTCTCTCTTCATGTTAGGCCACCAATAATATTCCTTAAGGTCACGGTACATTTTCGTACTTCCTGGGTGGATTGAATATCTAGAGCTGTGCCCTTCGTGCAGCAGCTCATCCTTTAATTCTTGCACATTCAGAATCCAAATCCGGGTCGCATACCTCATGATCCCTTTCTCATCCTTCTCGCATCTCACTTCTTCAACGGTCAATGTTCCTTTTTCCTCACTCATCTTCTTTTCCTGACATACTCGTATCTTTTCAATCAGTTCTGGCACTAGCTTAATCTCAAATAATCCTTCCGTTCCCTTACCGGTCATCCTCACGTCAATTTCCATCTTCTCAAATTCCTTAATCAACTCCCCCGATGTCATTATCATCTTGAGTCTTTCCTTCCTACTAAGGGCATCAGCCACCACATTGGCTTTACCCGGGTGATACAAAATTTCACAGTCGTAGTCTTTTATTAACTCTAACCATCTCATATGTCTCATATTCAATTCCTTCTGAGTAAAAATATATTTGAGGCTTTTATGGTCAGTGTAGATCTCGCATTTCTCACCGTATAGGTAGTGTCTCCAAATTTTCAGGGCAAACACTGTGGCTGCTAATTCTAGATCATGCGTAGGGTATCTGCTTTCGTATTCCTTTAATTGTCGAGAGGCATACGCAATCACTTTGCCGTGCTGCATTAGTACACATCCTAATTCTTTAAGTGATGCGTCGTTTTATATCACAAACTCTCCCTTTCCATCGGGAAGAGCGAGCACTGGTGCTGACACCAGTCTCTTTTTCAGTTCTTGAAAACTCTCTTCACATTTCTCTGTCCACCATACAAACTTTTCTGCCTTCCGGGTAAGTCTAGTCAGTGGACCGACTATCTTAGTAAAGTCTTGCACGAATCTTCGGTAATATCCTGCTAAACCCACAAAACTCATAACCTCTGTTGGGGTAGTTGGTCTTTCCCAATTGGATACCGCCTTTATCTTGGCAGGGTCAGCTAAAACTCCTTTGCTACTCACCACATGTCCTAAAAACTGAACTTCTCTCAGCCAAAATTCGCACTTCGAGAACTTGGCATACAATTTCTCATTCCTCAAGATTCCTAAGACTATCCTCAAATGTTCTGCGTGTTCTTGCTCTGTCTTTGAGTAGATCAGAATATCATCTATAAAAACTATCACTTATATATCCAGGTACTTTTTGAACACTATGTTCATCAAATCCATAAAGGCTGCGGGTGCATTGGTTAACCCAAACGATATAACTAAGAACTCATAATATCCATACCTAGTGCGAAACGCAGTCTTCGGTATATCTTCCAGTTTGATTTTCAACAGGTGATATCTTGTCCTTAAATCTATTTTAGAAAAATGTACAGCTCCTTTGAGTTGATCGAATAGGTCATCAATTCTGGGAAGAGGGTACCTATTCTTAATAGTCAGCTTATTCATGTGGCGCCCTCCAAACCCGGGTCAAAAGTTTGGGGTCCACACACACACACCTTATTAATAACCTGCTTATAACAATGATAAAGATAATAATAATATGCAGTGACCCTACTTACCAACTACTACGGATCGCAACAGGTTAAAGTATGCACACAAGCCAAACACACCTACTTATATTACAAACGTTCAAATCCCAACTATTCCAAACTCAGAACTGAGTATTAAACATTATTACAAACTTTTACAACCTCAAATTATCCCAAAAGAAGCCTACTAGCTTAGCTCGATCAACCTGAACCCCTAGCTCTGGCGCTGGACTGGGGATCCTCGGTACCAACCGATTCCTTCTTAACTGGAAAAGAACATAAACAATATCGCACAAATGAGCTAACTAGCTCAGCAAGTCACAATGACAAAACTGAGAATAATGATCATCAGGTAAATATGGTTATGATATCAAGTGAACAATGGATTATGATTTAGAATTGGATATTATATTTTCATTTTAAAAACCAAGGTTAGGCTACTGATTAGTCATGCACTAACCCCGAGCAAAGCACACAACACAACTCTAACTACTGGATCCAAGGCACACATTGGCCTAACTTGACCATTATATGGTCTGACCACGAATCTGGTCCACAATTTTTATAAAACAATCCAATTCTACCATAATAACAGAATAAGTAGTAATAAACAATAAACAGGATCATTAACAATATTGGACATTCAATAATGAAAATGGTTTCAATCTGTGTAAAGATCAATATGGTGTTTCCAAAGCTTGGTTGTTAGGTAATGAAATAATTGGATAATAAAGGAATAAACATTTCAGGGTTCCAAGAATTTGGTCTTTCAAAGCATAAAATACAATGGTTTGAATGTGTAAGCAATTTGGTTCAGTGTTTAATATTTAGTTTGTATGTATTTGTGGAGTAGTATCGTATATTTGAGGTTCATATTTGGGTATTTAACAATCAATGTTCTAGAAGGAATCAGGTTTACGGCTCAAGATCAATAACTGAAATCAAGGTTTAGGGTTCAGTGCTTCAAAGCATTTGCAATATAAACAGGAATATCAATCACTACAATATCTCGAGAAAGTTCAGAACACTTGCCTGGTACTAGCTTATTATACTGCACTTGCTCTCAATCACCACTATCTTACTCGTTGACTATCTGTTTACCTTTCCTACGCCTTGCCTCTTCTGCTCACATATCATAAGCATCTATCAATATTTAACTCATACGATTCTATTCGACACATACTTTTATCTACCCTTCGTTTCACCCAAATCCGATTAATGGATGAAAGTTATGCAATAAACAAGTAAACAGCGAATATATAGACCGACAGTCAACCAACAAGTCACATATAACACATAGCACGTCACATAATCAATAATATATCATTTATAAATAAATCTCGGGTCATAAACAAGCTTTCTGGTATTTAAAATGATTTTTAAAACATTTTTCGGAATTAAAACGGGTCGTTGGATCAATTTCGAAGAAGTAAATAGGGTTCGGTTGGCCAATTCTGGCTTCAAAACAATTTCATAATAATTATCGAGCCTTGAAAACAATTTAAAATAGTATTTTAAAGCTCGAAACTATTTTTTGGAATTTTTAAATCATTTTTAAATCATTTTTAAATAATTAAATCTAATTAAATAATTAATTAAAATCAATTAATAATTAATTAAATCAATTAATTTTCGAATTAATTGACTAATTAATCAATTAAAATTAACTGAAATTAATTAACTAATTAATTCAGATTTATTTTTGAATTAAAAATAATTTTTGGAATTAAAATAATAATTTTTTGGAATTTTCAGAAATTAAAATCGAATTTTTATAATAAAAATAAGTAGGAAATATGATTTTTAAATACTTTTAAAACAGGAATCCAAAATTTGCAAGTTCTGGAAACCTCTGGGACCTAACTGTTTCGTTTTCAAAACCTCAGGGACTGAAATGCAATTTTGCAAAGTTCACCGTCAAACTTCGCCGGAAAATACCCTGTCTCGCCGGACAAGGCGATCCAGGTACAGTCACACCACCAAAAGCTCCAGAATTGAACTACATATCACCAGGAATCTATACATGCAATCAAAACGCATCAATAACCCCAGACTTGGCCGGAAATTGACCAAGAACATCGTAGGTTTCCGACGAACATTGCAAATCTTCAAAACACAACTCCCTTCGATTCAGACATCCTCTGTTAACGAGCTATATACCAATCGATTGCAAATTTCATAAGGAACATAATCCACTATAAATCAATAGCTAATAACTCCTAAATCAAAAAGCCCCAAATTTCAATTGAAAACATTCATACGGGTTATAAACCCTAATTTCAAAATTCGAAAATCAAACTCAATTTTGAACATGTTATTGAACTCCAAATCAGACGTATGACATATGAAAATCATCAGGAAAACAAGCTCTACAACATGCAATCATCAAATCATACAAACAATCATCCGAACAAAAATTCATATTTTTAATAAAAATAATTCGAAAATAAATAAATTTTCAGAAAATAAACCTTGATTTCTGCAGTGATTTGGAACACAGAATCTGATAGAACACCTCAAGACCTTTGGATTGAGTACTCGAGCTTTGAAAATAGAGATCAATAACACCTTCGTTTTGCTGTTTGATTTTTGGAAGATTATATGAATATATGGTTTTTCTCTGGAAAATTATATAATTAACTGTCTGCAAATGATTTTGGTATGAAATAAAATACGGGAAAAGGCTATTAATATTACGGAAAATTAGTATCCCGGTGGATCATTCCGGATATAAAACGGTACGTTTATTTGTAAAAACTGATCCAATCGGTATCGGTTTTCGGGACAGTTATCCAAATTAGTACAATTTATACTGCGGTCTTGGTCTCAGCGCCTGGTTACACGTACTACGAGGTGATAATTGGGATAGTTTAATAAAAAGCTCCTATTTATCGAAAATACGATTTTTATTGATTTACCGAAACGAATATTGTATCGAAAATGTTGCGCCGGGACCCGCGCAGGACAAACCGTATGCCGGATCGAAAAAGTCGAAACATGGAATATGCTCAGAATATTACAATTAGGTTAGAAAAGAGTTCTCGTAAGAGTTTCGGGTTCCAGAAACGTAACAACAGATGACGTCGGTTGGTTCCCGTTTTTATAAAATAGATTTTAAATACTTGGAAAAAGATTTTATAAATTTCATATGATCCTTATATATTCATAAATCAACATAAAAATAATTAGGAAGATCTGATAATTATCTATATTTTATTTTGGACATATAAAAATTAAAATACTCAATTAATAATATTTTTAAACATCCAAATACATTTAACACTTAACAATTAATTCACAGAACAGATACTGAACACATATATTAATTATTTATTAGCAAAAATAATTACACGATATATCCCGGATATTACATCCTTCCCCCCTTAAAAGGATTATGTCCTCGGAATCTCCTAAGAAAACAAATGAGGGTACTTTTCTCTCATATCACTTTCCAACTCCCAGGTTGACTCTTCAACCTTTGGGTTTCTCCATAACACTCTTACTAACTTCACCACTTTATTTCTCAATACCTTTTCTCTTTTCACTAAAATATCTATCGGACTCTCTACATATGACAAATCTGCTTGAAGCTGTATTTGGCTCATATTCTATTACATGCCTGGAGTCTGGATTATATTTCTTAAGCATTGATACGTGAAAAACATTATGAATATGCTCCATGTGTGGAGGTAACGCCAACTCGTAAGCTACTTTGCCAACGTGCTTTAGAATCTCAAAAGGTCCGACATATCTTGGGCTCAGCTTTCCTTTCTTTCCAAACCTCTTTAGTCCTTTCCACGGTGATACTTTCAGTAATACCAAGTATCCTTCTTCAAATTCCATGTCTTTCCTGGACTGGTCTACATATTTCCTTTGACGGTCCTGTGCGGCTATTAATCTCTTCTGGATAATTTTAACCACTTTCTTTGTCTGTTGTACTAATTTCGGTCCAAGTATTTTGCGTTCTCCTACTTCGTCCTAATGTACTGGAGATCTGTATTTGCGTCCATAAAAGGCTTCATAGGGTGGCATCCCAATACTGGCATGATAACTGTTGTTATAAGCAAACTCTACGAGAGGTAAATGCTCGTCCCAACTTCCTTTGAAGTCAATAGCACAAACACGCAACATATCCTCGATGGTTTGGATCGTTCTTTCACTTTGGTCGTCCATCTGGGGGTGATAAGCCGTACTCATATTCAATTTCGTTCCCAAACATTCTTGAAAACTTTTCCAAAATCTTGAATTAAATCTTGGATCTCGATCAGATACGATAGACACAGGAACTCCATGGCGAACTACAATTTCCTTTAAGTACATATGGACTAACTTATCGAGCAAAAATCTTTCATTTATAGGCAGAAAATGAGCTGACTTGGTAAGTCTGTCCACTATAACCCAAATGGCATCATGATTAGCTCTTGTCCTTGGTAATCCAACTATGAAATCCATGGCAATATGTTCCCACTTCCACTCTGGAATCTCCAATGGCTGTAGTAATCCACTTGGTCTCTGATGCTCTGCTTTAACTCTCTAATATATATAACATTTGCTAACCCATTCCGCAGTTTCCCTCTTCATGTCTGGCCACCAATAATTCTCTTTTAAATGTCTGTACATCTTGGTACTTCCTGGATGGATGGAATACCTTGAATTATGAGCTTCCTGTAAAATTTCATTCTTCAGCTCCGTCACCGGTGAAATCCAAATTCTTGAAGAAAACCTAAGAATACCTTGATCATCCTTCTGCGTGCACAATTCTTCACCTACCAAACGATTTATATCTTGATCCATTACATCTTCTTGACACTTCTTTACTTTCTCTAGCAACTCCGGCTGAAAAGTCATACTGTACACTTTTGCTTCATTAGGCCTGGAAACTTTAATCTCCAATTCCAGTTTCTGAAATTCCTTATATATCTCTTCAGGTACTAATAACACATTTAACTTTTCCTTCCAACTTAACGCGTCTGCTACAGCGTTCGCTTTACCGGGATGATAATTAATCGAGCAGTCGTAATCCTTGATCAATTCTAACCATCTCCTTTGCCTCATATTAAGTTCCTTCTATGTGAATATGTACTTTAAGCTTTTGTGATCCGTGAAAATCTCGCACTTTTCTCCATACAGATAATGTCTCAAAATTTTCAAAGCAAAAACTATGGCTGCTAGCTCTAAATCATGAGTAGGATATTTCTGTTCGTGTGGTTTCAATTGCCTTGACGCATACGCAATCACCTTATCGTGCTGCTAGAACACATCCTAGTCCTTTGTGAGAAGCATCGCTATAAATTACGAAATTCCCTTGATCGTCTGGAAGTGACAAAATAGGTGCTGTGATTAATCGTTGCTTCAATTTCTGAAAACTCTCTTCGTACTTGTTGTTCCATATAAACTTTTCATTCTTCCATGTAAGCTTTGTCAATGGTGTTGCAATCCTTGAAAATTTTTGAACGAATCGACGATAATATCCTGCTAATCCCAAGAAACTTCTTACCTCGGTGGGTGTTCTCGGTCTTTCCCAATTTGTAATTGCCTCGATCTTTGCTGGGTCCACTTTGATCCCTTCATTACTGACTATATGTCCTAAGAACTGAACTTTCTGTAGCCAAAACTCACACTTCGAGAATTTAGCATATAACTTCTTTTTCCTTAAAATCTCCAAAGCTGCTCTCAAATGTTCCGCATGATCCTCTTCCGTTTTTGAATAAATCAAAATATCATCTATAAACAAAATAACGAACTTGTCCAAGTATTCCTTGAAAATTCTGTTCATCGGGTCCATAAACGCTGCCGGGGCATTGGTCAATCCAAAAGACATCACTAAAAATTTGTAATGTCCATATCTTGTTCTGAAAGCTGTCTTTGGTATATCTTCTGGCTTAATCTTCAGTTGATGATATCCCGATCTTAAATCAATCTTGGAGAAGTACTTGGCTCCCTTCAGTTGATCAAACAGATCATCAATTCTGGGTAACGGATATTTGTTCTTGATTGTAAGCTTGTTGAGCTCCCTATAGTCGATACACAGTCTCATGCTTCCATCTTTCTTCTTGACAAATAATACCGGGGCTCCCCACGGGGACACACTGGGTCAGATTACTCCTTTCTCTAACAGCTCTTGCAATTGCTTCGCTAGCTCTTTCATCTCAATGTGCGTCATTCTATACGG
Source organism: Apium graveolens (assembly GCF_009905375.1). Lineage (NCBI taxonomy): Eukaryota > Viridiplantae > Streptophyta > Magnoliopsida > Apiales > Apiaceae > Apium > Apium graveolens. The sequence goes on from NC_133651.1 coordinate 50,597,234, forward strand.
GGCCTTGGATACCGGTTTTGTTCCAGGTGCTAAGTCGATTGCAAACTCAATTTCTCTATCTGGAGGAAGTCCTGGTAACTCGTCGGGAAATACATCTGGAAATTCATTCACTACTGGAATATCTTCAAGTTTCGCTGGCTCCTGACTCCTATTAATCACATATGCCACGAAATGCTTGCATCCTTGTCGTAGTAACTTCTTGGCTTGAATCATCGTTAAGAACTTCTTTACTTGTTTCTGGCCCTTGAACGTTACTATTCTTTCGTCTGGCGTTTTCACCATTACGTTCTTATTTCGATAATCTATCCGGGCATCGTGCTTAGATAACCAATCCATTCCTAAGATAACGTCAAATTCTCCTAACTTAAATGGTATCAAATCTACACAAAACTTCCTACCAGAAATCTCAATCTTACAATTCCCACAAACTTGATTAACAGATACTCGTTCTTGATTTGCCAATTCCACAGTCATTATTTCATTTAAATACTCAACTTGACAATTTAATTTACTAACAAAATCTTGTGAAACAAATGATCGAGTTGCTTTCGAATCTATTAACACTTTGGCACATAAAGAATTTACATTAAGCGTACCTGCCACGACATCCGTATCCTGGATAGCATCCTTCACAGACATGTCAAAAACTCTAGCCCTTGGAGTCTCATTCACTACTGGGGTAGATCCCATAATCCTCAATGCATTACTGACTGCGGCTGGTGTCTTGCAATCCCTGGCTATATGTCCTGGTTTCCCACATTTAAAGCACGTAAATCCAATGGCTGGAACCTTCACTGCTGGATTCCGGATAGGCTGATCCTTATTTGCTGGCTCTCTTGCTGGCTGATTTCGGCACTCCCTTGAATAGTGCCCTTTCTGATTGCACTTGAAACAAACTACATTCAACTTATTACAAACTCCCCCATGCTTCTTCCCACATACTTGACAATCTGGAAATGTTAATCTTAACTGATTTGGCTGATTCGCATTAACTGGATGGTTGCCCTGGCTTCCGTCGCTTGCATTTTGTCTCCTGAAATTAAAATTCCTCCCTGATTGAAACTTGCCCTTCTTAAAATTTGGAAACTTCCCTGGTTGTGACTGACCTTCACTCCCTTCAAATTTCCTATTCTTGCTTTCTTTCTCCTTCTGTGACATCTCACTCTCTGTCTCTGCGATCATAGCCTTCTGTACAACTCCTGCATAGGTATCCAATTCAAAAATGGCTACTTTCCCTCTGATCCATGGCTTCAAACCTTGTTGGAATCTTTTAGCCTTCTTCCTGTCAGTATCCACATACGACGACACATACCTTGACAATTCCTCAAACTTGCTCTCATAATCTGTCACCGACATATTTCCTTGCTTTAGTTCTAAAAACTTCAACTCCATCTGATCCTGGACAAACTGAGGAAAATACTTTTCTAAAAACAATTCCTTAAACCTTTCCCAAGTAATAACATTTGTACCTTCCAATGTCTTCACCATCTCCCACCAATAGGTGGCCTCATTCTTCAAATAGTAACTTGCAAACTCAACCTTCTGTTCTTCCTTGACTTTTACTAAGGCAAATGCCTTCTCTATCTCCTTTAACCAAACATTTGCTTCAATCGGCTCTAAAGAACCCTTGAATTCTGGTGGGTTTATTGCCTGAAAAGTTTTGAAAGTTACCTGAGGATTGGTCTGTCTTTGTTGTTGTTGTGCCAGGTGAACTGTTTGTTGGGCCAAGATTTGAAGAATCTGGGCTATTGCTGGGTCTATGGGTCCTGGGTTTGTATTCTGGTTTGTATCATCTTGGTTGTTATTATTGTTGTTGTTGGTTTCTTCATTCTGGGTGTTGGTGCGGGTATTCCTTCTGGGAGGCATTTTCTGTAAAGAATCAAACAACTTATTTAGCTTTTAAATCAAATTCTTTGCATAAAAGAAAAGTTTTGTAAAACAGAAATATCTCTTTTTGAAAACAGTTGTAACTAAGCAAATTGCATGCTTCTTTATAGAATATAAACAATTATGGGAAACAGGGTACATGGTATCACAGGGGTATAACTGGTGCAATAAATAAGGTAAAGTAAAATAGGTGCAGTAAAATGAATGACAATACTGGAAAGGAAAGGTGCTGATATATATAGATCAAAAGTTTTGGGTAGTACAAGCGTAAAGACGCTTCGGAAGTAAAAGCAAAAGGGTACAACAACTACTCACTAGTCAGCATAGCTAGTCTGTAAATACAACTCAAAAGTCTACTGATACATAGTACACATTACTATACATACTACATAACCATCATAATACTGCTCAGCATCTCTGGATCTCTAACTTATGGAAAGTCTGGTCCTCCAATCTCCTCAAGCTCCTCTAGAACCCACTTAGCCCACTCCACTAGGAAATCAGGGGTGATGTCCTCATGTGTAGCCTCAGCAATCCTCACTGCAGCTGCTCTACGAAACGCCTGGAGCCTCTCTCTGAGTCGCCTCTCACCACTCCCAACCTCTCTGGTACGCATAATATGTAGTAACACCTGAATCTGACCTTGTAGGAATCGCTGCTCCATAGGCAAGCCTCAAACTAATGATATGGAACAGGATAGGAAGAGAACTGGAAAGGTACTCCTGTAACTGAGTGACTAGTAAAGCCTGAATCAGCAGGTGGGGGTCCTCTAATAGGTGGCCTCGTTCCTGGAGGTGGAATAGCCTGCAATGGTACGGGCTGCAACACAGGTGGAGGTAGTATAGCCAATACTGGTGGAACAACAGGACGTGGATCCGAAGACGGTACTCCAACTGAAGGCTCTGAGTGATCAGCTGATACGGAATAAAAGAGTCGGCCATCGCTGCTATCTGAAATCATATCACAACATAAGAATCTCGAACCATAATGCCAATTACACTAATACCTGTTATACCGAAGCACTCAACCTCTTGACGTTCTATCTTTCTATTCCTTACTTCTAATCCTAACCCTCTACCCATTCCCGTCAACCTAGGCTTGTGTCAGTGACTTAGAACCTGTAGCTCAGATACCAAACCTGTGGCGCCCTCCAAACCCGGGTCAAAAGTTTGGGGTCCACACACACACACCTTATTAATAACCTGCTTATAACAATGATAAAGATAATAATAATATGCAGTGACCCTACTTACCAACTACCACGGACCGCAACAGGTTAAAGTATGCACACAAGCCAAACACTCCTACTTATATTACAAACGTTCAAATCCCAACTATTCCAAACTCAGAACTGAGTATTAAACATTATTACAAACTTTTACAACCTCAAATTATCCCAAAAGAAGCCTATTAGCTTAGCTCGATCAACCTGAACCCCTAGCTCTCGCGCTGGACTGGGGATCCTCGGTACCAACTGGTTCCTTCTTAACTGGAAAAGAACATAAACAATATCGCACAAATGAGCTAACTAGCTCAGCAAGTCACAATGACAAAACTGAGAATAATGATCATCAGGTAAATATGGTTATGATATCAAGTGAACAATGGATTATGATTTAGAATTGGATATTATATTTTCATTTTAAAAACCAAGGTTAGGCTGCTGATCAGTCACGCAATAACCCCGAGCAAAGCACACAGCACTGCTCTAACTACTGGATCCAAGGCACACATTGGCCTAACTTGACCATTATATGGTCTGACCACGAATCTGGTCCACAATTTTTATAAAACAATCCAATTCTACCATAATAACAGAATAAGCAGTAATAAATAATAAACAGGATCATTAACAACATTGGACGTTCAATAATGAAAATGGTTTCAATCTGTGTAAAGATCAATATGGCGTTTCCAAAGCTTGGCTGTTAGGTAATGAAAGAATTGGATAACAAAGGAATAAACATTTCAGGGTTCCAAGAATTTGGTCTTTCAAAGCATAAGATACAATGGTTTGAATATGTAAGCAATTTGGTTCAGTGTTTAATATTTAGTTTGTATGTATTTGTGGAGTAATATCGTATATTTGAGGTTCATATTTGGGTATTTAACGATCAATGGTCTAGAAGGAATCAGGTTTACAGCTCAAGATCAATAACTAGAATCAAGGTTTAGGGTTCAGTGCTTCAAAGCACTTGCAATATAAACAGGAATATCAATCACTACAATATCTCGAGAAAGTTCAGAACACTTTCCTGGTACTAGCTTATTATATTGCATTTGCTCTCAATCACCACTGTCTTACTCCTTGACTATCTGTTTCCCTTTCCTACGCCTTGCCTCTTCTGCTCACATATCATAAGCATCTATCAATATTTAACTCATACGATTCTATTCGACACATACTTCTATCTACCCTTAGTTTCACCCAAATCTGATTAACGGATTGAAAGTTATGCAATAAACAAGTAAATAGCGAATATATAGACCGACAGTCAACCAACAAGTCACATATAACACATAGCACGTCACATAATCAATAATATATCATTTATAAATAAATCTCGGGTCATAAACAAGCTTTCTGGTATTTAAAATGATTTTTAAAATATTTTTCGGAATTAAAACGGGTCGTTGGATCAATTTCGAAGTAGAAAATAGGGTTCGGTTGGCCAATTCTGGCTTCAAAATAATTTCATAATAATTATCGAGCCTTAAAAACAATTTAAAATAGTATTTTAAAGCTCGAAACTATTTTCGGAATTTTTAAATCATTTTTAAATAATTAAATCTAATTAAATAATAATTAAAATCAATTAATAATTAATTAAATCAATTAATCAATTAATTTTCGAATTAATTGACTAATTAATCAATTAAAAATTAACTGAAATTAATTAACTAATTAATTCAGATTTATTTTTGAATTTAAAATAATTTTTGGAATTTAAATAATAATTTTTGGAATTTTAAGAAATTAAAATCGAATTTTTATAATAAAGATAAATAGGAAATATGATTTTTAAATACTTTTAAAACAGGAATCCAAAATTTGCAAGTTCTGGAAACCTCAGAGACCTAACTGTTTCGTTTTCAAAACCTCGGGGACTGAAATGTAATTTTGCAAAGTTCACCGTCGAACTTCGCCGGAAAATACCCTGTTTCGCCGGAGAGGGCGATCCAGGTACAGTCACACCACCACAAGCTCCAGAATTAAACTACATATCACCAGGAATCTATACATGCAATCAAAACACATCAATAACCCCAGACTTGGCCGGAAATTGGCCAAGAACATCGCCGGTTTTCGGCGAACATCGCAAATCTTCAAAACACAACTCCCTTCGATTCAGACATCCTCTGTTAACGAGCTATATACCAATCGATTGGAAATTTTATAAGGAACATAATCCACTATAAATCAACAGCTAATAACCCCTAAATCAAAAAGCCCCAAATTTCAATTGAAAACATTCATACGGGTTATAAACCCTAATTTCAAAATTCGAAAATCAAACTCAATTTTGAACATGTTATTGAACTCCAAATCAGACGTATGACATATGAAAATCATCAGGAAAACAAGCTCTAACATGCAATCATCAAATCATACAAACAATCATCCAAACAAAAATTCATATTTTTAATAAAAATAATTAGAAAATAAATAAATTTTCAGAAAATAAACCTTGATTTCTGCAGTGATTTGGAACACAGAATCTGATAGAACACCTCAAGACCTTTGCATTGAGTACTCGAGCTTTGAAAATAGAGATCAATAACACCTTCGTTTTGTTGTTTGATTCTTGGAAGATTATATGAATATGGGGTTTTTCTCTGGAAAATTATATAATTAACTGTCTGCAAATGATTTTGATACGAAATAAAATACGGGAAAAGGCTATTTATAATTACGGAAAATTAGTACCCCGTTGGATCATTTCGGATATAAAACGGTACGTTTATTTGTAAAAACTGATCCAACCGGTATCGGTTTTCGGGACAGTTATCCAAATTAGTACAATTTGTATTGCGGTCTTGGTCTCAGCGCCTGGTTATACGTACTATGAGGTGATAATTGGGATAGTTTAATAAAAAGCTCCCGTTTATCGAAAATACGAGTTTTATTGATTTATCGAAACGAATATTGTATCGAAAATGTTGCGTCGGGATCCGCGCAGGACAAACCGTACGCCGGGTCGAAAAAGTCGAAACATGGAATATGCTCAGAATATTACAATTAGGTTAGGAAGGAGTTTGTTAGGTCACACACACACTGTAGAGGGGGTGAATACAGTGTATAGTACACTCAAATCGAACTTTAAGAACTTAAGTAACAGAAAACAAACTTTATTGAAACAATAAACTCTGTTACAGTATGGAACTATTACCTCTCACTGATGAACAATATCACGAGAGCTGCTAGGGTTACAATGAATAATCTTCTCGAATAATGATAACACTTATAGTGTAAACCCTATGTCTGTGTTTATATACTACACAGTTACAAGATAATCGCTAATTGATATGGAATATAATTCTGCTTCCCAAAATATATCAATCAGATATCTTTTCTTCCAAGTATTCCATTCTTCACGGAATTCCTTCTTCATGCATATCTCTTTTTATGTTTATCTCGATCTTCTTTCCTTTAATCAGCTACTGTCCTTCTCTGATCATCCTTCAGCACTTAAGTTCTAATATCTAACTTCTGATGATTATCTCCTGATAATATAAGTACTGATATCCTTAAGTCCTGACTTCCAGTATAAGTACTAATCAACAGTTAAGTACTGATTTATCCTGTTCAAGTAAGATCTGAAAGCTAAACATAAAACATATTAGCCATGACATTATCAAATATATCTAACAATCTCCCCCAACTTGTAAATTAGCATAATATACAAGTTTAACAGATATTTGATGATGTCAAAAACATTAAGTACAAATGCATGAGAATTAGACTAGATAAGTACAACTTACAGTCCTTAAAGCTTTACCAATATTCAACTTCTGATAACAACTTCAGTCTATACAAATATCAGAATTTAAGCAGTTATAGATCTTCGACTTGGATTCATCATTTTTTGATCTCTCTGATGTCAGGAGTTGTTCTGAGATAGTTCTTCAATAAACATTTCTCAGCATATCTGAGTTCATCAATCATTCTCCTTTTGACATCTTTAAGCTCTGCAGTATCTTCACCAGTTTGAAAGATTGCAGCTCTGAGATCATTAATCTTTGCTTTTCTCAACTCCTGATCTAGTCTTATGACATAAGCTTTGTCAGACTCCAGATTGAATTCAAGTCCCTTAATACCAAGATATGTTCTGATCTGTGCAGTATTAGGCTTCATATCAACAATATCACCATTGTGATCTCTGTACTTTGGAACATATGTGCTGTCAGACTTAACAGAATAAAGCCTTTTCTGTCTCTGAATCTGTTCTTTTAAGTAGTTTGCAGCAGTCCCTGTTATTCTGTCATCCACTTGAAGTAAGAAAAGTACATGCTCCAATTCTTCAAAATACTTCAATGAAATGGCATTTTGTCTTATATGATAAACCCTACCATCTGTCATGAAATACAACATGATGTATTCTTTCAAGTAGGTATGATAAACCATCTGTACAGATTCCAGTTGATTCAATCTCTCAGGAGTTGCTCCAAAACCTGGTTCACTCAAAAAAGTTGGATCATTGGTAGTGTTGTGTACTCTCCTTTCATCAGCACTTCCCAATCCAGTTTTATCTCTTGCTTCCTTTCCAGTAACTACTCTTGCTTCAAAACCACTTGCAGTAGTCTTCAAAGATTGAGTCTGTTTTGCTTTAGTGAATCCTGGTAGGAGTGTCTTTGGTCTATCTTCTGATATCAAGTTAACTTGAGCTATGTCAGAGGTTACTTGCTTCTTCTGAATATCAGAACTTACAATTTCTTGACTCTGAACAACTTGAGCCATGTCAGAGGTTGTTTTACGAACTTTTCTTGAAGTCAGAGCAAGATCATCCTTTTCATCAGTAATTTCTTCTTCCTCAGGAGGTACATAAACCTTGATAGGTTCACCAACCTTTTCTTTACCCTTGGATCTTGGATCTATATGTGGTTGTGATCTAGCCAATGTTGCTTCAGTATGTGTCCTTTCTTTGATCACAATACCTTTGAGTTTTGGAAGTGGCTTTTTACCAGAAGCTTCAGATTTAGATATTACTTTCTCTGATTTAAGCCTGGCTTCTTCTTCCTTTAAACTTTCCAAGTCCATTCCTGGATTTTCTTAAGGAAATAACCGTCTTGACATTTCCTCATCAAGATCTAAAAGTTCATCAGAACTTAACTTTTTACCAGCAGCAGAACTTATTCTTTTCCCAGTATCAGAACTTGTCCTGTGACTAGCTTGTCTTGATGTAAACCTTCTACCTTAACTATGACCGCTACCCATTCCAGAGTATCCTTGTTCATCATTTCCATCATCCTTTCCTTTCAGTGTCTTGTTAGTTTTGTATTTGGACTTAATTACCTTCTCCCCCTTTTTGGCATCAGCAGGTAGTAAAAGAGAGATAAGTAATTCCACTGAGGATTGGATTTCAGTAAGTTGCGATTGCTGAGAAGCTTGATTTGTCAGAATTTCATCAATCTGAGCTTGTTGTTTCTCTTGAGTTTTCTCAATATAAGTAATCCTGTAAATGGTAGGTTGGAAGAACTTTTTCTTATCAATTTTCCAAACTTGTTCCTGTTTGATAAAGTTCTCCTGAATCTTGTGTAGCTCTGCATGAGTAGTTGAATGAAGACCCTGTAGATGTTTAGTACTCAATGCAGTGACCCTAAGCTGGGTTTTAAAATCATCAGAATTTAACATTGCATCAGCTTTAGTCAAGTGCTCAGCAAGATGTTTTTCAGTTGGAACACATGAAACTGAGTTCCATTCCATAGTCCACTCCTGACCTGCAGGAGTTTCACTCCAAGGTACTGGTGTTTCCCTGGTAATAAACTGCTTAACCAATTCAGACTTAGGAAGAGTCTGTTGAGGAGTATGTCCGGAAGGACCTACTGCATCAGTATCTACAACATGAGCAGTTGGAGCAGCATCACCAGTATCTCCAGCATGTGCAGCATCAGAACTTACAGAATCAGTATCCTCTGATAAAACAACAGTGTGAGTAGCAATGAAGGCTTCAGCATCCTCTAATTGCTGATCTGATACTAAGTTCTGATCAACAGCCATATCCTGATGCTCACCTAAAGTCTGATCATCAGTATCTAGATGCAGAGAAGGTGTTGTTGATAACTCTGGAGTTTGAACAGCATCAATAACAGGTGTTGTGGAAGGATTATTTGCTGTTGGAGCTTCTAAGAGAATTATTGCAGGCACAACCAAGTTTTGAACATCAATATCAGCACTTGTGCTTGGATCAACAGAAGACACAGAGGGTGTGTTAGCCTTTTCAGAAACAGCTTCCTGAGATGGAGTTGATGGAGAAGAAGTGACTGGAGCAAATTCCTTGTCTTGTGAGATCAGAGATTCATGATCCCCTTCCTTAGCTGCTTCCTCTTCATCATCTGAAACTGGCCCTTTTGCCCTCTGTTTCTTGTATCTCGTTGTTGATTTGGATTCCTTGGGAGTTTCAGGAACTGTCATTCTTCTAAGCCGTTTGAGAAGCCTAGATCCTCCAATTCCAGAATCCTTCTGAGAAGTCACTTTCTCAGCTTCACCTACAACAGGTTCTGTAGAAGGAACCTGTTCCTCAGTATCAGATTCATCTCTCAATACAGTCCTCCTCCTCTTTTAAGGTGTTTGAGGAATAGTTTTTGTTCTCTTTGGCTTGGAGGATGAGGGTTGAACAGTCTGTGAAGTAGAGAGATAGGATTTGAGATAAGTCCTGAGGGTAGGTTGAGTAGAATGAGTGGTAGGTGCTGAGGATGATGGTTGTTGGGTGTTTGTGGTTGGTTGGACATCAGAGTAAACAGATCTATAAGTATCAGGATCAGCATTTACTAGGATCTGTTTTACAGACTGAGGAATCTGTAATGGTCTAACCACTGTTTTCTTAGTATCAGCATTTACCAGATCATTAAAGTATCGTTTTGCAACTCTAAAAGGTGGGGTTGAGGAACTGACTAATTGAGGTTCATCAGTACAAAAAGTATATAGAAGTTGACAGAATCTAGCAAAATAGACAATATTTCTATCCTCTGTCATCCTATCCCCAATAAAACCAATTATTCCAGTTGCAAAATCAAAATGAGTTTGATGAATAATAGCATACCCTATGTGCTGACTCAGAATTGGGATAGCATCAAAATTCGAACATTTGTTCCCAAAAGCTTTGGTGATGCAGTCAAAGAAGAAACTCCATTCTCTTCTGATATTAGCCCTTTTTAACTGCCCAAGCTTTGCCAAACTCTTTTCATATCCCAAATCAGCCATTAACTCCTGAAGTGCTGATTCTTCTGGAGTTGAAAAAGTACAATTTTTTGGGAGATGTAGAGCTTTGCATTTTGTACCAGGAGTGACTACATAAAATGAATCACCCACTTCAAAAACAATACTGGGAGTTCCATGTTTACCACCATCATCAAAGTGCCCAGTCCGCCAAAATGTCAGAACTTGTTGACTCGAAAAGACTTCAGGCTGTGTTAATGCGTACCCAATCTCACTGTGTACAAGAAGATCTTGCACAAAATGCAATTCAGATGAAGCTTCAGCATGATCAAGAATTGCAGCATAGTTGTTTGGAACAAACTTAGCTCCATCAATGATTAAATCCTTAGGTGCCATGTGAAAAATTGAGATTCAAAAGTGCCTGTTAGGTGTTTGATAAAATGTCTGTATGAAAAACCAACGTGAGAAGAAAGAGAGTAAAAGTAAGTAGAGAGAAAAATATGAAGGAAATAAAAGATTAAAGAAATCCTCTCTCTGTTGTACTTATACTCTGAACAAAAATGTTACCGTTGGACACCTGTCAGACATGCAGTAATAACGGACAGTTACTGGGCTCGAGAAAACAGGAATCATTACTTACCCATTTGCCTAGTTTCAAGGAAAAACCATTCCATTTATCAATAGAAACAGTTTTAATTCAAAATTTAAACCGTTATCACTGATTGAATTATTTTTCACTGCATCATTAATATTCTAAAAATAAATCACATGAAAATGACCAAGATAAATTAGATAAGTAAGTGCTGAAAACGAATCAGAACTTAATATAAAACAAAATTTATATGGTCATCAGAATATCAATCAGGATTTATCAACACAAGATAAAATAACTCAGAGACAAAATCTTGAAGTAAAAACAACTTTCATTAATATATCAAGACAATACATTCATGAAATGGAAATTACATCAATACTTATACAAGATTTTCCCTAAGCTTCTAAACCTAACATCAACAGCTTTAATCCTAGCTAAGAAGCCTGACAAAGCTGATGATGAAGAAAAACAGGAAGAAGACAAAATTAAATCATTTCTTCTTCTTCCTACTCTCGACAAACAGAATGGCGAGTCAGATGATTCGCTCTTGCTGGCGGAGACGATGAAGATGAAGTTCTCTTCAAACGGCCACCAGATCACGTTTGATAACCTCTGGAAATTGAATCCAGAGATTGTGAGGGATGTTGGTGATAGGGTATGGAGTTGGAATTCCATTCAAAAAGACATGCACAGTCTCATCACCATAATTGTAGAACCAGCCAAATGCAGCCATTTGTGATGATAAATGAAAAACGAGAGTGAGTTTGTGATAAAAGTGTGATGGGAAGGCTGATGTGAAGTGGTTGATTATATAGGCAAGAGAATGCCAGGAGACGCAAAGAAATTGAATGCTGACAGGGTGAATTAATTCTACCTCGTCTCCCTAGACTTTGAAAAAGAATAACATTCATTGGAAAGAGGAAACATGGTTTAAAAACGCACAAGAAACAAGTAACAGTGGACTGTTCAAGTACGAATACCATTAATCCTAATCATAGTGACTATTAATCTTCCACTTCAACATATTCTAGTTCGAACTGAGACTGTTACCAAATTTTATTCACAGATAAGCCAAGTAAAGGATTAGACTGAGAAATCAGAACTTAGACCTATACCAGAACTTAACAGTCATCAGAACATAATTTCTTAACTCGAAAAAGGAATGCCCATCTTAGTAAGTCCTCATACAAGTTCTGAGTTATACTCTTCAGAACTTAATCATCAGAATATGAAACCAGAGCTTGTCCTCAGAATTTATGCAAAGTGACACAATGACTGTTTATCTAGAATAATAGAGACCTCCACAGTAATTTTCATCATTCAGATGGAGTGATTAGTGTGTGCATTAAGCTAAATAACAGACAAAGAGTAAAGTCTGATTCACTTCAGTACATCTTAGAAATAAGGCATAACTAAAATTTTGCTAAAGAGCTGTCATTATCCTAAAACCTACTGATGAATGAGTTCATGCTTGAGTCCACCTCAACTGTTTTGTGCTAATTTTATGCATCTTTTGAAATTCTATTTTACAGTGGCTTCTCATTGTAAGTGAGTCACGACTGCTTATCAGAATTTATGCTATTATCAGAGTATTTCTCCAGTAATCATAGAGTGTGAAAAGTCACCAAGAAAATATTTTGCTTTTCTAATGCATATTTACTTAATACCAGCAATGCACTTGGGTCGTCCCTTCCACATTTTTACTCTAGATCTCAAAGGAGTACCTGATTTTATTCTTTGATCTTTTTGCTTTTTCTTTTGATAAGTGAGGTTTATCAGCACTTAGTACATTCAGCAGTTTTACTAGTATCAGAACTTAACAGATGAGTAGCATTATTCCAATATGTGACTTAGTAATAAGATATACAAAGTAAACTTAACTAAGCTCAATTATCAGAATTTGCTAGTGTCATAAGATTTCCACTGAAATAATTACTTCTTACATGTAATCATTTGTTTATTGAAGACTACTAGGTCAGTATCTAGCACAGTTATCCTCATAGGATTGAATAGTTACTTGAACAGACATATCACTTATCAGAGTTTAGAAACATATATCAGACAACAATCAGTACTTAAACGTGTATTTCAATTAAGCACAGAATAAATAAAGAGATTACATTCTGTAAATACTGATCATAAAGTCTGATGCATCAGAATAAAACTAGACAGATTTAGAAAAAGAACCTGAGACCATTCCAAGTTCATTTACCAATCTTGTAAAAGTGGCTTCACATAGTGGTTTTGTGAAGATATCTGCTAGTTGGTGATCTGTTGGAACAAAGTGCAATTCCACTGTACCTTCATCCACATGTTCCCTTATGAAGTGGTACCTGATACTGATGTGCTTCGTCATAGAGTGTTGAACTGGATTACCTGTCATAGCAATAGCACTTTGATTATCACAGTAAATAGGGATTTTGAAATATGTTAACCCATAATCCAGTACCTGATTCTTCATCCAAAGAATCTGTGCACAACAGCTTCCTGCAGCAATATACTCTGCTTCTGCAGTTGATGTGGAAATTGACTTTTGTTTCTTGCTGTACCAAGAAACCAATCTGCCTCCAAGAAATTGGCAGCTTCCACTTGTGCTTTTCCTGTCAATTTTGCAACCTGCAAAATCTGCATCTGAGTAACCTATTAGTTTAAAATCTGATTCTCTAGGATACCATAATCCCAGAGCAGCTGTTCCTTTAAGATACTTAAAGATTCTTTTCACAGATGTTAAGTGAGGTTCTCTTGGATCTGCTTGAAATCTTGCACAAAGACAGGTAGCATACATGATATCAGGTCTACTAGCAGTTAGATAGAGTAGAGAGCCAATCATACCTCTGTAATCAGTAATATCTACTGATTTACCAGTATCCTTATCCAGTTTTGTTGCAGTGGCCATGGGAGTGGATGCACTTGAATAATCTTGCATTCCAAATTTCTTCAGCAAGTTTCTGGTGTACTTAGATTGACAAATGAAAGTGCCTTCTTCATTCTGCTTGACTTGAAGGCCCAGAAAGTAGCTAAGTTCCTCCATCATACTCATATGATATCTTGACTGCATCAGTTTGGCAAACTTCTTGCAAAGTCTGTCATTTGTAGACCCAAAAATGATATCATCAACATAAATCTGAACCAGAAGTAAGTCCTTTCCATGGTTGAGGTAGAATAGTGTTTTGTCTATTGTTCCTCTGTTGAATCCACTTTCCAGAAGAAACTGAGCTAAAGTCTCATACCATGCTCTAGGAGCTTGCTTAAGTCCATAAAGTGCTTTATCAAGCCTATAGACATAATCTGGATGTTTGGTATCTACAAAGCCTGGAGGTTGTTCAACATATACCTCCTCCTCCAATTCTCCATTGAGAAAAGCACTTTTCACATTCATTTGAAAGACAGTAAACTTTTTGTGAGCAGCATAAGCCAAAAATATCCTTATGGCTTCTAACCTAGCAACTGGTGCAAATGTTTCATCATAATCAATTCCTTCCTGTTGAGAATATCCTTTTGCAACCAGTCTTGCCTTATTCCTTGTAATTATGCCATCACTGTCAGTTTTGTTTCTGAATACCCATTTTGTACCAACAACAGATCTATTCTTTGGTCTTGGCACTAGGGTCCAGACTTTGTTTCTTTCAAATTCATTTAACTCTTCCTGCATTGCTTGCACCCAATCAGCATCTTGAAGAGCTTCTTCAACTTTCTTTGGCTCAGTCTGAGAGAGAAAAGAATTGTAGAGACATTCATTTGAAGTACCTGTTCTATTTCTGACACCTGCATCAGGATTTCCAATTATCAAATCAGGTGTATGTGATTTTGTCCACTTCCTTGCAGATGGAAGGTTGTCTCTATAACTGGATGCTCCCCCATGATCCATGCTATCTTCATTTTCATTTTCTAATGCTCCCCCTGAAACTATGCTCTCTGAGTTGGATTCTTCAGTATTTAGATTTTCAGCATTATCAGAACTTGGCTTATCAGAACTTGACGAATCAGAACTTGAAGAGCCAGATGCATGTTCTGATGTTTCTTGAGATGTGGTAGGATCTTGAGTATACACCCCCTGCATAGGTGCATCTTCCTTTGACGTAGTTACCACCGTTTCAATAACATCAGAGTTTAATCCATCAGAGTTTACAGTATCAGGACTTAGACTGTCAGGATTTTCAGTATCAGAATTTGAGTCTTCATTTTCAAATCTCAGCTGATCATGGTCAATGAAATCTTCAAGACCAGTATTCTTCTTGTCATCAAAAGAGACATTGATAGATTCCATGACCACTTTTGTTCTCAAATTATAGACTCTAAAGGCTTTTGTGGAAAGTGGATATCCAACAAAGATTCCTTCATCAGCTTTTAGATCAAACTTTGATAGCTGTTCAGGATGAGTCTTGAGAATAAAACACTTGCATCCAAATACATGAAAGTATTTCAGATTTGGCTTCTTTTTCTTCACCATCTCATATGGTGTTTTTCCATGCTTGTTAATGAGTGTTGCATTTTGAGTAAAACAAGCAGTCTGCACAGCTTCAGCCCAGAAATAGGTTGGAAGCTTTGCTTCTTCAAGCATTGTACGTGCAGCTTCAATGAGAGTTCTATTCTTCCTTTCAACAACTCCATTTTGCTGTGGAGTTCTAGGAGCAGAAAATTCCTGCTTTATTCCATGGTTTTTGCAGAACTCTTCCATTATCAAATTCTTGAACTCAGTGCCATTATCACTCCTTAAAACTTTCACAGAATCTTTGACCATTTTATCCAGATGTTTGACATGATCAATCAAGATAGATGCAGTTTCATATTTTGTGTGCAAGAAATACACCCATGTGTATCTGGTGAACTCATCCACTATGACCAACACATACTTCTTCTTTGCAATAGACATGACATTTATTGGACCAAATAGATCAACATGTAGTAGATGATAAGGCTCAAGAATTGATGATTCAGTCTTGCTCTTGAATGAAGATTTTCTTTGTTTGGCCTTCTGACAGGAATCACAAAGACCATCAGGAGCAAATATTGACTTTGGCAGTCCTCTCACAAGATTTTTCTTGACCAGTTCATTTATATTGTTGAAATTTAAATGAGAGAGTTTCTTATACCAATTCCAGCTTTCTTCAATTGATGCTCTACTCATCAGACAGATTGCAGAACCATCAGTACTTGTTGAAATCTTAGCTTCATAAATGTTACCACGCCTGTATCCTTTCAGAACAACTTTTCCTTTAGATTTACTCACAATTTTACAGTGTTCTTCAAAGAAATCAACATGATAACCTCTGTCACAGATTTGACTTATACTCAGTAGGTTGTGTTTAAGTCCTGAGACCAGAGCTACTTCTTTAATTATGACATTTCCAAGATTGATATTGCCATATCCCAATTATTTTCCAATGTTGCCATCTCCATAAGAAACACTTGAGCCAGCTTTCTCCACAAAGTCTGATAGCAGGGCCTTATTTCCAGTCATATGTCCTGAACATCCACTGTCCAGAACTAGAATATTTTTCCTGTTGCCCTGCAATCACAAAGACCACTAATTATTAGTTTTAAGGACCCAGACTTGCTTGGATCCTTTGGCCTTATTAAGTTTGTTAACATTTGCAGCGGATTTAGCATCAGAGTTTATGTTAACATTTTTCTTATCATAACTTACACTATCAGACTTTGAATCAGAATTTATACTAGAAGGAACAATGGAAACTTTCTTCAAAGAAGGTTTTATTTGATAATAATCATAGTACAAGCTATGATATTCCTTACAAGTATAAATGGAATGCCAAAAACTACCACAATGAAAACAAGGATTTTGTGGTTTGTATCTAACAGACTGACTCTTAACTCCTGATTTTGAAGGTAAGGAGTTAATATTCTTATTTTTCCTGCAAAAAGAAGCCAGATGGTTAGAACTTCCACAGTTATGACATGTTTTCCTAGAAGCATCAGGAACAGGTTTATAATTATTGCTTTTATTCACACCTTCCTTTCCATTCCTATTTTTCCTAGGTGATTTTACCTTGTTTGCATTCTTAACATCTTTCAGCTTATGCTTAAGCTGCTTCTTAGTCATTAAGCCTATGTTCACTTCAGCTGTCTTTTCCTATTTTAGTTTGTCAGAAGTTAATTCCTTTGTAACTTCTGATTTCTCATTTTCAGACTTTACAGTTACAAACTTAACAGGTTTTAACTTTGGCTTTTGCTTATCAACAGGCTTAATTTCTTCAGTTCCTTTATCATTCTTATCTTCTCCATAACCTAAGCCCTCTTTCCAGTTTCCATTACTTAGAAAATTTTAAGTTGTTTTGCCAGAGTTAGTCCAAGTCCTGATAATCTCTCTTTCCTTTTCTAACTCAGTTTTTAGAGATTCATTCATTTTTAGCACTTCATCCCTAACATAAAAAACATCATCTCTATCCTTCTGAGTTTGATGGAACATGACTAACTCTTTTTCTAAGAAATCATTTCTTTTCTTAAATGCAAGATTTTCAGAAGTTAATCTTTCACATGTTAAAGTTTGACCTCTATAACTAACAAACATGGTTTTAAGATATCTTCTCAACTCATTAATATCATCAGTATGAAAAGCATAAGTAGTCTGAGGTACCTTTGTTTCAGCAGCTTCAGAACTGCTCTCAGCACTTTCTTTATCAGCATTTGCCATCAATGCATAGTTTTCCTCACTTTCAGAGTCTGAGGTGTCTGTCCAGCTTTTCTGCTTTGTGACAAGAGCCTTGCCTTTGTCACCCTTTACCTTCTTGCAATCAGGAGATATGTGGCCTTTCTCACCACAGTTATAGCATTTAACATTGGTGTAATCTCCTCTGTCAGACTTTCCTCCTCTGCCTTCAGATCTTCTGAAATTCTTCTTATCAGGACTTATGACTTTCCTGGAAAACTTCTTTCCCTTCCTGAACTTCCTGTATGCAATCTTTGTGATTCCTTTCACCATAAGAGCACACAGCTTCATCATCTCCTCATCAGCATCAGTCTCAGGCAAGCTTTCAGAATCTGAGTCATCATCACTCTCAGAACTTGATGACTCAGTATCAGACTTTATGAAAAGAGCTTTACCCTTATCTTTCTTTGAGGAAGCTGCTTTGGGGGATTCTTCTTCAGCCTTAAGAGCAACTGTCCTTGACTTTCCTCCTTTCCTCTTGCCTCTTTGTTCCATCTCAAGCTCATGAGTCTTGAGCATACCATAGATTTCGTCAAGAGTTGTTTCATCAAGATTATAGTTGTCTCTTATTGTCGTTGCCTTCAAATCCCAGCATTCAGGAAGAGCTAACAGGAACTTAAGGTTTGAATCTTCAAGATCATACTCTTTATTAATCAATGACAAATCATTCAAAAGTTTGACAAATCTATCATATAAATCATTCAATGACTTATTAGTCTTTGAGTCAAAGTGTTCATACTCTTGAGTGAGTATTGTCTTCATGTTCTTCTTAATTGTCTCTGTTCCCTGACACCTTGTTTCCAGAGCATCCCATATCTCCTTAGCAGTCTTGCAGTTGATTACCCTGTTTGACATTACATTATCAATGGCACTATGCAGTAAGTGTCGTACCTTGGCATCCTTAGCAATTGATGATATATCTTCAGCAGTATAATCACTCTTCTCCTTTGGTACGGTCTTTGCTGCTTCACCTGTAACTGCAACAGCGAGCTTGGTTGGTTTGTGAGGGCCTTCATTGATTCTATCAAGGTATTCTGGATCTGTTGCTTCCAGGAATATGGTCATCCTTACCTTCCATATGGGATATTCAGATGGTCTCAGTATGGGAACTCTGATGGTCTCATGTCGACTCTGAATTTGTGTCTTTGGTGGTTCCTCAGTTTTGGTAGGCTTAGTTGAAGTTTCTGTGTCCGACATGATTGTGTTTGGATCTTTAACTGTATGTGTGTTAACAGATAGGCTCTGACACCACTTGTTAGGTCACACATACACTGTAGAGGGGGTGAATACAGTGTATAGTACACTCAAATCGAACTTTAAGAACTTAAGTAACAGAAAACAAACTTTATTGAAACAATAAACTCTGTTACAGTATGGAACTGTTACCTCTCAGTGATGAACAATATCACGAGAGCTGCTGGGGTTACAATGAATAATCTTCTCGAATAATGATAACACTTATAGTGTAAACCCTATGTCTGTGTTTATATACTACACAGTTACAAGATAATCGCTAATTGATATGGAATATAATTCTGCTTCCTAAAATATATCAATCAGATATCTTTTCTTCCAAGTATTCCATTCTTCACGGAATTCCTTCTTCATGCATATCTCTTTTTATGTTTATCTCGATCTTCTTTCCTTTAATCAGCTACTATCCTTCTTTGATCATCCTTCAGCACTTAAGTTCTGATATCTAACTTCTGATGATTATCTCCTGATAATATAAGTACTAATATCCTTAAGTCCTGACTTCCAGTATAAGTACTGATCAACAGTTAAGTACTGATTTATCCTGTTCAAGTAAGATCTGAAAGCTAAACATAATACATATTAGCCATGACATTATCAAATATATCTAACAGAGTTCTCGGAAGAGTTCGGGTTCCAAAACCGTAACAACGGATGACGTCGGTTGGTTCCCGTTTTTATAAAATAGATTTTAAATACTCGGAAAAAGATTTTATAAATTTCATATGATCCTTATATATTCATAAATCAACATAAAAATAATTAGGAATATATGATAATTATCTATATTTTATTTTGGACATATAAAAATTAAAATACTTAATTAATAATATTTTTAAACATCCAAACACATTTAACACTTAACAATTAATTCACTGAATAGATACTGAACACATATATTAATTATTTATTAGCAAAAATAATTACATGATATATCCCGGATATTACAATTCAGCTCTCGATAGTCTATACATAATCTCATACTGCCATCCTTTTTCTTTACGAACAGTACTGGCGCTCCCCATGGCGACACACTGGGCCTTATCATTCCATTATCTAATAACTCTTGCAGTTGAGAAGCTAGTTCCTTCATCTCAACTGGGGCTAGCCTATATGGGGCCTTGAATATTGGCACCGTTCTTGGTGCTAACTCTATAGCGAACTCTATTTCTCGGTCAGGTGCCTGGGAATACATCATCGAATTCGTTTACTACGGGTATGTCCTGTATATTAGGGACTTCCTTCTTGGTATCTATCGCATAAGCCAAATAGGCCTCGTTACCTTTTCTTAACAATCTTTTTGCCTGAAGCATGGTTAGAAATTTCTGGTTCTGTCGTTGACCTTTAAACACTACTTCTTTTTCATTCTGCACTCTTATCTTTACTTTCTTCCGTTCACAATCTATTTGCGCTCCGTTATTGGATAACCAATCCATTCCTAATATTACATCAAATTCTCCTAACGCGAATGAGATTAGGTCAACCTCGAAGATCTTCCCTTCTAATTTCAACTTGCACTTAGGGTGTACTTGATTTACAGGAATTATTTCTTTGTTTGCTATTTCCACTCGTAATATCTCACGTAAGGGTATGGAATTAAGTTTTAACTTTTTAGCAAAATATCGAGATATAAAAGACTTGGTTGCTCCAGAATCAAATAGGACATTTGCATGTTCAGAATTTAATAAAGGGTACCTGCTATCACGTCAGTGTTTCGAACAGCATCCTGAACAGTCGTGTTGAAGGTCCTAGCAGCTGGGGGTCGGTTGGATGCAGCTTTGCTCATCCCTGAGGCTGGGGGCTTCAACGTTGGGCAATCCTTCTTCATGTGTCCTACCTTTCTATATTGGAAACACGTTACATTGGGTCGGGTGCAGCTGTTGGCAAGGTGTCCAATTTGGTCACACCGGTAACATCTCAGAGGGGCTCTTGTCTGGGTACATACTCTAAGGTGTCTCTTCTTACAGGTTTGACACTCTGATATTGGGGCACATGGTTGGCTATGAAATGTTGCCCTAGATTGTCCGCCGCCCTGGCCAACGCTCTCACTCGGGGCCTTTCTGAATCCGGGGCCTCGTGCAAGTTGGGACACCGCTCCCCTGATGAATCTGCTCGGAAGGCTCCTATTCCCGGTTCCTATCCCTTGACTTCCTATCTTCCTCTTCCTATTTTCCTTTTCCTTCACAATCTGCTCACTACCAGCTTCAACAATCGAGGCTTTCTGTACTAGGGTGGCATAGTCTGTCAGCTTTAACACTGCTACTCGGTTCTATATCCACTATTTCAGACCAAGCTGAAACCTTCGCGCTTTCTTTTTCTCGGTATTCACAAACTCAGGCACAAATCTTGACAACTCAGTAAATTTGGCCTCATATTCTGCCACAGTCATCTTATCCTGTTTCAACTCCAGAAACCTAATCTCCATCTGGGTTTCCATAAACCTAGGGAAATACTTGTCTAAGAACAGTCGGGTAAATCTATCCCATGGAATCATAGTATCTGTTTCTAGGTTTCGTTTGGACTCCCACCAGTAGTTAGCTTCTCCTTTCAGCATGTAAGAAGCGAAAATGGTCTTATGTCGTTCCTCAACACCTAGTATCTCGAAGGACTTTTCTATCTCTTTGAGCCAGGCCCGTGCTTCAATGGGGTCGGCATATCCTAGAAACTCTAGGGGTTTGAGAGATTTGAAGGCTCTAAAGGCAGTAGCTGTAGTCTGTTGGACAACATGTGGTTGTGGTAGAATAGGCTGTTGGTTCAGATTTGCTCTTAACAGTTCCATAAATTCATTCATGGGGTTCCCTCCCTGATGGGTATCCTCAGCCTCTTCTTCTACATATTCTTCCTCATCATATTCATTATAGTCTAGGTCTTCTTCACTTTCCTCATTTACTACAGGGTCACCTCGTTGTTGGTTAACATATTCTGCGGGTTGTGCCCTGGTTCCTCTTCTACGGGGTGGCATTGTTCTGATAATGAAAAATGGTCAACATAATTGTAATTATAACAGTTGGGTTATTTTATTCATATGTTAGCATGTCATTTATTATCTAGCAGGTTTTATAAAGTGCAATAATATAGACATCATTTCTTAATAACTGCTTAGATATATATTAGTAAGATCTCCCGTTTATATCTTGGGGATGAAACAACTAGCCGAGTTCATACATGCCTGATTACAATCTATCACTACTAGTTCTGAATATTGAAATGAAAATACATAAGTTGTGTACCCTGAAGGGCTAGGAACGCTATCTACTACTAGCTATCCTATCAAAATTGGTGACAAGTCACCCAGCTTTCTTCAAGGTCTATATCTAGTCACTAGTCTCTCAGTCACTATCACTGCGAGTGAGGACACACACCCTCCTCATCGCTCCTGCAATCATCAGCTCTATATCCTCCCACGGATGTCATCCTCATCTGAACCCCGGTACAGAGCTCGATCCCATCGATCTCTCTGCAGGCTATGGCTGGGAAAGCAGCTCTGAAATCTCCTGGATATCCTAGTCGGGTGGCTCTCTCAGCTGTTAGTGCCTGGCGTAACTCCGTAATGCGAGCAGATGCCGCAGTAATCTCAGCGTTAAGCTGACCCACTATCCATTCGTGTACGGCTACATGCATGGTCACCGGTGGTGGTAGAGGTGAATCTGGGTCACTAGAGGATATGTTATGGACCTCGTGGAACTGTGCACGTATCGCCTCCTCATCATCATCAGTATAGGACATAGGGCTCTGGATCCCTGGGGGTGGTGTAGGAGAGCGAATAGCCTGGTGAGGGTACATCTCTATATCTCTCCAGACTACGCCATTAGTTACGGGGACCGGAAGCTCAGTCTCCTCCTCTAGGACATCCTCAGTAGGGTCATCATCTGAATCATCAATGGGTGGGCTCTCTGGCTCGGGAATAGGGTGACGCTCAGGAATCATGACATCATCAACATGATCAACCTCCCTCCTAGGCTCCACTGGTACCTGACACAATAGGCAAGGTGTTACTAACTTAGAGTTGGAATTCTCTTGAGGGTAAAATAGTCAAGACTACCTGTGTAGCCCGACGACGAACTCGACTTGAGCTCTTATTGATTATTTTATTATTCTTATGTCTACGTATTTTATATCCTATCATTTCCAAGATTTGATAACCTAAGGCTCTGATACCATTTCTATGGCGCCCCAAAACCCGGGGTCAGGAGTCTCGGAAGCCACGCCATCTAAACTCACACAAGTCACGCTACAATATATAAATACTCATGCTTCACGACCCCACACTTAGCACACACACGCTTACAGGTTATTGTCTTAGAAACGAACCATCATAACTAGAGTAATTTTATTACAACCCAAATATCATTAGTCTTACCGGGGAGTGACCTTTAGGTAAGGTTAGTCCGCCGGCCAAATATACGTTTCTTGTTTCTTACCTTACATAAATCATACTTATAAATAAGTCGAACTATAAACAACTGAAAACTAATCCAGCTTATTCTGACTACCTGTGGTACAGCACCAAACAATCTACGGAACAGCTGACCATTTCCTACCCGTTTCCTAGCTGTGGTTCTCATGGCAGGCATCTTGATTCACTGTTGTGTTGTGTCAATTTAAGAAAATAAGTGTGAGCTATAATGCCCAGCATAATAATGTACAGTATGGAAATGACTGTATGATAACATCATATATGATATTTATGTTTTATTCGAAAATAGTTTTCCTTGGTGATACACACCTTTTAATGAAAACAATTCAATAAGGGGGTTTTAATCACCTGCGAATACCTTAATAGTAATCCCAGCACCTAGGCTTGGGTTACGGTATTACATCTCAATTCCAATTGGAAGAATTAGGACATTTACTGGAGCCACCGCATACGATGATCAGTCGTACTGTGATAAAGTAACCTTTTCTACTAGTAGAAGGACGAAACCGTCATCCCTAGGGTATCACCCTTGCCGCATTCGGGCTACGTGCCCCATTTTCGGGTATACACATACTTCACAAGTTCCTGAGTACACTGAGTACCTTCGCCTGCTGTACCTTTGGTAGTCCATCTAGCACATATAGTACCAGAGTCTACCCCTCCCTTGTCCTTTAAAAGAATTCTATCAATCTTGAGAACTCGAACCACATCGAAGTTCCCTAAGCGTTTTGCTTGTTGATAGAAATAGCTTATCTCTCTAAGATATAAGTGTATATATATGTATATACGTGCTTCCGAGAATTTCGGAGGAAGTACTAAGGATGTGAGTTGACGTTGTAAACAGATAATTAATAAGGGGGAAAAGTTTCTTCTCGAAACTATATTCAACATATTAAATATGTCGGGATAATATTCACCGACGATCTGAAATTGTTCGAATGATATTCTGAAATCAGAAAGTATATTTTAAATTAGGATTTATAATTTTTAAATCAATAATAAACCCTTTAATAAATAATTAAATGATAATCGATAAAAATCAAACCTCGAATGAGTTTACTCTCTAAAAGATTTATTTAAAATAATATTCCTCAACTAGTTTGTGTCCACATAATTAATAATCTATAAAGATTAATCGGGTTTGAAATAAATAATCGTTGGAGTATACTACTCCCATAATAAAGGAATAAGTATATAATATTTGTTATTCGAACAATAAAATATAGTTGAGGGAATATGATCGTTGGGAACTCAATTTAATAAAAGTTCGAGGTGTTTTAATGTTTCGTAAGTGGACGATGAGTCCCTTTAAAACGTACTACTATGGACTTATAACCGTCCTATAATATCTTCGGAATGATTCCCGGGTTTTATCTTAAATCCCGACCGATTCTCGGTCTTATATAATATGTCACACTTAAAGCGAAATAATATTTCACGATATATACTTATCGTACAACATCGCTACATTATGCGAAAATTCAACAACTACGTATCATGGCAAACATGATATTTATGCGATGATAGTAAAACAATCCTTTCACAACACAACAGTAAAAATGGAGTTGGGTTTGTAAACTTGCCTGGGTATCTCGAGGTGGAGGATGCTCTAGGTTCCGCTCGGAAATCTATAACCATAAACACATTTCATTTCGTTAGGTTCCGTTCTAAGTTACGGCAACTCGCACTCATGCGCTACTTATTATGCACCCTCTCAACTCATACTAACCTTAACATTCCTTTAATTCATATTCACATTGTGTTCAATTCATTTTCCTAAGTATCTTGGGTTCATTCTCATTATCGTCATCGGCTCCGCTTATGGATTCCCTCGGTTTCTAGTCGCGCGGTCTCGGCTCTGACATTTTTATAAAATTGAGAAATCATTATTTTTACTTGAAATTTTTATGGCAGTTAGGAAACTCAATATGTTACTCTCTGTAAAAATTTCATAATTTATGAACACTTTTAAGTCTATACTTTATATTTTCCAAGTTCGTAATTTGTAGCAGTTTTTGTCGCGTAAATCACTTTTACTAAAATGGCCATAACTTTTGATCCGTAAATCGGAATTAAGCAATTCAAGAGCCTAAACGATCCTTATAACATTTTCTATCCTAAACAAAGGTTATTTTTCAAGAATCTATAGTTTAAAACTTCGGGACCTTCTGCATAAACTTAAAGTTACGATTTGTTGGTTTTAACGAAGTTACGTTTACGATCGGGGTTTCGTTTACGCCCTAACTATCAACACAACCACCAACAATCATCATATCATCATCAACACACAAAATAATCTCAAGAACATCATGTTCTTGAGGCAACAACAACCAACTTTAATCTACTTAACTTAAACACCAAGATTTCATCAATACTACTTAGTAAGCTAGGTTTACTACCACATACTAAATGGATCTTAAAAATGAACCTTAAATAAAGTTGGACCAAAGATTTTTACCTTTCTTGAAAGCTTGAGATGTGTTCTTGAGGATGGTGGAGGCTTGGAAGTGCTTGGTATGATTTTTAGAACCTAAAACCACCATTGAAATCAAGAAACCAAAGAGATTTTACTATTCACACTATTCACTAGTGAGTTTCTTGAATTTATTCCACCCATCAAAGCTTGATAAAAAGAGATAAAAGAATTTTCTTACCTTAGTTTAGTTGCTAGGAGGCTTGGGATTTAATTGGGTGATTTTACAAGAGCTTGAACTTGGAGTTTGGAATTTGAATTCCCCTTTTTTATTCAATAGGGCCGAATGGAACAAATGGGAATGGGGGGGGTATTTATACTACTTGGTTGCTTCTTGGAAGGTGAGTTGATATCTTGCAACTTGATTTTATTCTTCCTAGTATAGCATTCTAGGTTTATTCTTTGTTGCCAAATCCATGGACATAACTTTGTAGCTTGCTAGCTTACAAGTTAACTACAAGGTTAGCTTCCTTAGCACACTATTTGCTAGCTAGCTTGGTCATCCTATGGTTAGCTCACTATTTGATGAAGTAACCATGGTTACTTCCTTACCATGGTTTAGTTAGTGCGTTACGTTTATTTAATCATTTACGCGTTCGCTCGGTTACTTAAACGTTCTCCGTAATACTTACTCGTAAATGGTTCGCGATGTAATTCCTTTCGTATTTATTCCTTATATTTTTATTTATCCTACTTGAATATAAATCCGTAGGATTTTAATCTCGTAATTATATTGTGATTCCTGTAATCCTCGATAAGTCGTAAATACGGTCGTTTTTCAAAGTTTGTTTTCTTCGAAAACTAATAGCGTTTACATACACTCATTTGGTACGTATAGTCGTAATATCAATTCCGAAACTCATTTTCTCATGCACTACATAGTGTGGGCTCAAAAGTTTTTCCCGTCTGTCAGGGTTACTATTCATTAAACGTTTTACAAGGTCTCAAAAATTCGAGTTATTACAAGAAAGTAGTGAGAAGTTTGGAAGTGAAGGGTTTGTTTATATAGAAGATGAGATAGAAACTAAAAAGACCCTTGTTTACCCATGTAATAATTAAACATTGTATGCATACGGTATTACGCGTATCTAGGTACACAAAAAGTAATTTCCCTTTTCAATTTCCTATTCCCGATGTAAGTACTCAAGAGTTAAAAGATACTTACAGCAAAAGTTAACCCAAATAAGGAATTACAAGATTTTCCACTAACTCACTGTTAAATAAAAATACTGAAAAAGCATTTATTTCGAATAAATTCAAAATAATCAATGAAATAGAATAGTCAATCAAAGTTTAACCATTATCAGTATTTAATCACAACTATTAGGATTTATCAGTCAACACTAGTTTGACAAATATCAGAATTTAACAACTATTGTTAGGATCTATTAGTCAATACAAGTTTAAACTAATATCAGAGCATATACGCATAATTAAAACTACCAATACAATCTTTTAGACTTGGCCAAATATAAAATGCAATATCTAAAATGGACTAAACGTGTGAATTTAACAACAGTTTGGTTGCTTCTCCGCTATTCTGGCCAATAGACCCTTGCTCTGATGCCTCGACATGCACTTTACCTTTGCCACTGTTCTGCCTTATGGAAACTCCATCTCTTAATGCTTCTGCTGCAACATATTACAAATTAGTGCCATATAATAAAACCCCAAAACAACAGTAGTAAAAATAAAATCAGAAGTCTCACAGACTTGCAACAGCGCAAATAGAAACTGTTCTGAGAACTTGATCTTTCTAAGTTCAGAAGTTTATATGCTTGGTAGTATATTTCATCTTTAAATATCTATACCTAACTGCAAATATAAACTATCCTTATCTCAATGGCCACAAATAACCTACTAATATTTGTTGATATGACTACTGTATCTGTTGGTGACAGAGTTACAATCCTGGAATTTCCACAACCAGTTTGACAGTATTATAATGATACCAACAGAAACAATATGTTTAATGTATCCTCAAACAATCATATAAATTTTAATAAGGAATAGGGTAATAAAAGTAAAGATATTACCTACTTTGATTTGTCGTTAATAATTGTAGACAACGATGGCCTGAACACTTTCTCTCGAAGTGTTTCGATGAATGAATTTTGACCTACAAAGTTAATAGCTACTTAAGTGACAGAATCACGAGAAAGTATTGACTCTTGAAAAATGTAACTTAACTAATGTCAAGCACAAGCATAATTTTCAAGCGCTCAGGAAAAACCATCTTCGAATCTTCTTCACCAACTATAGAGCTATCCATACAGGCAAATTTTATAATTTTGTATAAAAATTTCTACAAACAAGTGCTTGTACTCCCCATTCGCAAGCTTGCAAAGTTGATTAAAGTTATTTGCACTGATTTGAATATTTAAAATGTAATGTGCATAGAAACAATTCCAAAACGATAAGCTTACCCAGGATTTGAGCCTTCAACTGCACTGACCCAATCATCATGCAAGGAAGGCTCGTCTTCTTTTCGTGGGATCACACCTTTAATGTATTCAATCTCTAACACTTTCTCCTGTATAGTAGCACAAGTACTAGTTGAGAATGGATTACACAAAACATAATAATTACAAGTCAAGCAAGATATAATTTCCAAATTTAGTTTATAAATTAATAACAAAAGGTCATTTTAATCACTTGAATTGGTATTACTATCCTCTTATTGTAGCAAAATATACTATAAGGGTATAACAACTATAAAACAAAAACACAGTAAAAAGACAAGTAAAGAAACCGTACAACAGTGATACCCTTAGCAAGCAGAAATTGTCCAATAGACATACGGACCAACTCGCCTTGAATCAAAAAATCAAAAGCCTCATGTTTCCATTCAGCAACCACCTCTTCTGCTTATGCACAAATTAAATTACATTACATATACTTGAACCAAGTAACTCAAAGCATGCGCAATTCACAAATTTATACAGAAATTGATAATTTGTGCAATAAAGAATTAAGAGAGAGAGAGAGAGATATATGGGGGATCGGTTGTGTGTAATTAGATGTGTGATGTTTGTAGGGTTAGTGTGAATCGTTGGAATATTTTTAATCTAACAGGGATAAGGGGTTAAGAAAATTATGGGCCTTGTAGTGTATTGGGTTGGACTTTAATCCACCAACAAAACAAACAGAAGTCTGTGTAAACAAACAGCAGCCCAACCCATATCAATTCATTTTTTAATTTTATAAATTTTATAATGTTGTTTAAATCATACAAATTATGAATATTATCATTAATTTATTAAATTATTTAATTTATAAAAAAGTAATAGTAATACAGGGTGTTACTTTTTTATAAAATATTTTAGTGATATCAAGTAATTTTTTTATTTTATTAAATTAATTATAAAAATATATTCATTTAATTTTAAATTATAATAAAATATTTCAATTTCTATAAATATAAGAATAATTTGTTTATATTTTGGGCTTTCACTTTCCAAGAAACTCTACAAACTATTTTATTCAAATATACTAGTTTTAAAGATAAATTTAATTTTAAATTCAAATTAAAAAAAAAAATCAACCACTTATGGCAACACGGTTTATGTGTTGCAATAGAGAATACATCTATGTCAGCACCAAAGATTTATTGAGCTATTGAAACATGTTATTATGCCTATCGCTACACCAAAATCTGGTTGTTGTGATAGAGCCATAATTTCATACACATTGCAACGTTTTCTAAGGCAACACCAGGAAAAAACGTGCAACTAGGTCATCTATGGCGTAGTGAGAGATACCAGCTCACTATATTTTTGAAAGTTGCGCTCCCGATATTGTTGCGCCAGAATCATAGTGTTGGGATGAAAGGTTGAGAACATGTTTTCAATCATGTCAGCATCAGTAATATTCTCACCACACAAGGTCAGTTGAGCTTATTTTGAATAAGGCAGAATTATACTCAGCAACAGATTTGAAATCTTGTAACCTTTGTTAAGCCAGTCATACCGGGTATGAGGTAGATGAACAAATTTTTGGTGATCAAATCTATCTTTGAGATTATTCCAAAGTGTGAGTGGGTTTTTGACCGTTAAGTATTTATATTTTAAATTTTTATGAATTTGATGCCTAAGAAAAATGATAGCCTTGGCATTTTGTTCAACGCTTGGAGTTTTTCCTGATTCTATAGTGTTTTTTAACCCGTTGGCACTAAGGTGTAATTCAGCATCGACTACCCAAGATAGATTATTATCCCCGGATACATCCAAGGAAACAAACTCTAATTTTGCAAAATTCGACATTCTGAATAGATTTTAAACAATATATAATATGTCACATAATATTTAAACAGGCAAGTTGAAATAATAACTTTATACAAAAGTTACGAGGGCATAACCGGCCAGAAATTTTTTGATTATTACTTGACAGCAACGCCATCTTTATAGTAATATTACTAGACGGCAGGGCCATCTTTATAGTATTACTTGGCGGCATAGCCATCTTTATAGTTTTCAATTAGTAACATAAATATATATGTAACAATAATTAGAATAAAATGAGTAAAATAAATCGTACCTCTTTTATGAAATAGTTTTAGTTGATAGAGACTCGTGAGTCAGAATAAGTCGTACATCTTTCGAGAATCTAGCTTCAGTTGGTAGAGACTCATGCTGATAACATAATATAAATAAAATATAAACAGTAGAGTAAGAAAGAAAGAGAGAGATCTCAAAAGTATTATTACTTTTTCTGTGATTGTTCAATTACAAATGACTAGGCAAAACTTCTATTTATAGTAGAGTTTTATCAATTATATTATACAAAATCTTGATTTTCGTGAAAAGTTTCCAATATTAAATTAAATTTTTTTGATAAGTATTGCGAGTCTTTCTTAGTAAGTATTGCGAATCTTTCTTAATAAGATTTGATAATCATTATTATAACAAATAACATAATCTATTTACATTTTTATAAAAAGAAGTGTACTATATGTATTTATAAATTTAGCCATAATAAATCTTCCTATATACAGACGTTATAAAATTGATAAAATAGGTAAAAACAATCTGCCCCTAATTACATCGCCAAGGCTGCTTGATTTTTCAATCCCGTAACTGCAATCCTGCTCTACTCAAGCTTAGGTATGTTTCTTCTTTATTTTTCCATTCTTACTTGTGGTTTTATTTTACAACATTAACTCATATATTACAGCTTTATTCATCTTAATTTCATTATTTTGTGGTTATTTGTTTTTTTATCAGACGGTGACCGTTGGAATTACTGATGTTCATAGTTTGTATTCTTTTAATTTAATGGTTTCAATATGGTAGTTTTAAGCAGGTTTGATTTGATTGCTATGTGTTTGATGAAAGTCCGCCTACAATTTTCAGATCATTCTTATTAAAACCCCTGGACATTTCACCTTGCAGTATCCGAGTTGAATATAAAATTCAATCATAATTAAGTTCATAAGATTTATGTTTAGTAGATACTATTGTTATGAATGTACAACAAATTAGCCAATAAAAAGTTTTATTTGTGTTGAGCTTACATGTGGAATTTTAAGTTCACTGCACAAATTAATGACGCCTCACTCGCGAATCACTTCATATTGCAAATGTCTACAAATGTGTTGGCAAATTTGAGATATCGGGTACAAATAGTGACACACTTTGATAATTGACCGATTTTATTATTAGGAAACTTCCATTGACAAGACAAATTTCTGATCATGGCATTTGTTTGATGGTAATTTATTTACCCTTTGAATGTGTATTCCTTTATTTAGTTCAGAATCTTATTTTTTAAAGTGATGAAAAATACGAATGGGTATTTGGAGTAATTGAGTTAGATGGTCCGGTCAGCATTGGCACTTTGGCAGGTGGTGGCTTGTATAAAGCACAATAAACTCCGTGATAGTTATATAATTTGTTGCTACTAGCCTTTTAAACTAATATCTATACACAACTCTCTATTGGTGAACTGGTTAACTTTCTGGCGCTCTTTGTGCATCATCTTTTACTCTTGGGTTTTATTTATGAGGGGCCAACTAACATAATCACCTTGGCTGTATTAATTGAATGTTCTTGAGTGTCTTGTCTGTTATCTTTTCACATATTTCCAATTCCATCTCATTTAATAGAAAATTGTATTCAATGGCTCTCTTCCTTTATTCTCTATATTTTTCTCATATTATGTAATTTGTTATTTCACAGATTAAAGTTTGTAAAGGTGGCTTCCAATACCATGGTAAACATAATCAAGGGTTTATACATTTCATGGTAACTTTTCTGCCTTCAGTTTTACAGTGTTCATGGTTATTGTTTGACTCCTAACAACTACGTTGCTCTTATGTTAGTGAAGTAGCTTCCTGCAAATTCTATCAAACG
Organism: Apium graveolens; assembly: GCF_009905375.1. Lineage (NCBI taxonomy): Eukaryota > Viridiplantae > Streptophyta > Magnoliopsida > Apiales > Apiaceae > Apium > Apium graveolens. The sequence goes on from NC_133651.1 coordinate 50,629,254, forward strand.
ATATTGGAAATATTTTGTTATGATAATGAAGTAGAATATTAGACTAACTTTTGAAAATCTTGATCATCAACGGTCAACCCATTGGTATAATGCCAACGTGGTTTATGGTTTTAAACATCATGAGGGGTCCTGCTATATGCTTCTATAAATAATTTGATAGGGAATTTTTTTAAAACTGGCTATATTAAAATGCCAACCATAATGTACTCCAACCTATATTATACATGTCTTCTTATTTTAAACACAGTTTACTGGTTTTTGATGTTTATGTAACTAATCATCTGCTACAATTGCTACCCTTTTCCATGAATTTGAAGAACTTTTAATTTTTCTACCTTCATTCAGCCATGCACAAGGTGAAGCTGGCCTTTTGTGGGTTAGGTTCGATTAATAGATGAAAATTATTACAAATTGATAGGTTAATCCCAAACGCCAGCAGAGTGTATAGTACTTAACTAAACTCAAGGGTGGAAGAAATATGTAAAGTGACGATTTGCATGTGATTCTTATGCAGAAACTATTTGTGTTTTTTTTTTCAGTTTCTCTCTACTAACCTCTTACGTTGTTGGGTTGCAGTGACATACCAATGACACAATTCATAATTAATATGAATGCAGCATTACCCCAGACACAGAAGTTTATATTACATGTTCTGGATGACACCCATTTATTTGTGCGATCTGACATGGCTGGAAGCATACGCGATAAGATCTCAGAGTTCAGAGAACAGAATACTTATGAGAAGCCTGCATGAATTTTCTTTTGTCAAAAAAAGAGAAGAGAATATTTACCAAGGTTCTATCTTTCAGCTTGATGAGGTTTGTATATTATTTTTGTGAAATTTTAGTTACTTTTATGTGAGCAAAACTTTAAACCCAATCTTTGAATTATCAAACTCTCTTAATAATGCACTATTAATTCTATAAATACATATGCACTTTTGTTTGCGCGCAAGAGAGAGAGAGAGAGATACTGATAAAAATTGAAATGATACGTTGAAACGGATATTTAAATACCAAATCATTAAAATTCATACAAGTATACCAGAATCAGAGAACTGTATAGGCTAATGAGTTATAATATTTGATACTCCGTATTTAAGGTTAAAATGTATACATGGAGATATCCTTCCGCACGAGGAATTTGGCAGAAATGTAATGTACAGCATATAGAATTTAGGGATATAGATGTTCAATTTATTGGACACATATATACAGTTGTGTGTATGCTTGAATATGTTGAAGAGTTTCGCTAGGCCTTTAATTCATTCACCACATAAATAGTATCAGCAATATGCGTGTCAGTTGTGCTAATCTTAAAACTAATAAGATGCATCATATTGAAAGACCTGATACTAAAAGGTGTCTATATGAAGCTGACAAAACAAGAGTATTGGTTATGTAGTTATTATGGTCGAATAAATTTTACCATTCTTGCATCTGATAATATAATTCTGTTGGAACTTGTTAAAAATGAAATTAGGACTCAGGATTGTTTCGAAATGCAAAAGTAGTGCTATAAATTGTTTTTAGGAAATTTGAATTTTTTTTTTCATTTCGAAAGCGTAAGAATACCGAACTCCTTAAGATGGAAATGTTCGGTAAGGTGATAATAATTAATTGTCGTTGATATGGGCTTTAAGTCTTACGTGGTTGAAGGAGGAAGAGGCCTCCATATTAGCAAAGAAAAGATGATCAGCTTCAAAACTTTCCAGGCTCGACTCCAATCTTTCCAGGGTTTCCTCACCAGAATTTTCCTTGTTGAAAAAATCCAGGCCAACCTGACGATATTCCAGGTTTCCCAGGCATTCCCGGTGTGATGTTTTTCATATTTCCACCCCAGCCCAGGTGGTGGCGATTCTCTTCCTATGTCCCCGACTTTAAATATAAGTTTGCCTTTATCATACTTACATCCTAGATAACTGTTTTGAATTTATTGGATGCATTCCTCTGCCCTAATTTCTTTCCGCACCCTCAGCTGATCAGGACCCACTAGCCCTCAGCCATCACCGACCAACCCTTCTCCCTTTCAGCCATCACCGGCCCAAGCTAATCCGCTTCAGTCTCCACCTTCCTAATCTCCTCCACATCCGCTGCCAATTGGTCCTGCGGGTCAGCTTCCAAGTGTCTCGACACATGCCATCCAGAACCCACTAGCCCCGGCCGAACCACTCAACCCACCATCACCGGACCCTTCACTGGTTTAGTAACCAACTAATTGGGACATTTATGGCTCAGTAAAAGCTGAGAGACAATGGTAGAGCAACCTAGATAATCTTGGCTGCGGGGAATTGTATGCCGGCCATGAAAGGCACATCTTTGCAAGACATATTATAAATCACATATTTCTACTCAACTTAAATTTATGTCTATCCGTTGAGGCATTGGGGTTTTTTTTTTGCTGCAAATATTTATTACTACGGTGTGAAGAAAGCGATAATGATACTAATTGCCTACATATGACTAGTCCATTTTACAAAAATCCAGAAATTCATGTGAGGATGCATTCTTTCCAGTTTTTCTTGCTAAAACAGATAACAAAATTATATAAAAAAAGGGTTTTTTTATGGAGGATTTCTTTAAAAAAAAAAAGTTAAACTAGAGACTGGTTCAACAGAATAATCGGTAAATGAAAAATTAAAGTACCTGACCAACAGTTATGCCGTACTACATCACTTTTACAACATATGTTCTAATAAATTTTGAAAAGTAATAGATAAATGTAACTGTAAATAAATGAAGGCAGCATTCTTGGGAAGTACCTTGGTGAGAAGACAATCTTTCTTCTCAACCCATCTGTTTGTCATCATTGAAGGTCTTCACGGTGATGCAGGTCTTACCGGTTGTTAGATTTATTATCTATCCTCATGGTGGGCGGGGAAGGCCATGGTGGAGGTTTTGAAGGTGGGCGGCATATGGTGTAATTTGGAAGAGATGATGCGGACTTCACCTGGGCGTAGTAAAGTCCCTCAAGTGGGAGACGTCACAACTGTAGATGTCTCCAGATACATAACCTACTTCATTACTAGTCTGTTCAGGCAGTTCTTGATCCAAAAGACACACATTTGCATCTTACTATATTAGGCAGATTTACAGTTTAATAACAATCTATATTATCATTATCTTAGTGTTAATTATGTAGCTACAACTTCAAAAAACTTGTGCTAGAAAAAAGATGTCTCTCTACTTCATTCAGCCATGCACACTACAACGCTGATCTTTTGTAGGTTTTATTAGTAGAGGAAAATTATTACAAATCGATAGGTAATCTTAACCCTCGGGCAGAGTTTATAATACTGTTACTTTTAACTCAAGGGTGGAAGAACTATATACAAGTGACAATTTGCATTAGACTCTTATGCAGCGACTGTTTCTGATATATTTTTTCAGTTTCCTTTTCCCCTGGTTTGATCCCTACTAACCTCGTAGACTGTCGGGTTGCAGTGACATACCAGTGTCACGGTTCTCTATTAATACAGAATTATCCCAGACTTAGAAGCTTATTGTAAATGTTTTGGATGATATTTGATACCGATCTATATGTGCGAGATGACATGGTTGGAAGCATATGCGACAAAATCTCAGAGTTCACAGTTATAAATTATCAAATTTATACAGTTATAAATGCCAGATACTGCAGAAATGTTTAGGCTAATCAGTTATTATATTACTTGATATTATTAAAGGTTCAAATATAATAACTGTAGAATGATGCATCTTCTTCTGAGAAATAAGGCAGAAATGTAATGCATTTACTGAGACAGATGATCCAATTTATTGGACGCGTTCATACATATACAGTTGTGTATGCATGAATGTTGTTGAACTTTAAATTCATTCACTACATGTAGTATTAGCAATATGCTTGTCAGTTGTGCTAATCTTAAAATTAATAATAATGGCATCATATTGAAAAGCAAGCAATACTGAAAGTGTCTATATAAAGTTAACAATACAAAAGTATTAAGTATGCAGTTGGTATGGTTGTTTAAATTTTTACTATTTGTTGTATATGATATGTAATTCAGTTGGAACTTGTTTAAAATAGCAAGTCATTTGGATTCGGGATTGTTTCGATGCAGCAAAAACTGGTGCTATAAATTTGACCTTGTCTTCATTTCAGAAAATACAGAAGACGGAAGCTGTTAAAAACTTGAAATGGAGAAGTTTAGTAAGATAATAATAATGTTGATTGTCATTGACATTGGCCTTAAGTCGGCCGTAGTTGAAGGAGGAAGAGGTCTCCTTATTAGCAAGGAAAAAGATGATCAGCCTCGAAAGTTTGCAGGCTGGCCTCCAATCTTCCCAGGCCTGCCTCCAATATTTCCAGGCTTTCCAAACTGGAATTTCCCTGGTCAACCAAATCCAGGACAACCCGACAATCCAGGCTTCCCAGGCATTCCTGGTTTGCCCTTTTTCGGATTTCCACCACTAATCCCAGGTGCTGGTAATTTAACCTCGCCTTTATTCCCTTTCCTCCCATACTTTTCAAGTAATCCTCCTCAATACTGTATTCCTTTCTTTATATGCATTCCTCTACCCGACCTATTCCCTCCTGCCCTGGGCCAGCCCCCTCAGGCCGCACCTGACTTGCCTCCACCAGATCAGGGTCCACTAGCCCCGACGGTTCAGCCCTCACCGACCAACCCATCTCCCCTTCAGCCTCCACCAGCCCAAACCCCTCCCCTTCCCTCGCCAATGGCTTAGTCTCAGGCCCTTACAATGGTAGAGCACCCTAGCTAATCTTGGTTTGGAAATGTATGCCAGTCATGACAGGCACCTATATTCAAAGCATGTTATAAATCATAAATTTATACTACTTAAATTCATGTCTATTTGTCAAAGCATTGTTCCGTTTTTTTACTGCAGATATTTGTTGCTACAGAATGATAAATGTACTAACTGCCTACACATAACTAGTCCAAATTCGCAAAAGTTTCAACATGTTCTTGTAGTTTGGATGCCAAAAAATGAAAAATTTATCTACTTGAATTCGCTAAAGTCGATATCTGACAAAAATTTAATCACCAGTACATCAATTTTATAACACTAGTTCTTAATTACTGGGAAAAAATAAATGTAAATGAACGAAGGGGACAACCTTAATTTACCATCTATTATGTTAGGTTTATTAGAAGTTGGCCAAGTTATTTGTTGGTAAGAGATAGTACAAACCAACTTACAAGAAGGAACAAATTTACACAAGTGAAATGTGACCAATTTTCATGTAGTTGGTGAAGTAGTGACAGCCACCAACCCAAGAAATGAAATGATTCAACAAAAGCAGCTAATAATAAAGATTATTGAACTAAACTTGATATAATTATTTGGCTGACTCAAATGCTATAGAATGTCTCAATCATATACCAACCGCGTACAAACAATATAAACCACCCACCTACTCAGACCTAACGGCCAAGATTTTTACAACCTCAAATCTCAACAACCATCCATACATTTAACAGGCATTCTCAACTGATTTTTTAATTCCAGTGCTTGTTAAATACAATAATTTGAATATTAATTAATTATTATGTTTTGTAGGCTATAAATATTGACCCAAAATCTGTAGGGAGGAGTCACCGAAGGCTTGAACAATAAGTACCATCTTTCTTGAATATCTAAACTCTTCTCTCTGTTTTGGTAATGGATACCTTCTTGTACACTTCTGAATCTGTAAATGAGGGACATCCAGACAAGCTATGTGATCAGATCTCCGACGCTGTCCTTGATGCCTGCCTCGAGCAAGACCCTGACAGCAAAGTTGCCTGTGAAACTTGCTCAAAAACCAACATGGTCATGGTTTTTGGTGAGATTACAACCAAGGCCAATGTAGACTATGAAAAAATAGTGCGCAACACCTGCCGTAACATCGGATTTGTCTCTGACGATGTTGGCCTCGATGCTGACAACTGCAAGGTCCTAGTTCAAATTGAGCAACAGAGCCCTGATATTGCCCAAGGTGTCCACGGTCATCTCACCAAGCGTCCTGAGGATATTGGTGCTGGCGACCAGGGCCATATGTTTGGTTATGCTACTGATGAGACTCCAGAGTTGATGCCCCTAAGTCATGTTCTTGCAACTAAGCTCGGGGCTAAGCTAACCGAGGTTCGCAAGAATGGTACCTGTCCTTGGTTGAGACCTGATGGAAAAACCCAAGTTACTGTTGAGTATTACAATGAAAAAGGTGCCATGGTTCCCATCCGTGTCCACACTGTTCTCATTTCCACTCAGCATGACGAAACCGTAACTAATGATGAGATTGCAGCTGACCTTAAGGAGCATGTTATCAAGCCTATCATTCCAGCAAAGTACCTTGATGAGAAGACCATCTTCCATCTTAATCCATCTGGTCGTTTTGTCATTGGAGGTCCTCATGGCGATGCAGGTCTTACTGGTCGTAAAATTATCATTGATACATATGGTGGCTGGGGAGCCCATGGTGGTGGTGCCTTCTCTGGGAAGGATCCAACCAAGGTTGATAGAAGTGGAGCCTACATTGTTAGACAGGCTGCCAAGAGCATTGTTGCGAATGGCCTCGCACGTAGGTGCATCGTTCAAGTCTCGTATGCCATAGGTGTGCCTGAGCCATTGTCGGTCTTTGTTGACACATATGGTACAGGAAAGATTCCGGACAAGGAAATTTTGAAGATTGTCAAGGAAACATTTGATTTCAGGCCTGGAATGATTGCAATCAACTTGGATCTAAAGAGGGGAGGCAATAACAGGTTCTTGAAGACGGCTGCATATGGGCATTTTGGAAGAGACGATGCAGACTTCACCTGGGAAGTAGTAAAGCCCCTCAAGTGGGACAAGCCACTTGTCTAGCTGTCTACAAATACATAACCTACTTGCCTGTTCAGGCAGCTATGCGCTTCCCTTGAAGTAAACAAGAGACGAAACTAGATATGATTTTTCTGGTGTTTGTACCTTACTTATAAAATGAAAGTGCTGGCATAGCTTATGGAAAGATGAACTGAGCTATTTATGCAATAGTGAGGAGAAGAATATGTTTGTGTTGAAGTTGTATCTTGATTAATATTAAGAGGCTTAATAAAGAATTACAAGTTTTGCTTGGATGCAATAAGATTCTGGATTCGCTTATTTCTGACACTTAGTATTATTAAGCTTTTAAAATAAATCATTTTAATAATGAACAATTTTATTTGTTTTATCGTTCGTAGTAAATTTCAGTTTTGAATATGGATGTAAACGAACCGACCCAATCGAGTCGAGTTTTTTCTTAACGAGTTCAAGTTCAAATTTTTTATTAACAAGTCGAGTTTGAAAACTTTAACGATCAGATTTTCATGTTCGAACTCGAGTTCGTTAACAATCGAGTCAAGTTCGAGTTGTTCACGAACTTTTCGAGTCGAGTCAACTCGAGTTGGTCATTAATTTTTTAATTTTTTTGCTCTTTTTTCACAATTAGAGTCCAAACAAGGCCCAACCCAAATAAAATAAATTTAAGCTCAGTCTAATTAGGAAGACACTGGTACTGGTAGAGAATAGAGCATGCTCATGTATATATTTAGATTTTTTATGCATATTGCTTATCGAGTTCGAGTCGAGTTTAACGAGTCGAGTCGATCTCGAGTCAATCTCGAGTCGAGTTCGAGTCAATTACTTGTAAAACTCAGATCGAGTCGATAAGTTAAACGAGCATATTTTCTTATTCGAACTCGAGCTCGATTACTTAACGAGTCGATTCGAGTCGAGTTAAACGAGTCGAGTTAAACGAGTCGAGTCGAGCCTAACGATCAGCTCGGTTCGTTTACAGCCCAGTTTTGAAGTCGTTTTTTTTATAGTTTTAGAGATATAATAAGAATGTAAAATTTTATTACAATCAACTTAGAGTAGGATTTGCTAAGGGAAGACCATCAGAAGGAGAATATCTAGCATTCATCTCTAAAGGAGTTTCCAGAATCTTGTTATCCGTTAGATGTGCACGGTCAAGTAAATCAACAATGTACTTAGATTGACACAAAAGATATCCCTTTGGTGAGCTAGCAACTTCAATTCCTAAAAAATAACGGAGCAAACCTAAATCTTTCATAGAAAAATAATGTGCCAACTCACATTTCAACGACTCAATACCATCACAATCATCACCAATAATAATCATATCATTAACATATAAGGACAATAAGATACGACCAACACTCACAAATCGTACAAAAAGAGCAGAATAATGATTACTAACACGAAAACCAAGTGAATAAAGTATAATAGAAAACTTCTCAAACTAACAACGAGATGATTGACGAAGACCATACTAGAATGCATTCTTTACATCCATCTGAAATATTTTCCACTTGCGAACAAAAGCCACTGCAATCAAAGTACGAAGAATCGTCATATTTGCAACAGGCGCAAACATTTCTTCATAATCCAAGCTATACTCTTACGAGTAACTGTAACAGTCCGCACTTTCGGACTATTAATTTTAAATACCAAAACTTAAATAAAATGGATTCATATGCGATAAGTCTAATATATCACGAAGGTCAAATCAGTAGTCAAACTCAATAATCAAAATCATAAAAACGGAAACGCGGCTCCACAAATCCGATAATAATTGTTTAAACAAATATTAAATTTATTCTTATGGCACGAAAGTCTTTATTCTAATCGAATAACACGAAACTAATCAGGACAGATCTCCATAATATTCTCATTGCTTATTCTTAATATGCTCCAAATTCCGAACGTGAAATATTAAAAAGGGTGAGCTACAAAATTTAGCAAGTACAAATTGACTAACTATTTAACCGAAAATCAATGGGTGTTTTAATAAAACGATTTTTCTCAAAACAATAATAATTTTGTAAAATATTTCTAAAATAGATTCAACCCAAAGTTTTTTATTTCAGAATTCAGAATTAAAACAGAGCAGAATTTATAACAGAGTAAAACATAACGAAACAATAATTCTTATAAATATCACAGTCTTAATTTACAACCACATTTTTCCAGTAGCCGACATCTAATTATTATTCTTTATACCACAGTTTTCCAGTGGTCGGGATCTAAAATTTAATAATTACGTGCCCTTAATAGGTATCTAAAGTTGCACACTTGTGCGTCTAATAAGGGGATCTAAGACTAGTTCCTGAACTATATCGTAAAATATGAACGCGTTCGAAAATGTAGATGTAGAGACTAGGTTTGAAAAGATTCTTGTATCTTATTTCTTATACAGTTCTAAATAGAATTCTTATATCTTATACGAAATTCGAAAATCACATTATCAAAACTTTTACGAAAATAAAGTAAGTCAAAAAGCACTTACCTCAAAGGCTAGCCAGATCTGAATATAGCCTTTTTGACCCTCTAAACGACATTATCTTGAAATACATGAACCACGAAAGTTGTAGAGAACGAAAAGATCTTTCCGAAAAGTCCAATATCACTGAATTCCGAGTTACGATGATGTTTTTACGAATTTTCCAAGATTGCTGATTTATGCCGAAAAGAGCCCTACGAATTTTATTAATAAAATGAGGAAGACGAATATGGTGTATTTATAATGATACAAAATCCTATATCTTAACCTACAAGTTATCCATATTAGAATCTGATCCATATTTGAAGCCCATTACTCTAATTAAATTTTAAATCCTAATCTTTATACAATTTTAATCTTTTTATTCTATTTTTCTATATTAATATTTTTCTAAATTTACGGGATATTACAGTAACCTTTAGCAACAAGTCGAGCCTTATAACACTCAACAAATCCATCATATTTTTTCAGAATTTTATATACCCAACGACAACCAATTGCATGTTTTCCCGGAGGCAATGAGACTAAATCCCATATATGAGTTTGATTAAAGTAATAAGTTCCTCGGCCATAGCATTCTTCCATAGAGGATCATGAACAATCTCTCTATATGATGCAGGTCTAGACAAATGGTGAACATAACTAACAAATGAAGCAATAGATGGGGAATAAGATGGATAAGCATAATTAGGCAGTTGGGTGGACTTACGTATGCGAGTAGACTGCCAAACTGACGGCGGAGTTGAAATTTCAGTAGACGATTGAGTGTGACGAGAATCTGAAATTTCTGGTGACGATTAACTGGTTGTAGAAGCAGGTGGGCACGTCGGAGTCTGAGATGTAGAAGTCGGTGGAGATGTGGGAGTTTCAGATGTAGATGCCTCCAGAACTGAAGTATTAGAATTTGTGATTGAAGCATCCTCAATGTTCGTGTCAAAAGGATTAATACGAATAAGCTCTTTATGTGTCATATGATGCGTAATAGCTGGAACAGAGAAAAACGGAATATGCTCCAAAAAGTAAACATGCCGAGAAATATACAATTTTCCACTAACCGGGTCCAAACAACGATATCCTTTTTGGGTAATACCGTAGCCCAAAAACACACATAAAACAGACTTAGCAGACAATTCACTACGCTCAACCTGAGGTTTAAGAACAAAGCAGGTGCAACCAAAGATACGCAACGAAGCATATTCATCATATAATTTCTCAAAAGGTGACAAACCATAATTTTGAGTACTTGGAATTCGATTAATCACATAAATAGCAGTAAGACGTGTTTCACTCTAAAATATACTTGAAATATCAGCCGACAATAAAAATGAACGATTGCTTCAACAAGATGACGATATTTTTTTCCAGCAACACTGTTCTGTTGAGGAGTGTCAGTACATGAGGTTTGACTTATAGTTGTTGTGCATATGTTGTGTACTTGATGATTTCATAAACAAAACATCTAAGTAGATTTTACTTAGTGAAATTATGTAACACTCGACGGATAAGAATTATAGTCCCGACATATAACTCATTATAGTTCCGACGGATGTTGACTTATTATCCATCGAGTGAGTAGCTTATGTAATAATGAGTCTGTAGCACAGTTCTATATACATCTTTGTATAGATTCTGTAGTAGCCTATAAGTCATGTTGACTTTAACTAGATATGCAGAATAGGTTGATTAATTGTATATAAATGATGTCTTGTAATTCTGCATAAGTGAAATGAAGTCAAGTGCCAAAATAGCTACCGACGGATGATTAACAAAGCCATCGACAGATGATCAAATGACTATCAACGGATGTTTAATATAGCAGTCGACGGATGATCAATAAAGCCATCAACGGATGTTCAGAATGTCGACGGATGATCTTATATCCAACGGATGTTCATAAAGTCCAACGGGTGATCATATAAAGAATTCAAACAACAGTTGAATAGTGAAAGCTGAGCACAGCCGTCGAGATGTATACAAATCTATTGTGGAAGCCCATTAACTGGGTAATAAAGGACGAAAAGTAGTAAAGCTTAAGACTGATAGTTTTTATATTTATTCAGTCTTTTTGACTTTGTAATTTTGGTAATATATAAACCAAGAACGTAGCAAATAGAAACAAGAGAGCTGAGATACAAAAACAGAGAAATCTTTGTATGCAGAATCATTAACATTTCCCTGTATTCTCAGTAGTTCAATTTGTAAGCAGCTGTGAGCATTCTTGCACACAGAGTTCTCTCGATATATAATATATATCTCTGGTGGAATTGTTTAAATCCACCAGAAAGTTTTTAAAGACTCTTGTTTTTAATTACTTATGTTTTGATTCAATTAAGTTTCTATTCCGCATTGTGCTAATCAAAACACTTATATCTACATTCGAGTTGAACATTTTTATTTCGAGAAAAAGGTTCAAGAATTCCATTCAACCCCCCATTCTGTAATTCTTGCTATATTGTTAAGGGACTAAAAATTGGTATCAGAGCAAGCACTTAATCTACAAAGAGTTTAAAGATCAAAACAATTCAGCAAGATGAACAAGAAAGACGTTGGAGTCAAGATTCCTTTTTTAGATAAAGATAATTACCATCATTGGAAGGTAAAGATGCATCTTCATATGCTTTCTCAAGATGAGGCCTATGTGGACTGCATAGAAAGAGGCCCTCACGTTCCAATGAGAGCTGCAACAGGAAACGAGCCATCAGTTCCCAAGCCAAGGCACGAATGGTCTAATCCTGACATTGAACAAGTCAGGAAGGATAAAAAGGCCATGAACATTCTGTTCAATGGAGTTGATGCAGACATGTTTGACAACATTATCAACTGCAAAACTGCCAAGGAAGTCTGGGATACTATACATATAATCTGTGATGGCACTGAGCAAGTTAGAGAAAACAAGATGCAGCTCTTGATTCAGCAATATGAGCATTTTCACAATGAGGAAAGTGAGTCACTCACTGATATTTTTAGCAAATTTCAAAAACTACTAAATGCTCTTAAGTTGCATGGAAGACTCTATCAGACTAAAGACTCTAATATGAAATTCCTTAGATCTCTTCCAAAGGAATGGAAACCAATGACAGTCTCATTAAAAAACTCACAAGATTATAAAGAGTTTACTTTGGAGAGACTGTATGGCATCCTGAAGACCTATGAGCTTGAGATAGAGCAGGATGAAAGGATGGAGAGAGGAAAGAAGAAATGAGGATCCATTGCACTAGTTGCTGATTTGGAAAAGGAGAAGGAAGTGAAGATGGAAGCTGTTGAGTCAACTTCTAAGGTCTGTGAGAACAAGGGCAAGGGGCTTGCAGTAGAAAGTGAAGATTCATTGAGCCAAGATGACATGGAGGACATTGATGAGCACCTAGCATTTCTTTCCAGGAGATTTGCCAAGCTCAAGTTCAAGAAGAACTTTGGAGCAGCCAAGCCAAATAGAAACATGGTGGATAAGTCAAAATTCAAATATTTCAAATGTGGCTTGGCAGGGCATTTTGCAAATGAGTGTAGAAAGTCAGATTCCAGTAAGAAAAGGTTTGAGTCTGTGGATTATAAGCAAAAATACTTTGATCTACTCAAACAAAAGGAAAGGGCTTTTATTACACAAGAGAATTACTGGGTAGCAGATGGTTTGGATGAAGATGAAGATGTCAGCTATGTCAATCTAGCCCTAATGGCCAAGTCTGATGAAACAGATACAAGTTCCTCAAGCAATCAGGTAATTACTACAAACCTTGCACATTTAGCTAAGGCTGAGTGTAATGATGCCATAAATGACATGTCTACAGAATTATATCATTTGCGTGTTACACTTAAGTCTCTTACTAAAGAAAATGCTAAAATCAAAGAAAATAACTTATTTTTAAGTGAGAGGAAAAATGTGCTTGAGTCTCAGTTTGTTGATTTTGAGAAACTAAGAATTGAGTGTAAGATTGCCAAGGAGGAATTAACTGAGTCCTTGAAAAAGGAAGAGATTTTAAAGAAGCAGCTCGAGCATGAACAAGAGGTGATTAAAGCATGGAAAACATCCAGGGATGTCCATGCTCAAATCACCAAAGTTCAAGGAATTGAGTCTTTTTGTGATGAAGCCTGGAAAAAGAGCAAAGAGAAACTAGAACCTAATTTGGTAGATGGTTTGCTAACAGATTTAGACTCGACGGATGATGAGGAGTATCTGTCGGATAACAAAAAGTGTTATCCGTCGAAAGATGAAAATTCTCATCCGTCGCCTGTGAGCAAGCCCATTAGCAAAGCCAAACTAATCAAGCTGAATGAGAAGTATGGGTTTGTTTCCAAGAACTTTGTTTCAGGAGAGTCAAGTCAAGTTAAGAAAGGGAAAAAGGCTAATGTTGGTCACATGACTGTCAAACAGTTAAGTGACAGACTTGAGAAAATTGAGGTAAAAATAGAGACTAAAAGGAAAAACAATAGGAATGGTAAAGTAGGGATTAACAAACACAATAACTACACACCAGATAAATATACTCCTAGAAAAATCTGTGTCAAGTGTGGTAGTGTAAATCATTTATCTGTTAATTGCAAATCTGCCATGCCTACTCCCATGTCTGTTCATTCTCAATTTCCTAACATGAATGCCATGCCTCCCATGCCTGTTAATGCTATGCCTACACAGAACATGAATGCACAGTTTGCTAATATGCCATTTGCACCTAATCCATATTATGCTGCATACAGTATGCCTCAAATGCCATTTAGCATGCCTTACTGGAATAACATGTTTACACCAAGCATGCCAGTTCCTGTTAGCCATAATATGCATGATAATTCTGTTGCATTGAATGGTTTCAAAGGTCCAACCCAAATGACTAAGGAAGAATCTGAAATTCCTAAGTCAAATGAGATAAGACCTAAGAAACAGAAGAAGAAAGCTAACAATGCAGGACCCAAGGAAACTTGGGTACCAAAATCAACTTGATTTGATTTTGATGTGTGCAGGGAAACAGAAGGAATCTTTGGTACTTGGATAGTGGTTGTTCAAGACACATGACTGGTGAATCTACCCTGCTCACAGAGCTTAAGGAAAGAGCTGGCCCAAGTATTACTTTTGGAGATGACAGCAAGGGTTATACTGTGGGATATGGCTTGATTTCAAAGGACAATGTTATCATTGAGGAGGTTGCCTTAGTGGATGGTCTCAAACACAATCTGTTGAGTATCAGCCTGCTTTGTGACAAAGGCAATTCAGTAACCTTCAACAAAGAAGCCTTTATTGTGACTAATAATCAAAGCAACAAAGTGGTTCTCACCGATGTGAGAAGAGGAAATGTGTATCTACCTAATTTCAACTCATCCAAAGCAGAATCTGTAACTTGCCTTCTCAGTAAAGCAAGTCAGGATGAAAGTTGGCTATGGCACAAGAAGCTATCCCATTTAAACTTCAAGACCATGAATGAGCTGGTAAAGAAAGAACTAGTAAGAGGCATTCCTCTAGTGGAGTTTACAAAGGATGGACTATGTGATGCTTGCCAAAAAGGGAAGCTGATTAAAGCATCATTCAGGAAGAAACTTGATTCAGCAATTGAAGAGCCTTTGCAACTGCTTCACATGGATTTGTTTGGACCAGTCAATGTATTGTCAATCTCAAGGAAAAGATTTTGCCTAGTAATTGTAGATGATTTCTCAAAGTTCTCTTGGACACATTTTATAAAGTCTAAAGATGAGGCTAGTGAAATCATCATCAATCACATAAGGCAAGTCAACAATCATTCTGATTTCAAAGTTAGAAGAATCAGGAGTGACAATGGAACTGAGTTCAAGAATTCTGTCATGAGAGCATTTTGTGAAGAAAATGGGATTCTGCATGAGTTTTCAGCAGCAAGGACTCCACAACAGAATGGATAGTGGAAAGGAATAATAGATCACTTATTGAAGCTGCAAGGACAATACTTGAAGAATCCAAACTACCAACATATTTCTGGGCTGAAGTTGTAAATACTGCATGCTACACTCAGAACATTTCTCTGATTAATCAAGCAAGATGCATGACTCCCTATCAATTATTCAAGAACAAGAAGCCAACTCTAAACTTTCTTCATGTCTTTGGCTGCAAATGCTATATCCTGAGAAATCAAACTGATCAAAATGGGAAGTTTGATGCTAAAGCAGATGAAGGAATTTTTGTTGGATATGCTGTTGGTAAAGAATATAGAGTCTACAATCTAAGAACCAACATTTTTGTGGAATCTATACATGTTGTGTTTAATGATAAAAAGATTGAAGAACTGAAAGATGGAGATTACCATGAGAGCCTCAAATTCGATAATGTGGAGATGGTTAGTGATGACAGTGATGATGAGAGTGATCAAGAAACAGTGTCTAAGGATAATGCAGACAAATCTACCACCAATGAAGCACAAAACTCAACATTCGTCGAGTTGCATAATGCTTCATCCGTCAGAAGGAAATATGTGTTATCCGTCGGAAGACAACCTGCCTCATCCATCGGTACTCAAAATTCACCATCCGTCGGATTATCAAAAGGAGCAGGAGGTCAAGACAGATCACCTATAAAAAATTCCCCTTTCTCAAATCAAAGATCCACAAACTCAGGGGGAGTTTCTAGCAATCAAAACTCCATCACACATCAAGACAACCATGAAGTCTCTTCATCTAGAGCTAATCTACCTCAACAAAGGAAATGGACAAAAGATCACCCCTTTGAGCTTATCATTTGTGATGTTTCTTCTAGAGTTCAAACAAGAAGAGCAACTCAGG
Organism: Apium graveolens; assembly: GCF_009905375.1. Lineage (NCBI taxonomy): Eukaryota > Viridiplantae > Streptophyta > Magnoliopsida > Apiales > Apiaceae > Apium > Apium graveolens. Next base: position 50,645,268 of record NC_133651.1, read on the forward strand.
AAGAATGTCTATACAGCAGCTTTCTGTCAAAGGAAGAACCAAAGAAGGTAGAAGAAGCTTTGTTGGATCCTGATTGGATTTTAGCTATGCAGGAGGAGCTAAACCAATTTGAAAGGAATAATGTATGGAAGCTGGTACCCAAGCCTAAAGGAAAGAATCCAATAGACACCAAGTGGGTATTCAGAAACAAGATGGATGAAAATGGCATAGTAATCAGGAATAAAGCTAGATTGGTTGCTAAGGGTTATTGTTAGCAAGAAGGAATAGATTTTGATGAAACTTTTGCTCCTGTTGCAAGACTTGAAGCCATCAGAATCTTCTTAGCCTATGCAGCCCATGCCAATTTCAAGGTCTATCAGATGGATGTCAAAAGTGCCTTTCTAAATGGAGATTTGGAGGAAGAAGTGTATATTAGTTAACCTCCTGGTTTTAAAGATCCAAATTTTCCAGAATATGTCTATTATCTTCTGAAAGCACTTTATGGACTGAAACAAGCACCTAGAGCCTGGTATGACACTTTATCAAAGTTCCTTTTGGAAAATCATTTCACAAGAGGTACTGTAGATAAAATTTTATTTTTCAGAAATGTTAATGGCTCTAGTATACTTGTTCAAATCTATGTAGATGATATTATTTTTGGCTCTACAGATGAGAAACTTTACAAAAAGTTTGCCAAATTGATGCAAAGTAAGTATGAAATAAGTATGATGGGAGAACTAACTTACTTTCTTGGTTTGCAAGTTAAGCAAGTTAGTGATGGAATATTCATTAGTCAAACTAAATATATTTTTGATCTTTTAAAGAAGTTTGATCTAATGGATTGCACATCTGCAAAAACTCCCATGGCCACTACAACTAAGCTTGAATTAAACACTACTGAAAAGTCTGTGGATATTTTAAGTTACAGAGGCATGGTTGGCTCACTTCTGTACTTAACAGCTAGTAGGCCAGATATAATGTTTGCTACATGTTTATGTGCTAGATTTCAGGCTGATCCTAGAGAATCTCACTTGATAGCTATTAAGAGAATTTTCAGATATCTCAAGGGAACACCAAAACTTGGCATTTGGTACCCGAGAGATTCTGGTTTTGATCTAACTGGTTATTCAGATGCAGATTATGCAGGTTGTAGAATTGATAGAAAGAGCACAACAAGAACTTGTCAATTTTTAGGAAACAAGCTTGTGTCTTGGTTCAGTAAAAAGCAAAATTCAGTTTCTACTTCAACAACTGAAGCTGAATATATTGCTGCTGGCAGTTGCTGTGCACAGATTTTATGGATGAAAAATCAATTGCTAGACTATGGTTTGCAAGTTGAGAGGATTCCTATTTTCTGTGATAACACAAGTGCAGTTGCCATCACTGAGAATCCAGTGCAACATTCAAGGACAAAACATATAAATATCAAGTACCATTTCATAAGGAAACATGTGATGAATGGTACTGTGGAATTACATTTTGTTCCTAGTGAAAAGCAACTTACGGATATATTTACCAAGCCACCGGAAGAATCCACCTTTTCAAGGTTGGTAAGTGAGTTAGGTATGCTTAATTACTCTTAAATTTATCTGAGTTATTTTGCAAGTTGTAATGTAGCCATAAATTTAGTTGATTTTTAAGTCTTGGATGAAATTTTGGATAAGTCAAAATTTGCATCTCGACGGATGACCCTTATCCATCGAGTTTAGTCATCCGTCGATATACTACTTGCTAATAAAAGTCAATTATTTTTCTGGAATACTTTATGTCTCGACGGATATCAGTTTATCCTCATCCGTCGAATTGTCTAAATCTCAGCCGTTAATTCCCTGAACATTATCCATCGAGTATACTTACAATTTGTAAGAATTACACGACGGATAATGGGTGGAATTTTTACAGTTTACTTTGAAACGGCTATTTTAGGTAATTTCTATTGGTTAATTTACTTTTCTTTATTATTTTTATCAGTTATTTTTGACATAGTATAAAAGCTTATTTTATTCCAATTGTTTTCTTTTATCATTCTCAAATTCAACTGCTCTTATTTCATTCTCTCTCAAGCAAATATTCTCTTTCTCTTCAAGCTTTCATTCTCTAACAATGGCATCTGTAGTAAAGATTATGTCTCAAACTGGGTTCATTTATGAGAAGAACAACTTCACTGCTTTGGTCAATAAGGGTATTCAGCAATCAGAGGACTATCACAAGATGATGGACTTTGTGAAGAATTGCAAGCTAAATTACGCCATGCTGGAGTCACCCATAATCTTCTGTGAAGTTGTTGAAGAGATGTGGACCACTGCTATCTACGACTCTGCTGACAAGACCATCACTCTAACCGTCAAAGGTAATGAGTTCTGTATCAATAGTGATGTGATAAAAGCATGTTTCAAAATTCCTGATAATAATGTGACTTCACCACACAATGACACTGATATTATCAATATGCTTAATTCCATGCACTATGCACTTCCTACTACTAAACTAAGTGATATTAGGAGATTGGGTCTTGGAAAGGAGTGAAGTTTCTTGTGTGATGTGGTTACTAAAGTTTTCTCTAGAAAAGTCAGTAATTTTGATTCAATGAATATTTCCATGCTTAACATGCTATACATGCTAGTTACAGATAAATTTTATAATTTCAGTGACCTTGTCTTGTTTGAGTTAGGTTTTAAACTAGGTGAGTTAGCTAAAAGAGGAAATAATGTGTATTATGCTTGATTTTTCATGTTATTGGCTAACCATCTATGTCAAGAAATTGTGCTTAAGAACCCAAACAACAAACTGGCTTGTTGGGTTCAAGAGAGAAGACTCATTGCAGATTTGAACAGAGCCAACCATCACAGGGATGTGCCAATGTTATATTTTCCTGTAATGCAGGCACCTCAGGTAAGTGAGATAAGTTTATCCATCCCTACAACTATTCCAACCTCCACTATTTCTTTGACTTCAGGAGTAGCTATGGCAACTGTGTCCATGACTAAACAGTTGCCTACCAAAGCCTCCAAACCCTCTACAATTTCCAAATCTAAATCAAAGAAAACCCCCTCTGGCATCTCTCAAAAGATGCCAGTTGAAAAATCCACAAAAGCAAAAGAGGGGAGTGTGAAGGAGGGAAAGTCAGGTGAGGGAAAGGGTGAACATCAAAGAAACCCCAAGAATAAGGATGGAGAGTTGAGTGAATCCCAGCCTAGCCACACTGCAGCTTCCCAACAAACTGCAGTGCTTAAAAAGGATAAAAGCTCACTTCTAGTTGCATCCTCCCAAAAGGATGCAGTTATTGAACAAAGCACAGGCCAAAAGGGTTAGGGACACAAGCTCACCCCAAACTTACACAAGAAAGAAGAAATCTAAAACCTCTGGGGATGCACAGGGCACACACACAGTGCAAACTGGTGCAAAAGACACAGTCCTTGCACTCTCTCAAATTCAGTTTGATGTGGCTCCAATAAATGTGGAGTCACAGCCAAAATCTCTAATAATAGAAGTATCTGAAACACCATACTCACCAACAAACTCTCTGGAAGTGGATATGATAAACACTTCAATTTCTGATTCCCCTTCTTTAACTCTGTTGGGGAAGCCAAAATCTAGTGTAAGTGAGCATCATCTTTTGGATGATTCGTTGGCTCACTTGCCAATTCTTTCAGATACTATTGTGACATCTATGCCTCAAATATCTTCAATCAATATAGAGTCAACAATAGTTTCTCTTCCCACCTCATTCATTTATACTCTCTCGATGGATATTGCTCATCCGTCGAGTAGTGATTGTATCCCGACGGATAAGCTTAACAGCAGTTATCCATCGGATAACATTACCACTCACTCGATGGATATCACTTATCCGTCGAGTATCTCTGCACAACTTCAAACTTCAATTATTTCAAGTGCAGAAGATTTAGTGGTTGTACAGTCACTCTTAGGACTGAGAGAGGAGAGTGTATTGAGTGAGAGGCTGGGTTGCTCCCAGGCAAAAGGAGAGGAAAAGAGTGAAAATCAGCAATCCATTTATTCAGGATTGGCAAAAGTGAGTGAGAGGTGTCCCACCTTAGTAGGTGAAGGTGAGGGTGGGGAGCCAGGGTGAGACCTTGATGCAACAAAAGAGAGATTATGAGAGAAAAGCAGGTACAGAAGTAATAAGAGTGGATACAGCCATTACTCATGAGTCAATGATTGTGGATGATGTTGAAAAGGAAAGACAATTTCAGCAACATTACAAGGCTATAATTGATAACATTTCCTTGGATGCTGACACTTTTACTCAACCTGTGTCAGCCTATCAATTGTTGGCTGCTCAGGGCAATGAGGAGGCAGAAAAGACATTAAATTTGGTGCATACTTCAGAATCTCTAAAAAGGGATAAAGCTGCTGTCAATTTAATGCCTCCTACAGCTGATGAGCCATCTGAAGAATTTGGAGTACATTCTAATGATGATGACTCTATTTCATTTGATGGAAGCATGAACTTAGGGGGAGATGAAGGCCCAAGTTCTATTCCTGATCTACCTGAATGGGCCTTGACTAAGGAATCCACACCTGGACAATTCAATGTATCCTTGGTCAAACAAATCATGTCTATCCAAAAGGCCATTCAGAAGAGCTCAAATGCTGGTACCAAGGTTGTTCTTCAAGCTCACCTAGATTCTTTACATCTAATAAAGCTACAGCAAGTCAAACAGAATTTGAGTGTAGATGAAATCAAAAAGGATATAGCTGATTTGAAGACCTACAATTCTGAGAAGCTGGATTCAGTCATGCCATATGGTACCATGCATGATCTATTACTGAGACTGAGGAAAGAATCAGATTCAGAAAAGAAGCTGGCCAAGCTGGAAGATAGAGTTCAAGTTATTGAGAATTATGTGGCCCTCCTTTTTCAAAATCAACAGTCTCAGACAAATCTTCTCATGCAACTGGCTAAAGCACACGACCTAACTCCTCAACTTGATGATAATAAAAAGGGGGAGAGAGAACCAAGTAAGGGGAGAAAGGACCAAGTGATGGGGAGAAACTTCAAGTTTAAATCAGCAAAGTAATTGTACCTTCAATTACTGTCTCCAAGCCACCAGTTGCAGATGGTATAGATCTAATTAAAGCAGCAACAACAAACTTGAAAGTTGCTGAGAAAGGAAAGTTGAGTTTGATCAACTGGGATAAGATTGATGAGGAGATACAGAAAAAGTTTGAACTTGTCAAGGAGCCAGTTAAGTCAGCCATCCATCACTCTCTAGTCAAGCAAATCAGTGTGAATGAGATGAGCATGAATTATCTGGAAAAAGGACAATCTTCCTGCATCAAATCTCTAAAGGCTGAAATGATTCTTAAACCAAGGGTAAATTATTCAAAATCATCCTTAAAGAACCCCTTGGATACTGTGTTTAAAACACCCAAGCCTGATGAAAAGAAGCTTCTGTCAAGATCAATTGCTTTCTATAAAGATCCAGCTGATTCAGCTTCAAAAAAAAGAATTGCTAAGATATTCAGAAATGGAAAGGAAATTTGTGTGATAGCTGGACATCCTCAATTTGCTCAAGAAAAGAGAGAAGAAAAGGCAAGATTAAAGCAGGAAAAGTAGCAAGCTGCTCTAGATGCAAAGAAAGCTAAACAAAAGAAAGAGCAGACTGCTATCTTAGCCAAGCTACAGGCTGTAAGTTCATCTCAACAAATTCCCTCTCAACCTTCTGAAGCCACTGAATCAAGGAAGCAAATTGAAGAACATAAGAAATCCCCAAGGAAGAAAGAATTGGCTAGAAGAACAAAAAGGAAACTGGATATTGTTGACAAAGAATTGGAAGATTAATTTCCTAAGGTACCCACACCAGCTACAACTCAAGCATCAAAGCCCTCTGTGGCATTTTAAGATATAAGGGTGGTGGATCCCTACAGGAATATTCATGGTGAACCTATTGTGCCCAAGGATGAGCCAATAGAGTGGGATAACATACCAATTCCTGAATTCAGTTTACCAATCCTTAGCAAGCCAAAAAGGACAAAGTCAAGGGCAGTCAAGAAAGTGAAGCTGTCACCTCTCAAATCCAAATCAGTAGTTAAAGCTCAACCCAAAGTCAACAGGGGAGACTACTTGTACTTGTGTGACATCAAAGAGTTTTCAGATCTAAATCTTTATCTGGATGAACTAGATGAAGTGAGGGGAATTGATGCTTACAGAAACCTACTTGAAAGGTTAGTGTTCAAGTATAAAGGAGGAAAGGAGATTGTGTGGCCACTTCACAGGATTCTTCAAGAGAGCCAAGCTGTACTGATTAAAGTTTATTCATCCTTCAAGAAGAACTTTGGGTTCAATGTCACTGCAAGAAGACTAGTATTGAAGAAGATTGAAGAACTAAGGAGTATTAGAGCTAAAGATGCACTCCCAAAGACTCTAATTATCCCATACATAGTGAGAATAGTGCACCTAAGGCCCAACTGGCTGATGGAGTTCATAGATGACAAAGGTGTGAGAAGATTCTTCAGGTTAGAAGACCAATTGAGTATCTCTAGCAACGAGACTCTCTTGGAAATGCAAGAAAAGCTAGATTTCTCAAAATCCGATGAACTGGAATTTCACAGGCAGCTCCAAAATCAGATTGATGAAAACAACAGGAAGCTTGGAAGAAGATCCAGACCTTCAAGAAACTAGAAAAATCTGCTCAGGATAGAGGAGCATCTTGAAATGACTGTGAGCAAAACTTTGTACATTTTGATTATTTGAAGCACTTTCAGTATTATTTACTTGTCTTTAAAGCTGTATATTTAGGATGTTTTGTTATCATCAAGTATCTCTTAATTTATGCCTACAATTCCAGTAGACATAAATTGGGGAGATTGTTATGCATATGTTGTGTACTTGATGATTTCATAAATAAAACATCTAAGTAGATTTTACTTAGTGAAATTATGTAGCACTCGACGGATAAGAATTATAGTCCCGACGGATAACTCATTATAGTCCCGACGGATGTTGACTTATTATCCATCGAGTGAGTAGCTTATGTAATAATGAGTCTGTAGCACAGTTCTGTATACATCTTTGTATAGATTCTGTAGTAGCCTATAAGTCATGTTGACTTTAACTAGATATGTAGAATATGTTGATTAATTGTATATAAATGATGTCTTGTAATTCTGCATAAGTGAAATGAAGTCAAGTGCCAAAATAGCTACCGACGGATGATTAACAAAGCCATCGACGGATGATCAAAGGACTATCAACGGATGTTTAATATAGCAGTCGACGGATGATCAATGAAGCCATCAACGGATGTTCAGAAAGTCGACGGATGATCTTATATCCAACGGATGTTCATAAAGTCCAAGGGATGATCATATAAAGAATTCAAACAGCAGTTGAACAGTGAAAGCTGAGCACAGCCGTCGAGATGTATACAAATCTACTGTGGAAGCCCATTAACTGGGTAATAAAGGACGAAAAGTAGCAAAGCTTAAGACTGATAGTTTTTATATTTATTCAGTCTTTTTGACTTTGTAATTTTGGTAATATATAAACAAAGAACGTAGAAAATAGAAACAAGAGAGCTGAGATACAAAAACAGAGAAATCTTTGTAAGCAAAATCATTAGCATTTCCCTGTATTCTCAGTAGTTCAATTTGTAAGCAGCTGTGAGCATTCTTGCACACAGATTTCTCTCGATATATAATATATATCTCTGGTGGAATTGTTTAAATCCACCAGAAAGTTTTTAAAGACTCTTGTTTTTAATTACTTATGTTTTGATTCAATTAAGTTTCTATTCCGCATTGTGCTAATCAAAACACTTATATCTACATTCGAGTTGAACATTTTTATTTCGAGAAAAAGGTTCAAGAATTCCATTTAACCCCCCCCCTTCTGTAATTCTTGCTATATTGTTAAGGGACTAACAATAGTCCCATTAGAAGCAAGCAAGCGACAAAAAGCGTAAGAGACGTATTCACCTTCCAAATCACAACGAAAACATTTAATGATATCTTTATGTTGAGTTTTTATATGAGCTCTAAAATTTTTAAAAATATCCAAAAAATCAAACCTACGCTTCATAAGATAAATCCACGTATAACCAGTGAAATCATCAATAAACGAAATATAATATCTAGATCCTCCTTTTGTGGGCATAGGATCAGGTCCCCACACATCAGAATGCATAATATCAAACGGAGCAACTTAATGCGTAACACTCTTATAAAAAGGTAAATCAGCAAATTTTGCTAATTTACAACCGCTATAGTCAGAAATATCATGAGCTTTTAGTTGTCCTAAGGCTCCCGTTGAAACTAAAAATTGTAAACAAGACTAAAAAACATGACCTATACGAGCATGCCATAGGTAGAAGTTAGAAGACAAATCACTCAAATGAAAATATGATAAATTAACACTAGGAATTCCTACAACAAATACATTGAGTTCATCCAAACCATAAAGTTCTCCCTGCTTACGACATTTCCCAATTATATTTTGAGATCCCAGATCCATAACACAACAAGTAGTAGAAGAAAAAAAACCAAGTAACCAGATTCACATAATTGACTAACCGAAACAAGATTTAACTTGAGATCCAAAATATAATAAATATCAAAGAAAGACACTGTTAGGGAAACTACAGAACCAACACCTCGTAACGACATAGGAGTGCCATCAGTTATCATGATGGATAAAGATGAATCATCAGAAAATGAAACAAAAGATGACCAATAAGGAGACATGTGATGAGATGCACCCGAATCTAGAATCCATAGAAAAGAAAATAAACTTAAAGTACCAATTGACAAAAGACCTATTGATGATGAGACATACTTGTCGAGATATTGCTGAAACTAAACTCAAACCAAATAAGAAACAAAGTCGAATCCAAATTAAATTAAGAAACCAAACCCGAAATCAAACCTAAACTTAAAATAACCAATTCCAATCCAAATCAAATTTGAAAGCAGATCTAAAACCAATTTCAATTCCGACTGCAAATCCAAAATTAATATCAAATCTCAAGCAGATGAACCAATTACTACAACTGTAATATCCTAATAAACGAGTACTGCAAAATCCAATCAATAAAATAATCCAAATTACAAGATCAACAACGATGAAAAGAATGAACTAAAAGTAAATAGTAACATGTTGGAACCATCAAAAAATCGATTTCTGGAGCTCCAAATACGATCTACATCGTTTAAAATTTAGATACTAATACAAATAAGATGTGGTTAAAATTTTAGAATGATCCAACGGTTGAAACCCCAGGAATCGTAAAAACAAGTTGGCTAATCTGGGCAGATGATTTCCTGTGAATTTTTAAGAAACTTTTGTTGTTGTAATGTAACTCTATCTATCTAACGTATTAGGTCACACACACTGTAGAGGGGGTGAATACAATGTATAGCACAATCAAATCGAACTTTAGTAACTCAAGTAACAGAAAACAAACATTATTCAAAACAATAAACTCTGTTACAGTATGGAACTGTCCTCTCTCAGTGATGAACAAATATCACGAGAGCTGCTAGGGTTACAATAAATAATCTTCTCGATAATGATAACACTTATAGTGTAAACCCTATGTCTGTGTTTATATACTACACAGTTACAAGATAATCGCTAATTGATATGGAATATAATTCTGCTTCCTAAAATATATCAATCAGATATCTTTTCTTCCAAGTATTCTATTCTTCATAAAATTCCTTCTTCATGCATATCTCTTCTTATGTTTGCCTCGATCTTCTCTTCCTGTAAATCAGCTGCCTTCCTTATCTGAACGTTTCCTTTAAGTCCTGATATTATCTTCTGATAAATATCTCCTGAACCTTAAGTACTGATGACTTAAGTTCTGACTTCAGTATAAGTGCTGATTTCAGTTAAGTACTGATTTATCCTGTTTAAGTAAGATCTGAAAACTAAACATAAATCATATTAGTCATGACATTATCAAATATATCTAACAATCTCCCCCAACTTGTAAATTAATATAATATACAAGTTTAACAGATATTTGATGATGTCAAAAACATTAAGTACAAATGCATGAAAATTTGATTAGATAACTACAACTTACAGTCCTTAAAGCTTTACCAACTTTAACTTCTGATAACAACTTTAGTCTGTATTCATATCAGAATTTGAGCAGTTGTAGATCTTGAGTTGGCTTCATCTTCTGATCTTTCTGATGTCAGGAGTTGTTCTGAGATAATCCTTTAACAAACATCTCTCAGCATATCTGAGTTCATCAATCATCCTCCTTTTAGCATCTTTAAGTTCTGCAGAATCTTCACCAGTTTGAAAAATTGCAGCCCTGAGATCATTAATTTTAGCTTTCCTTATGTCCTGATCCAGTCTGATCAAATACGCCTTGTCAGACTCAAGATTGAATTCCACAGCCTTGTAACCCAGAAAAGTAGTTATAATATTAGCAGAGTTAGGCTTCATCTCAACAATATCACCCTTGTGATCTCTGTACTTTGGAAGATATGTGCTGTCAGACTTAACAGAATAAAGCCTTTTCTGTCTCTGGATTTGACTCTTCAAATAGTTTGCAGCACTTTCTGTTATTTTGTCATTCACTTGAAGTAAGAATAATACATGTTCCATTTCTTCAAAATACTTCAGTGGAATGGCATTTTCCCTTATATGATAAACCCTACCATCTGTCATGAAGTACAACAAGATGTGTTCTTTCAAGTAGGTATGGTAAACCATCTGTACAGATTCTAGTTGATTCAATCTTTCAGGAGTTGCTCCAATACCTGGTTCACTTAAGGAAGTTGGATCATTGGTTGTGTTATGTATTCTTCTTTCATCAGCACTACCCAATCCAGATTTATCTCTTGCTTCCTTTCCAGTCACCATTCTTGCTTCAAAACCACTTGCAACAGTCTTTAAAGGTTGAGTGTGTTTGGCTTTGGTGAATCCTGGTAGGAGTATCTTTGAAGGTTTAACATGAGCAATGTCAGAGGTTTCCTTTGATTTATCTTCTGATATCAAGTTAACTTGAGCTATGTCAGAGGTTACTTGCTTCTTTGAGATATCAGAACTAATTATATATTTACCCTGAACAACTTGAGCCATGTCAGAGGTTGTCTTAGAAATTTTTCTTGAAGTCAGAGCAAGATCAGCATCTTCAACAGTAATTTCTTCATTCACAGGAGGCACATAAACCTTGATAGGTTCACCAACTTTCTCTTTGCCCTTGGACCTTGGATCTATCTGTAATTGTGATTTAGCCTTGGTTGCTTCAGGATTTGTTCTTTCCTTTATCACAATGCCTTTGGTCTTTGGAAGTTTCTTTTTACCAACAAAAGCTTCAGATTTAGATTTAACCTTTTCTGACTTAAGTCTAGCTTCTTCTTCCATCAGACTCTCAAAGTCCATTCCTGGATTCTCCTTAAGAAATAACTGTCTTGATAATTCTTCATCAAGATCCAAAAGTTCATCAGAACTTATCCTTTTACCAGTAGCAGAAGTAATTCTTTTTCCAGCATCAGAACTTGTCTTGTGACTTGTAATTTCAGTCCTTCTTGATGAGAGACTTTTACCTTGACCATGACCTCCACCCATTCCAGAGTTTTCCTGGTCATCTTTGTCATCATCCTTCCCCTTCAGTGTCTGATCAGTTTTGCCTTTGGACTTAATTACTTTCTCCCCCTTTTTGGCATCAGCAGGTAAGAGAAGAGAGACAAGCAATTCCACTGAAGCTTGGATTTCATCGAGTTGAGATTGCTGAGAAGCTTGATTTTTCAAAATATCATTAATCTGAGACTGTTGCTTCTCTTGGGTCTTCTCAATGTAAGCAACTCTATCAAAGGTAGGTTGGAAGAATTTTTTCTTTTCAATTTTCTTAACTTTTTCTTGCTTGAGCAATTCTTCCTGAATTTTATGTAACTTTGCATGAGTTGTTGAATGGAGACCTTGCAGATGTCTAGTACTCAATGCAGTGACTCGAAGCTGTGTCTTGAAATCTTCATTAATTAACATTTCATCAGCTTTTGCCAAGTGCTCAGCAAGAGTCGTGTTAGATGGAACAAAGGTAACTGAGTTCCATTCCTTAGTCCACTCCTGTCCTCTAGGAGTTTCACTCCAAGGAACTGGTGCTGCTCTTGTCATAAACTTCTCAACTAGTTCAGATTTGTGAACAGTGTGTGTAGGTGCATGTCCTGAAGGACCAGCTTCATCAGCACCTGCATTAATAGCAGCATCACCAGTAGTATCAGCATTTGAAGCATCAAAACTAACAGAATCAGCATCTTCTGATAAAATAACAGTATGAGAAGCAATTGAGGCTTCAGCATCATCCTCTAAGTGTTGATCTGGTTCCATGTTCTGATCAACAGCCATATCCTGATGCTCACCTATATTCTGTTCATCAACATCTAGATGCAGAGAAGGTGTTATAGATAATTCTGGAGTTTGAGTAGCATCAGGAAAAGGTGTTGGTGATGGAGTAATTGTTGTTGGAGCTTCTAAGTAAAGAACCTCAGGCACAACCAGGTTATGAATATCAACTTCAGCACTTGTGCCTGGGTCTACAGGAGATATTGTATCATGTACAGAAGACACAGATGGTGTGTTGGTCTTATCTGTAGCAGCTTCCTTGGTTGGGGACAATTGAGAGGGAGATGCAGTAGCTTCAGCATTTTCTGGTTCTTTTGAGATCAGAGATTCCTGATCTCCTTTCTTAGCTGCTGCTTCCTCATCATCTGAAGCTGGCCTTTTTGCTCTCTATTTCTTGTATCTCTTTGAAGGTGGGGATTCCTTGGGAGGTTCAACAAAAGTCATTCTTCTAATCCTTTTGAGAAGCTTAGATCCCCCAATTCCAGAATCCTTCTGAGAAGGGACCTTCTCAGCTTCTTTGATAACAGGTTCTGATGCAGAAACCTATTCCTCACTATCAGACTCATCTCGCAGAACAATCCTCCTTCTCTTCTGTGGTGTCTGAGGAATAATCTTTGTCCTCTTGGGCTTGGAAGATGAAGGCTTCACAGTAGGTGCTGAGGATGAAGATTGAGCTGTCTGTGAAGGTGTGAGATATGATTTGAGATATGTTATGAGGTAGGGTTGAGTTATAGATGTATGAGTGGTATGTTCTGATGGTTGCTATGGTGTTTGGGATGTGGTGGTGGTTTGTACATCAGGATAAACAGATCTATAGGTTTCAGGATCAGCATTTACCAAGATCTGTTTTACAGACTGAGGAATCTGTAAAGGTCTAACCACCGTTTTCTTAAGGTCAACATTTACCAAGTCATTAAAGGCTCGTTTTGCAAGTTTAAAAGGTGGATATAAGTCAGTAGTAGGTTGGGGTTCATCAGCACAACAAAAATTATATATAAGCTGACAGAATCTAGCAAAGTAGACAACATTCCTATCCTCTGTCATCCAATCCCCAATGAAACCTATCACCGCACTTGCAAAATTAAAAAATTTGGTTAATAATAGCATACCCAATGTGCTGACTCATTATAGGAATGGCATCAAAGTTGGAATACTTATTCCCGAAGGCTTTAGTGATGCAGTCGAAGAAAAAGCTCCATTCATTTCTGATATGTGCCCGTTTCAACTGTCCAAACTTAGCCAAACTCCTTTCATACCCCAAACTGTCCATTAACTCTTGTAGAGCTGATTCCGCAGGTGTCGAAAAAATACAGTCTTCTGGTAAATGTAAGGCCTTGCGAATTGTACCAGGAGTTACCACATGTTCAGAATCATCCACTTCAAAAACAATCTAGGAGTACCAGTTGCACCACCATTATCAAAATGCCCAGTCCGCCAAAATGTCAGAACTTGTTGGCTTGAAAAGACTAAAGGCTGGGTCAATGCATACCCAATTTCACTGTGTGCAAGAAGATCTTGCACAAAATGCAACTCAGACGGAGCTTCATCGTGATTGAGAATTGCAGCATAGTTATTTGGAGCGAACTTAGCTCCATCAATGATCAAATCCTTAGGTGCCATGAGAAAAATTAAAAATTGAGAGTTCCTGTAAGGTGTTTGATAAAATGTCTGTATGAAAAACAACTTCAGGAGATGAGAGATAGTAAAAGTGAAGAAAGAGAGATAAAGTGTAAAAGTAAATAAAAGATTGTATAATCTTCTCTCTCTCTTACTTATACATGGTTAAAAAAACATAACCGTTGGACACCTGTCAGACATGCAGTAATAATGAATAGTTAATGGGCACGGGAAAATAATAATCATTACTTAGCACATGCAGTTTTTCAAGGAAAAAACCATTCCACTTACCAAGTAATCTCATTAATTATGGTAAGTCAGTTTAATTCAAAATTTAAACTGTTCCCACTTATTTAATCATTTTCACTGCAAAACCAATATTCTGAAAAAAAATTTCCAAGTGTGAGTATGACAAAAAAAAATCAAATAAACAAGTACTGATATGTTAAAATCAGAACTTATTTTAAATCAATAATTAAAATGGTCAACAGAATATGGATATATCAGGATTTAACAATGCAGTTAAATTGCAAACATCTCAGAGATAGAATCTTGCAAAAATAAGAAATTCCATTAATATATTAAGAAAATACATTCATGAAATTGAAAATTACATCAAAACATTACAAGACTGTCCTAAGCTACTAAACCTAACATCAACAACTTTTGTACGTTGCTAAGAAGCCGAACAAAACTGGCGATGAAGAAAAACAGGAAGAAGAAAACAAATTATTTATTCTTCCGACTCTCTACAAAAAGAATAGTGAGTCGAATGATTCGCTCTTGTTGGCGAAGAGCTTCCAGCCGTTCTTCCTCCAATCGCTCCAGATGGCGATGGTAATCCATGTAAAAGAACAGGAGGTGTGTGAGAACCTCCTGGGGAACCGAGTCCCAAATCTCATCAGGAATGACAGTTACGTGCCATTCCTGCTGCCAGGCCTCACAACTCAGCTCCATGTTGAAGGTCTCATAGTTCAAAAACATATTGTAGTTGATCATGTTTGTGTTGATATGAAGGAAATGAGAGTGAGTATGTGAGAAAAGAAATGATGTGTAGGCTGGAGTGACGTGTTGGTTTATATAGGTGATTGAATGCCAGGAGACGCAAGGAAATTTAATGCTGACAGGTAGAAATAATTCTACCTCGTCTCCCTAGACTGGGAAGAGGAAAAACAGTCATTGGAAGTGTTAAACGAGGTTTATTACGCACAAGAAACAAGTAAAAATTATTGTGCATGTACGTGTGCCACTATCCCTAATTATATTGACTGTTAATATTCTACCCAAACATATTCTGATTTAAAATGAGACTATTTCAGATTTTAACCACAAATAAGTCAAGTAAAGGATCATAATTTAATATCAGAACTTAGACTTATATCAGCACTTAACAGTCATCAGAACATGATTTCTTAACTCGAAAAATGAATGCCTATCTCCGTAATTCTTCACCCATATTCTGATATCGATTCTTCAGAACTTAATCATCAGAACGTTCAACAGAACCTGTCCTCAGAATTTATACAATCTGACACATAAACTGTTCATCCACAACAACATGAATCACCACAGTAATTTTCATCATTCATATGGAGTGTTAGTGTGTGAATTAAGCTAAATATCAGATAAGAGTAAAGTCTGAATCACTTCAGTACATCTTAGAAATAAGTCATAACTAAAACTTTACTTAAAATCTGTCATTATTCTGAAGCCTACTATTGAATGAGTTCATGCATGAGTTCACCTCAACTATCTTGTGCTAATTTTGTGCATCTTTTTAAATTCCATTTTGCAGTGGCTTCTCAGTGTTAGTGAGTCACGACTGCTTATCAGAATTTATGCTTTTATCAGAGTATTTCTCCAGTAATCATAGAGTGTGCAAAGTCACCAAGAAAAATATTTTGCTTTTCTGATGCATATTACTTAATACCAGCAATGCACTTGGGTAGTCCCTTACACATTTTTACTCTAGACCTCAAATGAGTACCTGATTTTTATTTCTTTTTCTTTTCCTTTTTCTTTTAATGAGTGAGGTTTATCAGCACTTAGTACATCCATCAGATTTACTAACATCAGAACTTAACAGATGAGAAGCATTATTCTAGTTTTTGACTTAGTAATAAGATAGACAAAGTAAACATGACTAAGCTCATTATCAGAATTTGCTTGTGTCAACAGATTTCCACATAAATAATTACTTCTAACATGGGATCTCTAGTATGTTAAAGACTACTAGGTCAGCATCTAGCACAGTTATCCTCATAGGATCGAATAGTCACAAAAACAGTCATATCACTATCAGAGTTTAGAAATTCACATCAGACAACAATCAGTACTTAAGCAATTTTCAATTAAGTAGAGAATACACAAAGAGAGTAATTTCTTTAAATACTGATAAGAAAGTCTGATGCATCATAACAAAAACTAAGCAGATTTAGAGAAAGAACCTGAAACCATTCCAAGTTCATTTACCAATCTTGTAAAAGTAGCTTCACACAGTGGTTTTGTGAAGATATCTGCTAGTTGTTGATCTGTTGGAACAAAATGCAACTCCACTGTACCTTCATCCATATGTTCCCTTATGAAGTGGTACCTAATGCTGATGTGCTTTGTCATTGAGTGTTGAACTGGATTTCCTGTCATAGCAATAGCACTTTGATTATCACAGTAAATAAGGATTTTAAAATATGTTAACCCATAATCCAGTAACTGATTCTTCATCCAAAGAATCTGTGCACAACAGCTTCCTGCAGCAATGTATTCTGCTTCTGCAGTTGATGTGGAAATTGACTTTTGTTTCTTGCTAAACCAAGAAACCAATCTGCCTCTAAGAAATTGGCAGCTTCCACTTGTGCTTTTCCTGTCAATTTTGCAACCTGCAAAATCTGCATCTGAGTAACCTATTAGTTTAAAATCTGATTCTCTGGGATACCACAATCCCAGATCAGCTGTTCCCTTAAGATATTTGAAAATTCTTTTCACAGCTGTTAGGTGAGGTTCTCTTGGATCTGCTTGAAATCTTGTACAAAGACAGGTAGCATACATGATATCAGGTCTACTAGCAGTTAGATAGAGTAGAGAGCCAATCATACCTCTGTAATCAGTAATATCTACTGATTTACCAGTATCCTTATCTAGTTTTGTTGTAGTGGCCATGGGAGTGGATGCACTTGAACAATCTTGCATTCCAAATTTTTTCAGCAAATTTCTGGTGTACTTGATTTGACAAATAAAAGCGCCTTCTTCATTCTGCTTGACTTGAAGGCCCATAAAATAGCCAAGTTCCCCCATCATACTCATTTGATATTTTGACTGCATCAGTTTGAAAAACTTCTTGCAAAGTCTGTCATTTGTAGAACCAAAGTTGATATCATCAACATATATCTGAACCAGAAGTAAGTCCTTTCCATGGTTGAGGTAGAACAATGTTTTGTCTATAGTTCCTCTATTAAATCCACTTTCCAGAAGAAACTGAGCTAAAGTCTCATACTATGCTCTTGGAGCTTGCTTAAGGCCATAGAGTGCTTTATCAAGCCTGTAGACATAATCTGGATATTTGGAATCTACAAAGCCTGGAAGTTGTTCAACATATACTTCCTCCTCCAATTCTCCATTGAGAAAAGCACTTTTCACATCCATTTGAAAGACAGTAAACTTTTTGTGAGCATCATAAGCCAAAAATATCCTTATGGCTTCCAATCTAGCAACTGGTGCAAATGTTTCATCATAGTCAATTCCCTCCTGTTGAGAATATCCTTTTGCAACCAACCTTGCCTTATTTCTTGTAATTATGCCATCACTATCAGTTTTGTTTCTGAATACCCACTTTGTACCAACAACAGATCTGTTCTTTGGTCTTGGCACTAGGGTCCATACTTTGTTTCTTTCAAATTCATTTAACTCTTCCTGCATTGCTTGCACCCAATCAGCATCTAGAAGAGCTTCATCGACTTTCTTTGGTTCAGTCTGAGAAAGAAAAGAATTATGAAGACATTCATTTGAAGTAGCAGTTCTAGTTCTGACACCTGCATCAGGATTTCCAATTATTAAGTCAGGTGTATGTGATTTAGTCCACTTCCTTGCAGAGGGAAGGTTTTCTCTAGAACTGGATGCTCCCCCATGATCCGAGCTATCTTCATCAACATTTTCTGATGCTCCCCCTGAAACTATGCTCTCTGAGTTGGATTCTTTAGAATTTAAGTTTTCAGAACTATCAGAACTTGGCTTATCAGAACTTGACGAATCAGAACTTGAAGAGCCAGATGTATGTTCTGATGCTTCTTGAGATGTGGTTGTATCTTGAGTATGCTCCCCCTGCATAGGTGCATCTTCCTTTGGCGTAGTCACCACAGTTTCAATAACATCAGAGTTTAATCCATCAGAGTTTGCAGTATCAGGATTTAGACTGTCAGGATTTTTAGTATCAGAATTGTAGTCTTCATTTTCAAATCTCAGCTGATCATGATCAATAAAATCTTCAAGTCCAGTAATCTTCTTATCATCAAAAGAGACATTGATAGATTCCATGACCACTCTTGTTCTCAAGTTATAGACTCTGAAGGATTTTGTGAAAAGTGGATATCCAACAAAGATTCCTTCATCAGCTTTTAGATCAAATTTAGATAGCTGTTCAGGATGAGTCTTAACAACAAAACACTTGCATCCAAATACGTGAAAATACTTCAGATTTGGCTTCTTTTTCTTCACCATCTCATATGGTGTCTTTCCATGCTTGTTAATTAGTGTTGCATTATGAGTAAAACAAGCAGTCTGCACAGCTTCAGCCCAGAAATAGGTTGGAAGCTTTGCTTCATCAAGCATTGTACGTGCAGCTTCAATGAGAGTTCTATTCTTTCTTTCAACAACTCCATTTTGCTATGGAGTTCCAGAAGCAGAAAATTCCTGCTTGATTCCATGGTTTTTGCAGAACTCTTCCATTATCAAATTCTTGAACTCAGTACCATTATCACTTCTTATTATCTTCACAGAATCTTTGACCAATTTATCCAGTTTCCTGACATGATCAATCAAGATAGATGCAGTTTCACTTTTTGTGTGCAAGAAATACACCCATGTGTATCTGGTGAACTCATCCACTATGACCATAACATATTTCTTCTTTGCAATAGACATGACATTTACTGGACCAAATAGATCAACTTGCAGTAGGTGATAAGGCTCAAGAATTGATGATACAGTCTTGCTCTTGAATGAAGATTTCCT
The DNA here is from genome assembly GCF_009905375.1 of Apium graveolens. Lineage (NCBI taxonomy): Eukaryota > Viridiplantae > Streptophyta > Magnoliopsida > Apiales > Apiaceae > Apium > Apium graveolens. Next base: position 50,664,412 of record NC_133651.1, read on the forward strand.
TTGTTTAGCCTTCTGACAAGAATCACAAAGACCATCAGGAGCAAATACTGACTTTGGCAGTCCTCTCACAAGATCTTTCTTGACTAGATCATTTATATTGTTGAAATTTAAATGAGAGAGTTTCTTGTACCAATTCCAACTTCCTTCAATTGATGCTCTACTCATCAAACAGATTGCAGAACCATCAGTACTTGTTGAAAGCTTGGCTTCATAAATGTTACCACGCCTGTATCCTTGCAGAACAACTTTGCCTGTAGATTTACTTACAACTTCACAGTGTTCCTCAAAGAAATCCACATGATAACCTCTGTCGCAGATTTGAATGACACTCAGCAGATTATGTTTAAGTCCTGAGACCAGAGCTACTTCCTTAATGATGACATTCCCAAGATTGATATTGCCATATCCCAATGTTTTTCCAATGTTGCCATCTCCATAAGAAACACTTGGGCCAGCCTTCTCCACAAAGTCTGATAGCAGGGCATTATTTCCAGTCATATTACCTGAACATCCACTGTCCAGAACTAGGATGTTTTTCCTATTTCCTTGAATCACAAAGACCACTAATGATTAGTTTTAAGGACCCAGACTTGCTTGGATCCTTTGGCCTTATTAAGTTTGTTAACATTTGCAGCGGATTTTGCATCAGAGTTTATGTTAACATTTTTCTTATCAGAATTTACACTATCAGACTTTGAATCAGAACTTACACTAGAAGGAACAATGCTAACTTTCTTTAAAGAAGGTTTTATTTGATAATAAGCATAGTACAGACTATGATGTTCCTTACAAGTATAAATGGAATGCCATAAACTACCACAATGAAAACAAGGATTTTGTGGCTTATATCTAACAGACTGACTCTTAACTCCTGACTTTGAGGGTAAGAAGTTTATATTCTTATTCTTCCTGCAAAAAGAAGCCAGATGGTTAGAACTTCCACAGTTATGACATGGTTTTATAGGAGCATCAGGAATAGACATATAATCATTGCTTTTATTCACACCTTCCTTTCCATTCCTATTTCTCCTAGGTGATTTTACCTTGTTTGCATTCTTAACATCTTTCAGCTTATGCTTAAGCTGCTTCTTCGTCATTAAGCCTACGTTTACTTCAGTTATCTTTTCCTATTTTAGTTTGTCAGAAGTTAATTCCTTTTTAACTTCTGATTTCTCAGTATCAGACTTTATAGCTACAAACTTAACAGGTTTTAACTTTTGCTTTTGTTTAACAATTATAGGCTTAATATCCACAGTTCCTTTATTATTTTTATCATCTCCATAACCTAAGCCCTCTTTCCAGTTTTCACTACTTAACAGATTCTGAGTTGTTCTGCCAGAGTTAGTCCAAGTCCTGATAATCTCTCTTTCCTTTTCTAACTCAGCTTTTAGAGATTCATTCATTTTAAGCACTTCATCCCTAACATAGAAAGCATCATCTCTATCTTTCTGAGTTTGATGGAACATGACTAACTCTTTTTCTAAGTAATCATTCCTCTTTTTACAAGCAAGATTTTCCGAAGTTAATCTTTCACATGTTAAAGTTTGATCTCTATAGCTAATGAACATGGTTTTAAGATATCTTCTCAACTCATTAATATCATCAGTATGAAAGGCATAAGTAGTTTGAGGTACCTTTAATTCAACAGCTTCAGAACTGCTTTCAGCACTTGCCTTATCATCTTTTGCCATCAAGGCATAATTCTCCTCACTTTCAGAATCTGAGGTGTCTGTCCAGCTTTTGTTCTTTGTGACAAGAGCCTTGACTTTGTCACTCTTCACTTTCTTGCAATCAGGAGATATGTGGCCTTTCTCACCACAGTTGTAGCATTTGACATTTGTATAATCTCCTCTATCAGACTTTCCTCCTTTCCCTTCATATTTTTTGAAATTCTTCTTATCAGAACTTGTACCTCTCCTGGAAACCTTCTTTCCCTTCCTGAACTTCCTGTATGCAATCTTCGTGATTCCTTTCACCATAAGAGCACACAGCTTCATCATCTCTTCATCAGCATCCGTCTCAGGCAAGCTTTCAGATTCTGAGTCATCATCACTTTCAGAACTTGATGACTCAGTATCAGACTTTGTGAAGAGTGCTTTACCCTTGCCTTTCCTTGAGGTAGCTGACTTGGGGGATTCTTCTTCAGCCTTAAGAGCAACTTTCCTTGACTTTCCTCCTTTCCTCTTGCTTCTTTATTCCATCTCAAGTTCATGAGTCTTGAGCATCCCATAAATTTCATCAAGAGTTGTTTCATCAAGATTATAGTTGTCTCTTCTTGTTGTTGCCTTCAAATCCCACCTTTCAGGAAGAGCCAACAGGAATTTAAGGTTCGAATCTTCAAGATCATACTCCTTATCAACCAGTGACAAATCATTCAAGAGTTTGACAAATCTATCATATAAATCAGTCAATGACTCATTAGCCTTTGAGTCAAAATGTTCATACTCTTGAGTGAGTATTATCTTCCTGTTCTTCTTAATTGTATCAGTTCCCTGACATCTTATTTCCAAGGCATCCCATATCTCCTTTGCAGTCTTGCAGTTTATTACCCTGTTTGACATTACATTATCAATGGCACTATACAGTAAGTGTCGTACCTTAGCATCCTTAGCAATTGATGCGATATCTTCAGCAGTGTAGTCACTCTTTTCCTTTGGTACTGACTTTGCTGCTTCACCTGCAACTGCAACAGCGAGCTTAGTTGGTTTGTGAAGCCCTTCCTTGATTCTATCAAGATATTTTGGATTTATAGCTTCCAGAAACATGGTCATCCTCACCTTCCATATGGGATATTCAGATGGCTTCAGAATGGGAACTCTAATAGGCTCATATCGGCTATGTATTAGTGTCTTTGGAGGTTCTTCAGTTTTGGTGGGCTTAGTTGAAGTTTCTACTTCCGACATGATTGTTTTTGGATCTTAACCTGTTTGTGTGTTAACAGATAGGCTCTGATACCACTTTTTAGGTTACACACACTGTAGAGGGGGGTGAATACAGTGTATAGCACAATCAAATCGAACTTTAGTAACTCAAGTAACAGAAAACAAACTTTATTCAAAACAATAAACTTTGTTACAGTATGGAACTGTCCTCTCTCAGTGATGAACAAATATCACGAGAGCTGCTAGGGTTACAATAAATAATCTTCTCGATAATGATAACACTTATAGTGTAAACCCTATGTCTGTGTTTATATACTACACAGTTACAAGATAATCGCTAATTGATATGGAATATAATTCTGCTTCCTAAAATATATCAATCAGATATCTTTTCTTCCAAGTATTCTATTCTTCATAGAATTCCTTCTTCATGCATATCTCTTCTTATGTTTGTCTCGATCTTCTCTTCCTGTAAATCAGCTGCCTTCCTTATCTGAATGTTTCCTTTAAGTCCTGATATTGTCTTCTGGTAAATATGTCCTGAACCTTAAGTACTGATGACTTAAGTTCTGACTTCAGTATAAGTGCTGATTTCAGTTAAGTACTGATTTATCCTGTTTAAGTAAGATCTGAAAACTAAACATAAATCATATTAGTCATGACATTATCAAATATATCTAACATAACGATTGAACTAAATTTCCATGATCTTCCCTAAATTTGATACTCAAATCATTCGAAACCTAGCTCTCTTGATACCATGATAGCTTTAGATATAGAATACGAATATAAAACCTTATTAGAATCAACTTAGAATTTATAATACATGTCTGAACTTATATAGAAAATCAATATAAGCTAAATACCGAAAATACCCTAATATATATAATATAATAATAAATATAAATATATATAGTAACAGTTTTATTAAGCGAATGCTCACCCCTACACCATCATATTTAAAGTTCACCCAACACCAATTACCATCACTCCTCTTCAACTTCATTCTTCATTTGAGCGCTTCATGCATTGAAAATGAGATTCGAACCTTAAATAATCTCTCTGTACCCCGAGAGACGAATCCTCTAAGTGGCATAAGGGTCATCCGTCGATCCGACCCCCCTTAAATTTTTATTTTAGTTATATATATATTCTATAAAAATTAAAATGACCATTCTTAATTTTTGTTCACAAAAATTAACCCCATTAATTTTTGCTTAAAAAATTGTCCCTACTTGACCTTTTTGATGTGAAAAGTTTTTTTATTGGGGGCACAATTTATAAATGAAAATTATACTTTCTTGTTCTAAAAAATTAGGAGATATAAATTACAAATGAAAATAAAATTTAGGAATTGATGACAAAAAGAAGTTACGAAAAAAATGTTGAACGGGCGTTTCAATTTAGCACCACTTTAAAGTTAGTTTCTAATCGAACCGAAATGAGCCGAACTTGAGCCGAATCGAGGCGATTTCAAGCCAAAAGCTCGACTTGAGCTTCATTTTCTTATGAGCACATTTTTGTGTTCGAGTTAGAGTTCTCAATAATGAACCGAGTAATGTTCGAACTTGTTCGCGGACAGCTCTATATATTGATGATCTTGTAAATATACATTATTCTAACATATGAATGTTTATTATTTTGCTTATATGTGTTGATTTAGTTATAAAAAATATATAATCCCCATTATCTTCGAACCTGGACTTGCCAATGCATACCCCTCTAAAAATTTAGGGTCTTATTCAACAAAAGTTCCAACATAGTTGCCAATATCTTTCTCCACGCATTGTGGAATAAAACCAGGGTTCATTCCATGAACCTGAACCCATATATCCAGTTTATTTATCACCACATCATCACATGCTTTTAGTCATTCAAAAAATAGTTGAAGTCTCCCAAACGACATTCACAGACTACCCTATACCTCATTATAAAATTGGTACGGAACAATAGTATTATTGGGATAGATACACAAATATCTTTAACTACAAGAAGCCGAGTAGGCGGATTGGTTCGAGTGGAGATAAAAAAAAAAGAATTGAACTAAAAATATTTTCTGGAGATATCCATTTTCCTGGAGAGACAGATAAGATATCTAGTTATTTGTGTCATGCTCTTTAACATACATTCCCCATTTCTTGATGTTTCAAGAGAGAAGTCATTTTATGTTAAGTTTCATGAAGTGAATTCAAAAAACATTTGTCCACAATACACCATCGTACATCGATCTATGAAAGAAATTTATTTATGTTTTCTCGTAAAGCAGACTATCTTCTTCCTTTTCCTCTATGCAAAGTAGCAAAAACTGTGCCCCCTCCCTTGTACTGTATTGATTTCCTCTTACCAGCTATATTTTTAAAACATAAAAACTAAATTAAGATATTAAAACTCAAACGAAACTTTAGACAGACTTTATAGCGAAAGACTTTCTCACCATATCAAAGACAAGATTTGAAAACCTACTTAGGAAAAAAATGACACCTTGTATGCTTCTCGTAGCAAAAATTTTAATTTTGAATTATATTGGGATTCCAGGAATATGCCAGATTACATCATATGTTCTAAAAATGTCTCTCCCATCTCTCTCCCACTCTCTACCACCGACTTCAAGTTATAGAGAATTACTATTATATTTTCTATTCTAATATTATATATATATATACAACAACATGAGGGTTTGGTGAACAATTTAATTAATATGACGATTATACCCCTATATTAATATCTAAATAATATTTATTTCACCCAATTATTCATTTATTAAAATTTATTAATTGTTTATAATTAATATGTGCATACATACATACATATATACATACACGTATACATACATACATATATAGATACATACATACATACATGCATGCATACACACACACACACATAGAGACCCACATACGTATGTACATACATACATACATACATACATATATATATACATACATACATACATACACACACACCTACATACATACATACACACACATACTTATAGACACACACACATACATACACACAGACATACATACATATATACATACGTACATAAATATATATACGTACATATATATATATATACGTACATATATATGTATGTACATACATACATATATACATATATACATACTTACGTACGTACGTATGTACGCATATACGCACATACGTATATACTCATATATTCTTATTTGTCATCAATTTAACATCATCCTCCAGCACAATGAAATGGCAAAATATTATATTAAAATATATGAAATAAAAAATAAAATAAACTATTTATACACATATGTGCAATTTATATTGCACTATTAATGATTATTTAACAATATCATATACTCCCACTGTCTCATAGTTGTTAACATCGTCATGGGGGGTTTAGAAACAAATAAAAAAATAAAATTCCCTAGCGAAATTTTTTATCGATTTTCGTTTAATTTTATTTCGATTCTATCTAAAGTTCTAGAAAAGAGGATTTTGGAGATTTTAAAATTATCTACAGACCATCATTATATATAGATAACAAAATATAAGCCAAAATCACCATGAAAGTCACAAGACTTGACAAAAACTGAAAAAAAAATTATGCGTGTGGGATTGAAAAAAAATTGAAATACAACCTGAAAGAAATAATATAAATTTTTCATAGAAACATGCATTGACGAAGAATCGATGTAAACAATTTAATATAAATTGATATAAAAAATGAGTAGAGGGTAAACATCAGAAAAAGAAGTAACAATCAACCAAAATAAATTTTATATTTCTTGATGACATTATGTCAAACTGTTAGATATCCACGAAAACAGATGAATTAAATCAACCAAATTACAACTTCATGATTCATCGATCAACTAAAAAGCAAAAAGAGTACCAAATCAAACTCATTCAGAAGTAACCAAATCAACTAATTGCAAGTTTATGTAAAACCTTACATGTGTTAAGTTCCATAACTTCTTTGATATATATAAAGGAGAGTTAAGTCAAATATAAATCAAGGTAAATGATGATGGTGGTGTATTAAAAAAGATGGAGAAGAGATGATAATTCGAAATCATATATGGTGAAGGATGATGGCCACGACGAAGGATGATAAAGACGCGATAATGGATGTAGAATGAGATAAAAAACAGGGGATCATAATGTTAAAAAAAAGGATGGATTGGAGAAACTGTAATAACAAAACACAATTTTATAATTTTAAATTTTAATATAGATTTAAGGATTCCGAGGTAGATCTTAAGAAAAGTTTATTAAGATAGTCATTGATTTGTGTGTATTTTATTACAAATGTAAATATTCACTAGCCTAATTTAAAAACAAAATAAAAAGATGGTTAAGTAAATAAATGTTAAGGCTTGAGTTTTTTAACATGATTTTCTCATAATTTCTAGAAGAATATCCTCAGATTAATCTCAGAATCCTTATCCTTTTATTTTATTATAAAGACTATCGATAATTGTAGGTTGGCAGTCTGGGAGTAGCACGGGCAAAACATTATACTTATAAATTATATGAGTGTTCGAATAATTTTACTTCTAAGTCAGATTTTTTTACTTAAATGAAACAAAATAAAATATTTTAAATATAATTATCTTAATTTCATGAATTTTGAATTAGATTAATATTTAAAAATATATGTTAAAACTAAAATTAATAAAAAAGTGAAATTTTAAAATAAGTTAAAAAAAGTACGTCTTTACTAATATTTAACTAATCAGCTTATAAGTTGTTAATTAATTTATAAGTTTGATCGACAAACACTTTTCGATAAATTGTTGCGGGCTTATAAGGATAAGTCCCGTATAAGTAAGTTGACAAACAGAAGTATAATTTTATTTGCAGATTTTTACTTTTATTTCTTCAATGCTTCTTACGATAGAGACATAAATCGATATGTGCTTTTTAGAAGAAAAAGTTGTTGATACTTCATCCAAATATTCAATACTCCATCCAGATAAGTAGTGTAGATGGAAGTTAACCTATAAAATTTTATACTATATCTAAAGATAAAGTAATAAATAGCTGGAAGAGTAATAAATAGATGGAACATTATAAATTTATTTTTCAAGTAAATAAAATAAAATAATGTGTGTTTTAGAACACCGAGTGCTCATCCCATAAATTGAGCTTTCATTCTCATTTTCAATAAACTATAACATATACATATCTATTGACCTACTGTTTTAACATGACCACTTTTAAACTTCTATACATGCTCATGTTTATTGCAATTCTTCTTCTGTCCAACTTATTTCTTGGCGAAAGTAAGTCTAATTCACAATACATGTTTTGTTTATTATTTTATATTTTTGTTTTGTGTGAAAAACCATAGTATAACTTGTTTAATAAGCAGGTGACTTGGTGAACAAAAGCCCAGAAAAGAAGCCTGAAAATGGGTTGTTGGATATATTTGAGATGTCATGTCTAATATGTTTCATGTTTAGTTTTCAAATCTTAACTAACAGGAAATATCGGTTCTTACTGAAATCGGGACTTACTGGAAGTTAGGACTTAAGGATATCAGGACTTAGATTATCAGAAGATAATATCATAAGATGGATATCAGAACTTAAGTACTAGAGGACTAACAGTTAAGGAAGGAAGCTGATTTACAGGAAAGAAGATCAAAACTAATACGGAATAAGATATGCATGGAAAGAGTTCGAGGACTAGAAGAAATATATAAGATATCTGGTTGATATATTTTAGGAGATAGAATTATATTCCATATCAACTAGAAGTTATCTTGTAACTGTGTGTCTATATAAACACAGACATAGGTTTACTCTATAAGAGTTACGATTATCGAGAAGATCATATATTGTAACCTAGCATCTCTCGTGATATTTATTCATCACTGAGAGAGAACAGTTCCATTGTAACAGAGTTTGTTATATCGAATACATCTATTTTCTGTTACTTGTGTTTTAAATCGATTTGATTGTATTCTACACTGTATTCAACCCCCTTCTACAGTGTTGTGTGACCTAACAAGTGGTATCAGAGCCTCTCTGTTAACACACATACAATAAAGATCCAAAACAACCATGTCTGAAAAAGCAGGAAATCCAACCAAGCCCGCTAAAACTGAAGAAACTCCAAAGACTCAAACCCACATTCGATATGAGACTATCAGGGTTCCCATGCTAAGACCTTTTGAGTATCCCATATGGAAAGTGAAGATGGTTATGTTTCTGGAAGCTACATATCCAGAATACCTTGACAGAATTTATGAAGGACCGCATAAGCCAACCAATCTCTCAGTTGTAGTTGCAGATCAGCCAGCAAAGACCATACCAAAGGAGAAAAGTGAATACACAGCTGAAGATATCTCATCTATTGCCAAGGATGCAAAGGTAAGGCATTTGCTGCATAGTGCCATTGATAATGTCATGTCAAATAGGGTAATTCAATGCAAGACTGCAAAGGAGATATGGGATGCTTTGGAGACAAGGTGTCAGGGAACTGATGTAATCAATAAAAACAGGAGGACTATACTCACTCAAGAGTACGAGCACTTTGACTCAAAAAGTGATGAGTCATTAACTGACTTATATGACATGTTTGTCAAACTCTTGAATGATCTGTCACTGGTGTACAAGGAATATGACATTGAAGATTCAAATCTAAAATTCCTTTTAGCTCTTCCTGAAAGTTGGGATTTAAGAGCTACTATTATAAGAGATAACTATGCTCTTGATGAAACTACTCTTGATGAAATTTATGGAATGCTCAAGACTTATGAACTTGAGATGGATTAAAGAAGCAAGAGACATGGGAGAAAGTCAAGAACAATTGCTCTTAATGCTGAGGAGGAATCCCCCAAAGTGGTTGTCTCAAAGAAAGGAAAAGGAAAGGCTCTCATCATAAAGTCTGATTCAGAATCATCAAGTTCTGATGATGATTCAGAAACTGAAAGTCTACCTGAAGTAGATGTTAATGAAGAGATGATGAGGCTGTGTTCTCTTATGGTGAAGGGTATCACAAAGATAGCCTACAGGAAATTCAGAAGGGGAAAGAAGTTTTCCAGGAAAGGAAGAAGTTCTGATAGGAAGGGTTTCAGAAAATATGAAGGTGGAAAGTCCGACAGAGGAGATTACTCAAATGTCAAATACTACAACTGTGGTGAGAAAGGCCACATATCTCCTAACTGCAAGAAAGGAAAGAGTGACAAAGGCAAGGCACTTGTCATAAAGAAGAAAAGCTGGACATACACCTCAGATTCTGAAGATGAGGAGAACTATGCCTTGATGGCAAATGCTGATAGCAGTTCTGATGCTGCTGAGTTATAGGTACCTCAAACAACTTATGCCTTTCATATTGATGATATTACTGAGTTGAGATTATATCTTAAAACCATGTTTATTAGCTATAGAGATCAAACTTTAACATGTGAAAGATTAACTTCTGAAAATCTTGCTTTTAAAAAGAGGAATGATTATTTAGAAAAAGAGTTAGTTATGTTCCATCAAACTCGGAAGGATAGAGATGATGCTTTCTATGTGAGAGATGAAGTGCTAAAAATGAATAAATCTCTAAAAACTGAGTTAGAAAAGGAGAGAGAGATTATCAGGACTTGGACTAACTCTGGCAGAACAACTTAGAATATACTAAGTAGCGAGAACTGGAAAGAGGGCTTAGGATATGGAGATGAGAAAAGTGAAAAAGGAACTGAACAAGTTAAGCCAATTATTGTTAAACAGACTACTAAGCCAAAGGTAAATCCTGTTAAATTTGTAACTGAAACTGTAAATTCTGATTCTGAAAAGATGAAAGATGTTGAGACAGAAGTGATAGCAGAGTCAACTTCTGACAAATTAGAACAGGACAAACCAACTGAAGTTAACATAGGCTTAATGACAAAGAAGCAGCTTAAACATAAGCTGAAAGAGATTACCAGTGTAAATAAGGTAAAGAAAGCTAGGAAAAATAGGAATGGAAAGGAAGGTGTGAATAAAAGCAACAATTATATGCCTGTTCCTAATGCTCCTAGAAAGAAATGTTATAATTATAGAAATTCTAACCATCCAGCTTCTTTTTGTAGGAAGAATAAGAATATAAACTCCTTACCTTCTAAGTCAGGAGTTAAGAGTCAGTATGTTAGGTTTAAGCCACAAAATCCTTATTTTCATTGTGGTAGTGTGTGGCATTCCATTTATACTTGTAAGGAATATCATAGTTTGTACTATGATTATTATCAGATAAAACCTTCTTTGAAGAAAGTCACTTTAATTCCTTCTAGTGTAAAGTATGATCCAAAGTCTGATAATGTTAATACTGATAAGAAAATTGTTAGCATAAACTCTGATGTCAAATCCGCTGCAAATGTTAACAAACTTAAAAAGGACAAAGGATCCAAGCAAGTCTGGGTCCTTAAAACTAACCTTTAGTGGTCTTTGTGATTGCAGGGCAACATGAAGAACATCCTAGTTCTAGACAATGGATGTTCAGGACATATGACTGGAAATAAAGCCCTGCTATCAGACTTTGTGGAGAAAGCTGGCCCAGGAGTTTCTTATGAAGATGGCAACATTGGGAAAACTCTGGGATATGGCAAGATCAATCTTGGGAATGTTATCATTGAATCAGTAGCTCTAGTCTCAGGACTTAAACACAATCTGTTGAATATAAGTCAAATCTGTGACAGAGGTTATCATGTGGATTTCTTTGAAGAACACTGTGAAGTAATAAGTAATTCAACAGGCAAAGTGGTTCTGAAAGGATATAAGCATGGTAACATTTATAAAGCCAGACTTTCAACAAGTACTGATGGTTCTGCAATCTGTCTGTTGAGTAGAGCATCAATTGAAGAAAGCTGGAATTGGCACAAAAAACTCTCTCATTTAAATTTCAATAATATAAATGAGCTTGTAAAGAAAGATCTTGTGAGAGGACTGCCAAAAAAAGTATTTGCTCCTGATGGCCTTTGTGATTCATGTCAGAAGGCAAAACAAAGAAAATCTTCTTTCAAGAGCAAAACTGAGTCATCAATTCTTGAGCCTTATCACCTACTGTATGCTGATCTATTTGGTCCAGTCAATGTCATGTCTATTGTAAAGAAGAAATATGCTATGGTTATAGTGGATGAGTTCACAAGGTACACATGGGTGTACTTCTTGCACAGGAAGACTGAAACTGCATCTACCCTAACTGATCATGTCAGACAGCTGGATAAATTGATCAAAGATTCTGTTAAAATCATAAGGATTGATAATGGCATTGAGTTCAAGAATTCTATCATGGAAGAGTTCTGCAAAGATCATGGAATCAAACAGGAATTTTCTGCACCTGGAACTCCACAGTAAAATGGAGTTGTAGAAAGAAAGAACATGACTCTCATTGAAGCTGCACGAACAATGCTTGATGAAGCAAAGCTACCAACCTATTTTTGGGCTGAAGCTGTGCAGACTGCTTGTTTTACACAAAATACAACACTCATAAACAAGCATGGAAAAACACCATATGAAATGGTGAAGAAGAAGCCAAATCTGAAATACTTTCATGTATTTGGTTGCAAGTGTTTTGTTCTTAAGACTCATACTGAACAGCTGTCAAAATTTGATCTAAAAGCTGATGAAGGAATTTTTGTTGGATATCCACTTTCCACAAAAGCCTTCAGAGTCTACAATTTAAGAACAAGAGTTGTCATGGAATCTATCAATATCTCTTTTGATGATAAGAAGATTACTGGACTTGAAGATTTTGATGATTATAATCAGCTGAGATTTGAGAATGAAGATTTATATTCTGATTCTGAAAATTCTGATCCTGTAAGTTCTGATGGATTAAGTTCTGATGTCATTGAAACTGTGGTAACAACTCCAAAGGAAAATGCACCTGTCCAGGGGTAGCAAGCTGAAGATCCTACCACATCTCAAGACTCTGAAGAAGTATCAGAACCTGTCACTGGCTCTTCAAGTTTTGATTCATCTAGTTCTGATGAGCCAAAGTCTGATAATTCTGGAAGCTCTGATTCTTCAACTTCTGAAAAATCAAATTCATATTCTGAAGTCTTAGAGAGCATAACTATAGGGGGAGCATCAGAAAATGCTGATGGAAACAACATGGATCATGGGGGAGGATCCAGTTCTAGAGATCAACTTCCATCGGCAAGGAAGTGGACTAAAGCACATACACCTGATTTAATCATTAGAGATCCTGAAGCAGGTGTCAGAACTAGAACTGCAACTTCAAATGAATGTCTCTATCATTCTTTTCTATCTCAGACTGAACCAAAGAAAGTGGAAGAAGCGCTTCAAGATGCTGATTGGGTGCAAGCAATACAGGAAGAGTTAAATGAATTTGAAAGAAATAAAGTCTGGACCTTAGTGCCAAGACCAAAGAACAAATCAGTTGTTGGTACAAAATGGGTGTTCAGAAACAAAACTGACAGTGATGGCATAATTACAAGGAATAAAGCAAGACTGGTTGCTAAAGGTTACTCTCAGCAGGAGGGTATTGATTATGATAAAACATTTGCACCAGTTGCTAGATTAGAAGCCATAAGGATCTTTTTGGCTTATGCTGCTCAGAAGAAGTTTAAAGTCTTTCAAATGGATGTGAAAAGTGCTTTTCTCAATGGATAATTGAAAGAAGAGGTATATGTTGAACAACCTCCAGGCTTTGTAGATCCTAAATTTCCTAATCATGTCTACAGGCTTGATAAAGCACTTTATGGCCTTAAGCAAGATCCAAGAGCATGGTATGAGACTTTAGCTCAATTCCTTCTAGAAAGTGGATTTCACAGAGGCACAATTGACAAGACTTTATTCTACCTCAACCATGGAAAGGACTTACTTTTGGTACAGATATATGTTGATGATATCATATTTGGTTCTACTAATTCCAAACTGTGTGAGAAGTTTGCAAAGCTAATGCAGTCAAGATATTAAATGAGTATGATGGGAGAACTCAGCTATTTTGTTGGCCTTCAAGTCAAGCAAACTGAAGAAGACACTTTTATCTGTCAATCCAAGTATACCAAAAATTTACTGAAGAAATTTGGAATGCAAGATTGTTCAACTGAATCCACTCTCATGGCCACTGTAATCAAGTTAGATAAGGATACTGGTAAATTAGTAGATATTACTAACTACCGAGGCATGATTGGCTCATTACTCTATCTCACTGCAAGTAGACCTGATATCATGTATGCCACCTGTCTTTGTGCAAGATTTCAGGCTCATCCAAGAGAACCTCACTTATTAGCTGTGAAAAGAATTTTCAAGTACCTTAAGGGTACAGCTGATCTAGGATTGTGGTATCCTAGGGAATCAGATTTTAAGCTAATTGGTTACTCAGATGCAAATTTTGCAGGATGCAAAATAGACAGGAAAAACACTAGTGGAAGCTGCCAATTTCTTTGAGGCAGATTGGTTTCTTGGTTTAGCAAGAAACAAAAGTCAATTTCCACATCAACTGCAGAAGCAGAATATATTGCTGCAGGAAGCTGTTGTGCACAGATTCTTTGGATGAAGAATCAGTTACTGGATTATGGGTTATAATTTTCTAAAATCCCTATTTACTGTGATAATCAAAATGCTATTGCTATGACAGGTAATCCAGTTCAACACTCAATGACAAAGCACATCGGCATTATGTACCATTTCATAAGGGAACATGTGGATGAAGGTACAGTGATGTTAGATATATTTGATAATGTCATGGCTAATATGTTTTATGTTTAGCTTTCAGATCTTACGTGAACAGGATAAATCAGTACTTAACTGTTGATCAGTACTTATACTGGAAGTCAGGACTTAAGGATATCAGTACTTATATTATCAGGAGATAATCATCAGAAGATAGATATCAGAACTTAAGTGCTGAAGGACAATCAGATAAGGACAGTAGCTGATTAAAGGAAAGAAGATCGAGATAAACATAAGAAGAGATATGCATGAAGAAGGAATTCCGTGAAGAATGGAATACTTGGAAGAAAAGATACCTGATTGATATATTTTAGGAAGCAGAATTATATTCCATATCAATTAGCGATTATCTTGTAACTGTGTAGTATATAAACACAGGCATAGGGTTTACACTATAAGTGTTATAATTATCGAAGTTATTATTCTTTGTAACCCTAGCAACTCTCGTGATATTTGTTCATCACTGAGAGGTAACAGTTCCATACTGTAACAGAGTTTATTGTTTCAATAAAGTTTGTTTTCTGTTACTTAAGTTATTAAAGTTCGATTTGAGTGTACTATACACTGTATTCACCCCCTCTACAGTGTGTGTGTGACCTAACAATTGGTATTAGAGCCTATCTGTTAACTTACATACAGTTAAAGATCCAAACACAATCATGTCAGACACAGAAACTCCAACTAAGCCTACCACAACTGAGGAACCACCAAAGACACTAATTCAGAGTCGGTATGAGACCATCAGAGTCCCCATACTGAGACCATCTGAATATCCCATATGGAAGGTAAGGATGACCATGTTCCTGGAAGCAACAGATCCAGAATACCTGGATAGAATCAAGGAAGGTCCTCACAAACCAACCAAACTCGCTGTTGCAGTTGCAGGTGAAGCAGCAATGACCGTACCAAAGGAGAAGAGTGATTATACTGCTGAAGACATAGCATCAATTGCTAAGGATGCTAAGGTACGACACTTACTGCATAGTGCCATTGATAATGTAATGTCAAACAGGGTAATCAACTGCAAGACTGCTAAGGAGATATGGGATGCTCTGGAAACAAGGTGTCAGGGAACTGACACAATTAAGAAGAACAGGAAGACAATACTCACTCAAGAGTATGAACACTTTGACTCAAAGACTAATGAGTCATTGAATGATTTATATGATAGATTTATCAAATTTTTGAATGATTTGTCATTGGTTGATAAAGAGTATGATCTTGAAGATTCAAACCTTAAGTTCCTGTTAGCTTTTCCTGAATGCTGGGATTTGAAGGCAACGACAATAAGAGACAACTACAATCTTGATGAAACAACTCTTGACGAAATCTATGGAATGCTCAAGACTCATGAGCTGGAGATGGAACAAAGAAGCAAGAGGAAAGGAGGAAAGTCAAGGACAGTCGCTCTTAAGGCTGAAGAAGAATTCCCCAAGGCAGCTTCCTCAAAGAAAGACAAGGGTAAAGCTCTTTTCATAAAGTCTGATACTGAGTCATCAAGTTCTGAGAGTGATGATGACTCAGATTCTGAAAGCTTGCCTGAGACCGATGCTGATGAGGAGATGATGAAGCTGTGTGCTCTTATGGTGAAATGAATCACCAAGATTGCATACAGGAAGTTCAGGAAGGGAAAGAAGTTTTCCAGAAAAAGCATAAGTTCTGATAAGAAGAATTTCAGAAGATCTGAAGGCAGAGGAGGAAAGTCTGACAGAGGAGATTACACCAATGTTAAATGCTATAACTGTGGTGAGAAAGGCCACATATCTCCTGACTGCAAGAAGGTAAAGGGTGACAGAGGCAAGGCTCTTGTCACAAAGCAGAAAAGCTGGACAGACACTTCAGACTCTGAAAGTGAGGAGAACTATGCATTGATGGCAAATGCTGATAAAGAAAGTGCTGAGAGCAGTTCTGAAGCTGCTGAAACAAAGGTACCTCAGACTACTTATGCTTTTCATACTGATGATATTAATGAGTTGAGAAGATATCTTAAAACCATGTTTGTTAGTTATAGAGATCAAACCTTAACATGTGAAAGATTAACTTCTAAAAATCTTGCTTTTAAGAAAAGAAATGATTTCTTAAAAAAAGAGTTAGTTATATTCCATCAAACTCAGAAGGATAGAGATGATGCTTTTTATGTTAGGGATGAAGTGCTAAAAATGATTGAATCTCTAAAAACTGAGTTAAAAAAGGAAAGAGAGATAATCAGGACTTGGACTAACTCTGGCAGAACAACTCAAAATTTGCTAAGTAGTGAAAATTGGAAAGAGGGCTTAGGTTATGGAGAGAATAAGAATGATAAAGGAACTGAAGAAATTAAGCTTGTTGTTAAGCAAAAGCCAAAGTTAAAACCTGTTAAGTTTGTAACTGTAAAGTCTGATAATGAGAAATCAGAAGTTAAAGAGGAATTAACTTCTGACAAACTAAAACAGGAAAAGACAGCTGAAGTAAACATAGGCTTAATGACAAAGAAGCAGCTTAAGCATAAGCTGAAAGATGTCAAGAATGCAAACAAGGTAAAATCACCTAGGAAAAATAGGAATGGAAAGGAAGGTGTGAATAAAAGCAATGATTATAAACCTGTTCCTGATGCTCCTAGGAAAACATGTCATAACTGTGGAAGTTCTAACCATCTGGCTTCTTTTTGCAGGAAAAATAAGAATATTAACTCTTACCTTCAAAATCAGGAGTTAAGAGTCAGTCAGTTAGATACAAACCACAAAATCCTTGTTTTCATTGTGGTAGTTTATGGCATTCCATTTATACTTGTAAGGAATATCATAGTTTGTACTATAATTATTATCAAATAAAACCTTCTTTGAAGAAAGTTTCCATTGTTCCTTCTAGTGTAAATTCTGATTCAAAGTCTGGTGATGTAAATTCTGATAAGAAAAATGTTAACATAAACTCTGATGCTAAATCCGCTGCAAATGTTAACAAACTTAATAAGGCCAAAGGATCCAAGCAAGTCTGGGTCCTTAAAACTAATAATTAGTGGTCTTTGTGATTGCAGGGCAACAGGAAAAATATTCTAGTTCTGGACAGTGGATGTTCGGGACATATGACTGGAAATAAGGCCCTGCTATCAGACTTTGTGGAGAAAGCTGGCCCAGGTGTTTCTTATGGAGATGGCAACATTGGAAAAACATTGGGATATGGAAATATCAATCTTGGGAATGTCATCATTAAAGAAGTAGCTCTGGTTTCAGGACTTAAACACAACCTACTGAGTATAAGTCAAATCTGTGACAGAGGTTATCATGTTGATTTCTTTGAAGAACACTGTGAAGTTGTGAGTAAATCTAAAGGCAAAGTTGTTCTGAAAGGATACAGATGTGGTAACATTTATGAAGCTAAGTTTTCAACAAGTACTGATGGCTCTGCAATCTGTCTGTTAAGTAGAGCATCAATTGAAGAAAGCTGGAATTGGCATAAGAAACTCTCTCATTTAAATTTCAACAATATAAATGATCTGGTCAAGAAAGATCTTGTGAGAGGATTGCCAAACACAGTATTTGCTCCTGATGGTCTTTGTGATTCATGTCAGAAAGCCAAACAAAGAAAATCTTCATTCAAGAGCAAGACTGAATCATCAATTCTTGAGCCTTATCATCTTATACATGTTGATCTATTTGGTCCAGTAAATGTCATGTCTATTGCAAAGAAGAAGTATGCGTTGGTCATAGTGGATGAGTTCACCAGATACACATGGGTGTATTTCTTGCACACAAAAAGTGAAACTGCATCTATCTTGATTGATCATGTAAAACAGCTAGATAAAATGGTCAAAGATTCTGTGAAAATTTTAAGGAGTGATAATGGCACTGAGTTCAAGAATTTGATAATGGAAGAGTTCTGCAAAAGCCATGGAATAAAGCAGGAATTTTCTGCTCCTGGAACTCCACAGCAAAATGGAGTTGTTGAAAGGAAGAATAGAACTCTCGTTGAAGCTGCACATACAATGCTTGAAGAAGCAAAGCTTCCAACCTATTTCTGGGCTGAAGCTGTGCAGACTGCTTGTTTTACTCAAAATGCAACACTCATTAACAAGCATGGAAAAACACCATATGAGATGGTGAAGAAAAAGAAGCCAAATCTGAAATATCTTCATGTATTTGGATGCAAGTGTTTTGTTCTCAAGACTCATCCTAAACAGCTATCAAAGTTTGATCTAAAAGCTGATGAAGGAATCTTTGTTGGATATCCACTTTCCACAAAAGCCTTCAGAGTCTATAATTTGAGAACAAAAGTGGTCATGAAATCTATCAATGTCTCTTTTGATGACAAGAAGATCACTGGTCTTAAAGATTTCGTTGACCATGATCAGCTGAGATTTGAAAATGAAGACTCATATTCTGATACTGAAAATCCTGACAGTCTAAGTCCTGATACTGCAAACTCTGATGGATTAAACTCTGATGTTATTGAAACCGTGGTGACTACGTTAAATGAAGATGCCCCTATGCAGGGGGAGCATACTCAAAATCCTACCACATCTCAAGAAACATTCGAACATGCATCTGGCTCTTCAAGTTCTGATTCGTCAAGTTCTGATAAGCCAAGTTCTGATAGTACTGAAGAATCCAACTCAGAATGCAAAGTTTCAGGGGGAGCATCAGAAAATGAAAATGAAGATAGCATGGATCATGGGGGAGCATCCAGTTCTAGAGAAAACCTTCCATCTGCAAGGAAGTGGACAAAATCACATACACCTGATTTGATAATTGGAAATCCTGATGCAGGTGTCAGAACTAGAATAGGTACTTCAAATGAGTGTCTTTATAATTCTTTTATCTCTCAGACTGAGCCAAAGAAAGTGGAAGAAGCTCTTCAAGATGCTGATTGGGTGCAAGCAATGCAGGAAGAGTTGAATGAATTTGAAAGAAACAAAGTCTGGACCCTAGTACCAAGACCAAAGAATAGATCTGTTGTTGGTACAAAGTGGGTATTCAGAAACAAAACTGATAGTGATGGCATAATTACAAGGAATAAGGCAAGGCTGGTTGCAAAAGGATATTCTCAACATGAGGGAATTGATTATGATGAAACATTTGCACCAGTTGCTAGGTTAGAAGCCATAAGGATATTTTTGGCTTATGCTGCTCACAAAAAGTTTACTGTCTTTCAAATGGATGTGAAAAGTGCTTTTCTCAATGGAGAATTGGAGGAAGAGGTATATGTTGAACAACCTCCAGGTTTTGTAGATACCAAACATCCAGATTATGTCTACAGACTTGATAAAGCACTTTATGGACTTAAGCAAGCTCCTAGAGCATGGTATGAGACTTTAGCTCAGTTTCTTCTGGAAAGTGGATTCAACAGAGGGACAATAGACAAAACACTGTTCTACCTCAACCATGGAAAGGACTTACTTCTGGTCCAGATTTATGTTGATGATATCATTTTTGGATCTACAAATGACAAACTTTGCAAGAAGTTTGCCAAACTTATGCAGTCAAGATATCAGATGAGTATGATGGGGGAACTTAGCTACTTTCTGGGCCTTCAAGTCAAGCAGAATGAGGAAGGTACTTTTATTTGTCAAACCAAGTACACCAGAAACTTGCTAAAGAAATTTGGAATGCAAGATTGTTCAAGTGCATCCACTCCAATGGCCACTGCAACAAAACTGGATAAGGATACCGGTAAATCAGTAGATATTACTGACTACAGAGGTATGATTGGCTCTCTACTTTATCTAACTGCTAGTAGACCTGATATCATGTATGCTACCTGTCTTTGTGCAAGATTTTAAGCAGATCCAAGAGAACCTCACTTAACAGCTGTAAAAAGAATCTTTAAGTATCTTAAAGGAACAGCTGCTCTGGGATTATGGTATCCTAGAGAATCAGATTTTAAACTAATAGGTTACTCAGATGCAGATTTTGCAGGTTGCAAAATTGACAGGAAAAGCACAAGTGGAAGCTGCCAATTTCTTGGAGGCAGATTGGTTTCTTGGTACAGCAAGAAACAAAAGTCAATTTCCACATCAACTGCAGAAGCAGAGTATATTGCTGCAGGAAGCTGTTGTGCACAGATTCTTTGAATGAAGAATCAGTTACTGGATTATGGGTTAACATATTTCAAAATCCCTATTTACTGTGATAATCAAAGTGCTATTGCTATGACAGGTAATCCAGTTCAACACTCAATGACAAAGCACATCAGCATCAGATACCACTTCATCAGGGAACATGTGGATGAAGGTACAGTGGAATTGCATTTTGTTCCCACAAATCAATAGTTGGCAGATATCTTCACAAAACCATTATGTGAAGCTACTTTTACAAGATTGATAAATGAACTTGGAATGGTTTCAGGTTCCTTCTCTAAATCTGCTTAGACTTATTTTGTGTTATCAGACTTTATGCTCAGTATTTACAGAATTAATCTCATTGTGTATTCTGTGCTTAATTGATAAATGTCTTTAAGTACTGACTGTTGTCTGATATATGTTTCTAAACTCTGATAAGTGATATGTCTGTTCTAGTACCTATTAAATCCTATGAGGATAACAGTGATAGATATTGACCTAGTAGTCTTCAATAAACAAATGATTCCATGGAAGAAGTAATTATTTCAGTGGAAATCTTATGACACTAGCAAATTCTGATAACTGAGCTTAGTTAAGTTCACTTTGTATATCTTATTACTAAGTCACAAATTAGAATAATGCTACTCATCTGTTAAGTTCTGATACTAGTAAAACTGCTGAATGTACTAAGTGCTGATAGACCTCTCTTATCAAAAGCAAAAGCAAAAATATCAAAGATTAAAATCAGGTACTCCTTTGAGATCTAGAGTAAAAATGTGGAAGGGACGACTCAAGTGCATTGCTGGTATTAAGTAAATATGCAGCAGAAAAGCAAAACATTTTCTTGGTGACTTTTCACACTTTATGATTACTGGAGAAATACTCTGAAAATAGCATAAATTCTGATAAACAGTCATGACTCACTTACACTGAGAAGCCACTGTAAAATAGAATTTCAAAAGATGCATAAAATTAGCACACAACAGTTGAGGTGGACTCAAGCATAAACTCATTCTTCAGTAGGTTTCAGGACAATGACAGATCTTTAGCAAAATTTTAGTTATGCCTTATTTCTAAGATGTACTGCAGTGAATCAGACTTTACTCTTTGTCTGTTTTTAGCTTAATGCACACACTAATCACTCCATCTGAATGATGAAAATTTCTGTGGTGGTCTATGTTATTTTAGATAAAACAGTCAATGTGTCATTATTGCACAAATTCTGAGGACAAGTCCTAAGTTACACGTTCTGATGATTAAGTACTGACGTCCATAACTCAGAACTTGTATGAGTATTTACTAAGATAGGCATTCCTTTTTCGAGTTAAGAAATTATGTTCTGATGACTGTTAAGTTCTGGTATAGGTCTAAGTTCTGATTTCTCAGTCTAATCCTTTACTTGGCTTATCTTTGAATAAAATTTGATAACAGTCTCAGTTTGTACTCGAATATGTTGAAGTGGAAGATTAATAGTCACTGTGATTAGGATTAATGGTATTTGTACTTGAACAGACCACTGTTTCTTGTGTTTTGTGCGGTCTAGACCATGCTTCCTCTTTCCAATGACTGTTATTCTTTTTCAAAGTCTAGGGAGACGAGGTAGAATTAATTCTACCTGTCAGCATTAAATATCTTTGCGTCTCTTGGCATTCTCTTGCCTATATAAGCAACCACTTCACATCAGTCTCTCCATCACATTCTTCTCACACACTTATCCTCCTTCTTCTATCAAAAACACAATGGTTCGATACAACATGTTTTTGAACAACCAAACCTTCACAATGGAGCTAAGTTGTGCCAATTGGCAGTAGGAGTGGCATGTAACAGCCATTCCTGAGGAGATCTGGGATTCTGTCCCACAGGAGGTGCTGACTCACCTTCTATTCTTCTATATGGATTACCATCGCCATTTGGAGCGATTGGAGGAGGAGAGGCGGGAAGCTATCCGTCAGCAAGAGCGAATCATACGACTCGCCATCTTGTTCGTTGAAGATAGAAAGAGGAAGATGACTTAATCTCGTCTTCTTCCTGTTCTTCTTCATCATCAGCTTTGTCAGGCTTCTTAGCTAGGACTAAAGCTGTTGACGTGAGGATTAGAAGCTTAGGGAAAATCTTGTATAAGTATTGATGTCATTTCCATTTCATAAATATATTGACTTGATATATTAATGAAAATTGTTTTTACTTTAAGATTTTGTCTCTGAGTTATTTTATCTTGTGTTGATAAATCCTGATTGATATTCTGATGACCATTTAAATTGTGCTTTTAGTTAAGTTCTGATTCTCTGTCAGCACTTATTCATCGAAATTATCTCGGTCATTATTAACATGATTTATTTTCAGAATATTAATGTTGCAGTGAAAAATAATTCAATCAGTGCTAACGGTTTAAATTTTGAATTAAAACTGTTTCTCTTGATTAAAGGAACGGTTTTTCCTTGAAACAAGGCAACTGGGTAAGTAATCATTCCTGTTTTCTCGAGCCCAGTAACTATCCGTTATTACTGCATGTCTGACAGGTGTCCAACGGTAATATTTTTTTTGTATAAGTACAGCAGAGAGAAGATTTCTATAATCTTTTTAATTTCTTCATCTTTTATCTCTCTTCTTACTTTTACTCTCCTTCACTTTACTTTTTCCGTTGTTTTCCTACAGACATTATATCAAACACCTATCAGGCATTCTTAATTCTCAATTTCTTTCATGGCACCAAAGGATTTAATCATTGATGGAGCAAAGTTTGTTCCAAACAACTATGCTGTAATTCTTGATCATGCTGAAGCTCCATCTGAATTGCACTTTGTGCAAGATCTTCTTGCACATAGTGAGGTTGGGTACGCCTTAACTCAGCCTGAATTATTTTCAAGTCAACAAGTTCTGAGGTTCTGGAGGACTGGCGTTTTTGATGATGGTGGTAACCGTGGAACTCCCAGTATTATCTTCCAAGTGGGTGATTCATCTTTTGTAGTCACTCCTGGTACAGTACGCAGGGCTTTACATCTTCCCGAGGATTGTACTTTCTCAGTTCCAGAGGACTCAGCCCTTCGGGAGTTAATGGCTGAATTGGGATATGAAAAGAGTCTGACGAAACTTGGACAGTTGAAACGGGCTAATATCAGAAGAGAATGGAGTTTCTTCTTTGATTCAATCATCAAAGCTTTTGGGAACAAATGTTCAAATTTTGATGTTATCCCAATTCTGAGTCAGCACATAGGGTATGCTATTATCCATCAAATTCAAT
The DNA here is from genome assembly GCF_009905375.1 of Apium graveolens. NCBI lineage: Eukaryota > Viridiplantae > Streptophyta > Magnoliopsida > Apiales > Apiaceae > Apium > Apium graveolens. The sequence continues at coordinate 50,688,217 of NC_133651.1, forward strand.
TTGATTTTGCAACTGGAATAATTGGTTTTATTGGGGATAGGATGACAGAGGATCGGGATGTTGTTTATTTTGCTAGATTCTGTCAACTTATTTACACTTACTGTACTGATGAACCCCAGTTAGTCAGCACTCAAACCCCACCTTTTAAGGTTGCAAAAAGGTACTTTAATGACCTGATAAATGCTGACACAAAGAAATCAATGGTGAGACCATTACAGATTCCTCAGTCTGTGAAACAGATTCTGGTAAATGCTGATCCTGCTACTTACAAATCTGTTTACTCAAATGTTCAACCAACTCACCATAACCAAAATCCATCAACTTCAGTACCTACCTCTCATTCTACTCAACCTACCCTCAGAACTTATGTCAAATCCTATCTCTCCACTTCACCGACTGCTCAACCTTCTTCTTCAGCACCTATTGTGAAGCCTACATCCTCTAAGCCAAAGAGAACAAAGACTGTTCCTCAAACACTTCAAAAGAGGAGGAGAATTACTTTGAGAGATGAATCAGTTTCTGAGGAACAGATTCCTTCTTCAGAACCTGTGGTGGTTGAAGCTGAGAAAGCAACTTCTCAGAAGGATTCTGAAATTGGGGGTTCTAGGCTTCTCAAGAGGCTTAGACGTATGACAGTTCCTGAAACTCCCAAGGAATCCAAATCAACAAGGAAGTACAAGAAACAGAGGGCACAAAGGCCAGTTTCAGATGATGAGGAGGAAGCAGCTAAGGAAGGGGATCAGGAATCTTTGATCTCACAAGACAAGGAATTTGCTCCAGTCACTTCTTCTCCATCAACTCCATCTCAGGAAGCTGTATCTGACAAGGCTAACTCACCATCTGTGTCTCTTGTTGATCCAGGCACAAGTGCTAAAATTGATCTTCAGAACCTGGTTGTGCCTGCAATACTTTTCTTAGAAGCTCCAACAGCAAATAATCCTTCCACAACACCTGTTACTGATGCTGTTCAAACTCCAGAGTTATCAACAACACCTTCTCTGCATCAAGATGCTGATGATCAGATTTTAGGTGAGCATCAGGATATGGCTGTTGATCAGAACTTAGTATCAGATCAGCAATTAGAGGATGCTGAAGCCTCCATTGCTACTCACACTGTTGTCTTATCAGAAGATACTGATTCTTTAAGTTCTGATGCTGCAAATGTTGGAGATACTGGTGAAGCTGCTACAACTGTAGTTGCTAATAAAGCAGGTCCTTCAGGACATACTCCTCCACAGACTCTTCCTAAGTCTGAACTGGTAAAGGAGTTTCTTATCAGGGATGCACCAGTACCTTGGAGTGAAACTCCTGCAGGTCAGGAGTGGACTAAGATGTGGAACTCAATTTCATGTGTTCCAAATGCCTTACATCTTGCTGAGCACTTGACTAAAGCTGATGAAATGTTAAATTCTGATGATTTTAAAACCCAGCTTAGAGTCAATGCATTGAGTACTAAACATCTACAAGGTCTTTATTCCAATACTCATGCAGAGCTACACAAGATTCAGGAGAACTTTATCAAACAGGAACAAGTTTGGAAAATTGATAAGAAAAAGTTCTTCCAGCCTACCATTGACAGGGTTGCTTATATTGAGAAAACTCAAGAGAAACAACAAGCTCAGATTGATCAAATTCTGAAAAATCAAGCTTCTCAGCAATCGCAACTTACTGAAATCCAGACCTCAGTGGAACTACTTATCTCTCTTTTATTACCTGTTGATGCCAAAAAGGGGGAGAAGGTAATTAAGTCCAAATGCAAAACCAACAAGACACTGCAAGGAAAGGATGATGGAAAAGATGACCAAGGAACCTCTGGAATGGGTAGTGGTCATAGTCAAGGTAGAAGGTTTACATCAAGACAAGCTAGTCACAGAACAAGTTCTGATACTGAAAAAAAAATAAGTTCTGCTGCTGGTAAAAGGATAAGTTCTGATGAACTTCTAGATCTTGATGAGGAAATGTCAAGACAGTTATTTCTTAAAGAAAATCCAGGGATGGACTTGGAAAGTTTAAATGAAGAAGAAGCCAGACTTAAATCAGAGAAAGTCGCATCTAAATCTGAAGCTTCTGGTAAAAAGTTACTTCCAAAACCTAAAGGCATTGTGATCAAAGAAAGGATACATACTGAAGCAACTTTGGCTAGATCACAACCACAGATAGATCCAAGATCCAAGGGTAAAGAAAAGGTTGATGAACCTATCAAGCCTTATGTACCTCCTGAGGAAGAAGAAATTACTAATGGAAAAGATGTCTTGCTCTGACTTCAAGAAAAGTTCTTAAAACAACCTCTGACATGGCTCAAGTTGTTCAGAGTCAAGAAATTGTAAGTTCTGATATTCAGAAGAAGCAAGTAACCTCTGACAGAGCTCAAGTTAACTTGATATCAGAAAATAGATCAAAGACACTCCTACCAGGATTCACTAAAGCAAAACAGACTCAATCTTTGAAGACCACTACAAGTGGTTTTGAAGCAAGAGTAGTTACTGGAAAGGAAGCTAGAGATAAAACTGGATTGGGAAGTGCTGATGAAAGAAGAGTACATAACACTACCAATGATCCAACTTCCTTGAGTGAACCAGGTATTGGAGCAACTCCTGAGAGATTGAATCAACTGGAATCTGTACAGATGGTTTACCATACCTACTTGAAAGAATACATCATGTTGTATTTCATGACAGATGGTAGGGTTTATCATATAAGACAAAATGCCATTCCTTTGAAGTATTTTGAAGAATTGGAGCATGTACTTTTCTTACTTCAAGTGGATGACAGAATAACAGAGACTGCTGCAAACTACTTAAAAGAACAGATTCAGAGACAGAAAAGGCTTTATTCTGTTAAGTCTGACAGCATATATGTTCCAAAGTACAGAGATCACAATGGTGATATTGTTGATATGAAGCCTAATACTGCACAGATCAGAACGTATCTTGGTATTAAGGGACTTGAATTCAATCTTGAATCTGACAAAGCTTATGTCATAAGACTAGATCAGGAGTTGAGAAAAGCAAAGATTAATGATCTCAGAGCTGCAATCTTTCAAACTGGTGAAGATACTGCAGAGATTAAAGGTGTTAAAAGGAGAATGATTGATGAACTAAGATATGCTGAGAAATGTTTGTTGAAGAACTATCTCAGAACAACTCCTGACATCAGAGAGATTAGAAAATGAAGAAGCCAAGTCGAAGATCTACAACTGCTTAAATTCTGATATTTATACAGATTGAAGTTGTTATCAGAAGTTGAAATTGGTAAAAAACTTTAAGGACTGTAAGTTGTAGTTATCTAGTCTATTTCTCATGCATTTGTACTTAATGTTTTTGACATCATCAAATATCTGTTAAACTTGTATATTTTGTTAATTTACAAGTTGGGGGAGATTGTTAGATATATTTGATAATGTCATGGCTAATATATTTTATGTTTAGCTTTCAGATCTTACGTGAACAGGATAAATCGGTACTTAACTGTTGATCAATACTTATACTGGAAGTCAGGACTTAAGGATATCAGTACTTATATTATCAGGAGATAATCATCAGAAGATAGATATCAGAACTTAAGTGCTGAAGGACAATCAGATAAGGACAATAGCTGAATAAAGGAAAGAAGATCGAGATAAACATAAGAAGAGATATGCATGAAGAAGGAATTCCGTGAAGAATGGAATACTTGGAAGAAAAGATATCTGATTGATATATTTTAGGAAGCAGAATTATATTCCATATCAATTAGCGATTATCTTGTAACTGTGTAGTATATAAACACAGGCATAGGGTTTACACTATAAGTGTTATAATTATCCAAGTTATTATTCTTTGTAACCCTAGCAGCTCTCGTGATATTTGTTCATCACTGAGAGGTAACAGTTCCATACTGTAACAGAGTTTATTGTTTCAATAAAGTTTGTTTTCTGTTACTTAAGTTCTTAAAGTTCGATTTGAGTGTACTATACACTGTATTCACCCCCTCTACAGTGTGTGTGTGTGACCTAACAAGTGGAATTGCATTTGTTCCAATAGATCAACAGCTAGCAGATATCTTCACAAAACCACTATGTGAAGCTACTTTTATAAGATTGGTAAATGAACTTGGAATGGTTTCAGGTTCTTTCTCTAAATATGCTTAGTTTTTGTTCTCATGTATCAGACTTTATGATCAGTGTTTACAGACTATATTATCTATATGTAATCTGTGCTTAATTTGAAAATTCATTAAATGCTGATTGTTATCTGATGTGGATTTATATACTCTGATAAGTGTTTTGAATGTTCTGTGACTATTCAATCCAATGAGGATAACTGTGCTAGATGCTGACCTAGTAGTCTTTAACATATTAGAAATCCCATGTTTGAATTAGCTATTAATGTGGAAACTCATTAACACAAGCAGATTCTGATATTGAGCTTAGACAAGTTTACTTTGTGTATCTTATTACTAAGTCACAAACTAGATTCTTGTTTCTTATCTGTCAAATTCCGATGTCAGTAAATCTTAAGAATGAACTAAGTGCTGATAAGCCTCACATATCAAAAGAAAAGAAAAGAATAAAAGTCAGGTACTCCTTTGAGATCTAGAGTAAAAATGTGGAAGGGAAGACCCAAGTGCATTGCTGGTATTAAGTAATATGCATTAGCATTAGAAAAGCAAATATTTTTCTTGGTGACTTTTCACACTCTATGATTACTGGAGAAATACTCTGATAACAACATAAATTCTGATAAGCAGTCGTGACTCACTTACACTGAGAAGCCACTGTAAAAAGGAATTTCAAAAGATGCATAAAATGAGCACAAACAGTTGAGGTGGACTCTTGCATAAATTTGTTCTATAGTAGACATCATGACTGATGACAGATTTTAAGCATTTTTCTTAGTTATGCCTTATTTCTAATATGTACTGAAGTTGTTCAGACTTTAATCTTTATATGATATTTTGCTAAATGAACACACTTTCACTCCATATGAATGATGAAAATTACTGTGGTGATTAAGTTGTTTTTGACAAACAGTTAAATGTCATTTGCATAAATTCTGTGGACAAGTTCTGATGGAAGTTCTGATGATTAAACTCTGAAGAAAATAAGTCAGTATTTGTATGAAGAATCACAGAAAAAGATATTCACTATTTGAGTACAGAAGCCATGTTCTGATGACTATTAAAATCTGATATGAGTTAAGTTCTGATATTAAATCCTGATGGAATTTTTTGATGCTTACGTGGCATTTTTCTTTACTTGACTTAATTGTGGTAAAATCTGAAACAGTCATATTTAAATCAGAATAAATTTGGGTAAGTTAAAAACAGTCATAATCATTATTGGTTAGTGGTTAACGTGTATGTCTTGAAAAACTGCATGTGCACAGTAATTGTTAATTATTTCTCGTGCCCATTAACTCTTGCTTTAGATCTTTTACTGACTGTTATTATTACGCATCAGTCTAGGGAGTCGAGGGATCTTTATTTTTACTTGTAATTGTTAAAAAATCCTCGCGTCCCTTGGTATTCCATTGCCTATTTAAATGACTGATCATTCATCAGTAAAATCACATCTTTTCATTTCTCTCAAACAATGGCACATTTTAGTTGGTTTTACTGCTATGGCACAAAAACTATGGCCATTTTTCGAAATGGAATTCCGACTCTATATCCTATCAACAACATTCCATTCGATATCTGGAATTAACTTCCGGGCAATATTAAAAATGATCTGCTGTCTTTCCAAAGAGAAGTTCATCTTCGTATTCTTAAACAACAGGAGCAAATCATTCGTCTTGTTGTTCTCTTTGTTGAAAATAGTAAGAAGAATTAATTGTCATCCATTCATTTCTCTTCACCATCAGTTTTGTCAGTCTTCTTAGACTAGGACTAAGGTTGTTGATGTTAAGAATCGTAGAATATAACTATCTTGTAATTTTTGCATGTAATTGATAAATTTTATGAAATGTACTCATTTGATATATTAATGAAATTTCCTTTAATTGCAAGATTTGTTCTTTGTTTCTCAAATTATATAACTGTGCATGTTTTAGTTACAATTTGTTAATCTTTACTTCATCGTTTTTAACTTTATCCTGTAATGAATGTTTTAATTTAATAATGGTCAATAATATTTTTTGATGATTTGAGGACATAATTGAAGCACAAGTTCATGCATCTGAACCTGTGATAGTTGAAGCTGAGAATGTTACTTCTCAGAAAGAAACAACAGCTCAAAGTTCTGATACTTTGAAAGGAAATCTGTAAATTCTGATGCTGCTGAAGCAACTCCTTCATTGGCAAGGAGATTGAAGAAAATGAAGGCAAGGAGGTATTTGGCTAAGGTTATATCAGAAGATACTGAAGAAGCTGAGGAAAGGGATCAGGAATCTCTGATCTCACAAGAATCAATTATTATTGCAGCCATTCCAGCTCAAGCCAAAGACACTGCTAATGACACAGTTCTTACCCCTCCTGTCTCTCCTATTAAAGCTACAGATGATTCTAAAGAACAAACTGATATTTCTGAAATAGATATTCATAATTTGAATATACCTGAAGTTCTTTATTTGGAAGCTCCATCTACATCAAAGACACCAGCTCTGGAGATAAATTCTGCTGATCAGAATTTAGATGATGTAATTCCTGAATCTCCAGTTGCTTCACACACTGTTGAGCTCTCAGAACAGAATGAGTCTTCCTCAAGTTCTGATGACAGTATTTCTGCTGAGACTCCAGTACCTATCCTGGGCAAGGAAGAATTGGTGAAGAAATTTGTTGAAAAGGAAGCACCTATTTCTTGGGAGGATACTCACAGAGGTGTTGAGTGGATCAATAAGTGGAATGATTCAGATTTTATTCCATGTTCTAAAATTCTAACAGAGCATATTGCTAAAGCTGATGAGTTGCTCACAAATGCTGATTTCAAGACACAACTCAAGATCACAGCTCTGTCTATAAAATATCTTCAAGGTCTATATACTGCTACTCATGAAAAGGTTGATACACTCAGAGAACAAGCTGATAAGCTCGATCAGGTGCTCAAGCTTGACAAAAACAGGTATATCAGACCTATTTCTGAAAAAGTTGCAGCCATTGAGAAAACTCAAGAGAAGCAACATGCCCAAATTGCTGAGGTTCTGGTTAATCAAGCTTCTCAGATAGCTCAATTGGATGAAATCCAATCTTCAGTTGAACTTCTTCTTTCTCTCTTACTTCCTGATGATGCCAAAAAGGGGGAGAAGGTAGTTAAGTCCAAATGCTCACCTACTCAAGAACTGAAGAAAAAGGATGATAAAGGTGATGACCAGGGAAACTCTAAAAAGAGCAGAGGTCAAAGAAAAGTTCAAGGAAAATCTTTTATTCAGAATAAGTCAAGTTCTGATGTTGTGAATGCTCAAAGACTGAAGTCAAGTGGTGATAAGCAAAGTCTGATGTCAAGTTCTGATATTCTGATTCAGTCAGGATCTGAAGACTCTCTGAAGTTCTTGCAAACTCTGAAGTTAAAGGGGAAGCAGACTACTGTTTATTACAAAGATCCTAAAATCCAGACACTTGATGAGGAGATAGCAAGAAGATTATTTCTGAAACACAATCCAGGAATGGATTTAGAAACTCTCAAGGAGGAAGAAGCTAGATTTGCTGCTGAAAAGACAAATCCTAAGTCTAAAGCTTCTGATGCAAAGAAACCTCCAAGGCCAAAGGAAAAGGGCATTGTGATCAAGGAAAAGTCAAATTCTGAAACTTCAAAGTTCAGAACTAGATCACAGACTGAGAGTAATCCCAAAGACAAAGGGAAAGGAAAAATTGATGAACCAACTAAGTCACTGGACTTGAAAACTTCTCAAGATCTGATGAAACCAGTGTGTAAAATGGTTCAAGTATCTGATGATAATCTTGTTGAAGATGAAACTGTTCTAATTCTGAAAAGAAGAAAGATAAGTGAAGATTCTAAAACAACCTCTAACATTGCTCAAGTTGTTGTTCAGAATAAAGGACATGAAGGTACAGAAGAAACAACAAATTCTGATCAAGCTATCAAGACATCAACTGCTGACAACACTCAAGTTGATTTGAATAAATTGACAATTGCTGATAAGAAGAAGCTATTATGGAAGAAAGCTACTCCAGTTGAACCAAAATCCTATCTCATGATTAATCAACTTGCTACATTTGGGTTGAAAGCCAAGCAACCTAGAGATAGAGCTGGATTAGGTTCTGATGAAGAGAAGATTCAAAAGGAGTAGAGGTTACTCTAGGAGATCCTTTCATATTGATAGACAAACCATATGAACAAATCAAACAAAGGCACCTTGACAAGGTGTCTTCTGCTCAAGTTGTGATAGAAGCTCATGATAAGGAGAATCTGAAAGAGAAATTAATCTTATTTCTTAATGATGGAAGGACTTATAGATTAGCTGATTCTGATGTATTAAAGAAGTCTATCAAAGAACTTCAACATATTCATTATCTTCTGGAAGTAAAATCTGATGTTACAAGAAGATGGTCAGAATATATTTTGAAGGCTATACGAGATCTATTCAGAATCTCTGGTACAAAGACTTCTCATTACAGTCCAATGATTACTAAAGGTGATGGAAGAGAAATTTCTATACTGAAGAATTCTGCTAAGGTGGAAGTTATTCTGAAAGGAAGATGCTTATGTTATAATGAAAACTCTTCACATCCTAAGGTTATTAGACTTGGTGATTGACTTGAAAGAACATCCATTCAAGCTCTCAGAATAGCCATTTATCAAATTGGTGACAGTAAATAAGAAGAACTGATGCTGGTCAAAGCATAGTTAGCTGAAGTTCTGAAGAAAGCTGAAGATAATCTGATAAATGATTTTGTTAAGAATCATTATGGATTATGTTAGGTCACACACACTGTAGAAGGGGGTTGAATACAGTGTTTAGCACAATCAAATCGATTATAAGAACTCAAGTAACAGAAAACAGATTTTATTCAACACAATAAATTCTGTTACAATATGGAACTGTCCTCTCTCAGTGATGAACAAATTATCACGAGAGCTGCTAGAGTTACCAAGAATAATAACTTCCATAATCGTAACACTTATAGTATAAACTCTATGCCTGTGTTTATATACTACACAATTACAAGATAAATTATAATTGATATGGAATATAATTCTGCTTCCTAAAATATATCAACCAGTTATCTTTTCTTCCAAGTATTATATTCTTCATAGAATTCCTTCTTCATGCATATTTATTTCTGTCTTAGTCTCGATCTCCTTTCCTTTCAATCAGCCGCCTGCCTTATCTGAAAGTCATCTTAAGTCCTGATATTATCTCCTGATAAATATCTTCTGATCACTTAAGTTCTGATAACTTAAGTTCTGATATATTAAGTTCTGTCTTCAGTATAAGTGCTGATTTCCAGTTAAGTACTGATTTGTCTTGTTAGATAAGATCTGAAAACTAAACACAAATCATATTACACATGACATTATCAAATATATCTAACAATCTCCCCCAACTTGTAAATTAGCATAATATACAAGTTCAACAGATATTTGATGATGTCAAAAACATTAAGTACAAATGCATGAGAATTTGACTAGATAACTATAACTTACAGTCCTTTCAACTTTACCATCTTTAACTTCTGATAACAACTTCAGTATGTATACACTTCAGAATTTAAGCAGTTGTAGATCTTTGACTTGGCTTCAATTTCAATTTCTGATCTCAGGAGTTGTCCTGAGATAGTTCTTCAACAAACATCTCTCAGCATATTCAAGTTCATTAACCATCCTCCTTTTAGCATTTATCAATTTAGCTGTATCTTCTCCAGTTTGAAAAATAGCTGCTCTGAGATCATTTATCTTAGCTTTTCTTATCTCCTGATCTAGTCTAATCAGATATGCCTTGTCAGACTCTAGATTGAATTCCACGGCTTTATAACCCAGAAAAGTAGTTATAATCTTAGCAGATTTAGGCTTCATTTCGACAATATCACCCTTGTGATCTCTGTACTTGGGACAGTATGTGCTGTCAGACTTTACAGAATAAAGCTTCTTCTGTCTTTGAATTTGAGACTTGAAATATCCTGCAGCACTATATGTTAATCTGTCTTTCACTTGAAGTAGGAATAGAACATGTTCCAGTTCCTCAAAATACTTTAGTGGTATAACATTCTGCCTAATTTGGTATACCCTTCCATCTGTCATAAAATATAACAAGATATGCTCTTTCAAGAAGGTATGGTAAACCATTTATACAGATTCAAGTCGATTCAATCTTTCAGGAGTTGCTCCAACACCTGGTTCACTTAAGGAAGTTGGATCATCGGTAGTGTTATGTACTCTTCTTTCATCAAAACTACCCAATCCAGATTTATCTCTTGCTTCCTTTCCTATAACAACTCTTACTTCAAAACCACTAGTTGCAGTCTTCAAAGGTTGAGCCTGTTTAGCTTTGATGAATCCTGGTAGGAGTATCTTTGAAGGTTTAACATGAGCAATGTCAGAGGTTTCCTTTTCCTTATCTTCTAATATCAAGCCAACTTGAGCTAAGTCAGAGGTTGCTTGCTTCACTGTCATATCAGAACTTACTACATCTTGACTCTGAACAACATGAGCCATGTCAGAGGTTGTTTGAGAAATCTTCTTTGAAATCAGAGTAAGACTAGTATCTTCTTCATCATCAGTTATTTCTTCATCCATGACTGGCATATAAGCCTTTACAGGTTCATCAACTTTTTATTTGCCCTTGGACCTTGGATCAATTCCCATTTGTGATTTGGCTTTGATTGCCTCAAAATTTGTTCTTTCCTTTATCACAATACCCTTAGGCTTTGGAAATTTCTTTTCTACAACAGAAGCTTTAGATTTTGTCTTGACACCTTCTACTTTGAGTCTAGCTTCTTCTTCCTTTAGACTCTCAAATTACATTCCTGGATTTTCTTTAAGAAATAACTGCTTTGAAATTTCTTCATCAAGTTCCAAATGTTCACCAGAACTTATCATTTTACCAGTATCAGAAATTATTCTTCTCCCAGTATCAGAACTTGTTCCTTGACTTGTAATTCTAGCTTTACTTGATAAAAATCCTTTGCCTTGACCTTGACCTCTACCCTTATTAGAGTTTCCCTGGTCATCATGTCCATCATCCTTTCCTTTCAGTGTCTGAATAGATTTGCATTTGGACTTCATCACTTTCTCCCCCTTTTTGGCATCAGCAGGTAAAAGAAGAGAGACAAGCAACTCCACTGAGGATTGGATCTCATTGAGTTGACTTTGGTGAGAAGCTTGATTCTTCAGAATTTCTTCAATTTGAGTTTGTTGCTTCTCCTGAGTTTTCTCAATGTAGGCAATTCTGTCAAAGGCTGGCTTGAAAAATCTGTTCTTTTCAAGTTTCATATTCATATCTTGCTGGATTAGAGCTTCCTAAATTTTGTTCACCTTGTCATGAGTTATTGAGTGTTGACCTTGAAGGTGTCTTGTACTCAATGCAGTAACTCTCAACTGTGCCTTGAAATCATCATTTATCAGCATTTCATCAGCTTTTGCAAGATGCTCAGCAAGAATCTTTTCAGAAGGAACAAAACTAACTGTGTTCCATTCCTTAGTCCACTCCTTTCCTCTAGGAGTTTCACTCTAAGGTACTGGTGCTTCCCCTATAACAAACTTATTGACTAAATCAGCTTTATGAACAGTTTGTTGAGGTGCATGTCCTGATGGACCAGCTGCATCAGCATCGAAATTGGCAGCAGCTTCACTAGTAATTTCTTCATTGGCAGCATCAGAACTTGTAGATCCTGCAGTATCAACATCCTCTGGTAAAACAACAGTATATGAGGCTATAGAGGCTTCAACATCATCCTCTAAATTCTGATCTGCAGCCAGGTTCTGATCAACATCCAAAATTGATGTTGTTGGTGGAGTGAGTTGAATTGGTGGAGCTTCCAAGTACAAAACCTCAGGCACAATCAAGTTATGAATATCAATTTCAGCACTTGTACCTGGTTCTTCAGTATGTACTGGATCAACTATAAGTGACATAGGAGGTGTAGGTATTTTAGCTTGAGCAGTTTCATATTGTGCAGAAGGAAGTGATTCAATAACAATAGGTTCTGTTGAGATCAGAGATTCCTGATCCCCTTCCTTAGCTGCTTCCACTAAATCTGAATCTGACTCAACTATGTCCCTGTGAGCTCTCTATTTCTTTAACTTCTTCAAAGGTGGAGACACTGTAGGAGCTTTATCATCAGAATTTAACTTTCTAAGCCTTTTGAGGGGCCTAGAACTCCCAGTTACAGTATGTTTCTGAGAAGAAACCTTCTCAGCTTCTACAACAACAGGTTCTGATATTGGAACCTGTTCCTCAGTTGTTTCCTCAGATCAATAGAGTTTAATCAAAAAATTCATCACAAAATAAAATTGAAAGTCGATGAAGTAAAGATTAATAATTTTCAAGTAAACATGCACAGTCACATAATTTGAGAAACAAAGAACAAAATTTGCAATTAAAGAAAATTTCATTGATATATCAGATGATTATATTCGATGAAATTAAGAAATTACATGCAAAAATTACAAGATAGTCCTAGTCTACTATTCCTAACATCAACAGCCTTAGTCCTAAGCTAAGAAGCCTGACAAAGCTGACGGTGAAGAGAAACGGATGGATAACAATTAATTATTCTTCCTGCTTTCAACAAAGAGAACAGCGAGACGAATGATTTGCTCCTGCTGTTTAAGAATACGAAGATGAGCTTCTCTTTGGAAAGACAATAGATCATTTTTAATGTTCTCTGGAAGTTGAATCCAGATGACAAATGGAATGTTGTTGATAGGATATGGAGTCGGAATTCTATTTCGAAAAATGGTCACAGTTTCTGTGCCATAAGAGTAAAACCAACTGAAATGTGCCATTGTTTGAAAGAAATGAACAGATGTGGTTTTACTGATGAATGATTAGTCATTTAAATAGGCAATGGAATACTAAGGGACGCGAGGACTGGTTAAACATTACAAGTAAAAATAATGATCCCTCGACTCCCTAGACTGAAGTGTAATAATAACAGTTAGTAAAAGATCTGAAGCCAGAGTTAATGGGCATGGGATATGATAATAATTACTGTGCGCATGCAGGTTTTCAAGATATACACACTAACCACTAACCCATAATGATTATGACTGTTTTATCTCACATTAACCAATATTCTGTAAAAATATTAGCTTTCAAGTAATGACCAAAAATAAACCAAGTAAATAAATACTGCCACATCAGCATCAGAACTTGATTATTATCAAGATTTAAAAGTCATCAGAATATGGCTCCTTAACTCGAAAAGTGAATGTGTATTCCTGTAATTCTTCACACAAATACTGATATGGTTTCATCAGAACTTAATCATCAGAACTTCCATCAGAACTTGTCCTCAGAATTTATGCAATCTGACACATAGACTATTCATCTAAAACAACATTGATCACCACAGTAATTTTCATCATTCATATGGAGTGTAAGTGTGTGCATTAAGCTAAATATCAGACAAAGAGTAAAGTCTGATTCACTTCAGTACATCTTAGAAATAAGGCATAACTAAGAATTTTGTTCAAAATCTGTCATTATTCTGAAGTCTACTTTAGAATGAGTTCATGCATGAGTCCACCTCAACTATTTTGTGCTCATTTTATGCATCTTTTGAAATTCTATTTTACAGTGGCTTCTCAGTGTAAGTGAGTAACGACTGCTTATCAGAATTTATGCTGTTATCAGAGTATTTCTCCAGTAATCATAGAGTGTGAAAAGTCACCAAGAAAATTTTTTATTTTGCTTTTCTAATTGTTGTGTACTTGATGATTTCATGAACAAAACACCTTGGTAGATTTTACTTAGTGAAATAATGTAGCACTCGACGGATAAGGTTTATAGTCCCGACGGATGACTCAATATAGTCCCGACGGATGATGACTTATTATCCTTCGAGTGACTAGCTTATGTAACAATAAGTCTGTAGCACATTTCTGCATATACATTGTTTAGAATCTGTAAGTAGTACTTAAGTCATGTTGACTTTAGTTAGATATGCAGAATAGGTTGATTAATTGTACATAGATGATGTCTTGTAATTCTGCATAAGTGAAATGAAGTCAAGTGCCTGATTGCTACCCGACGGATAAACAACAATGAATTCGACGGATGATCAACAACCCGACGAATGATCAATAACTCGACGGATGATCATGAACCCGGCGGATAAAGAATTCAAATATCTGTTGACAGTGACAACACAGTCACATGAGTCGAGTGGATGCAAATGGAATGTGGTAGCCTATTCAACTGGGTTTTCGAGAATAAAGAAGCATTGCCATTTCCATGCTATTATGAAGATATTCAAAGATGCTGGAATAGAGTAATGAAGTAGCATTGTAATAGACTAGATAGTTTTGTTTTATTATCCTATCTCATTACTTTGTAATCTTGGTGATATATAAACCAAGAAGTAGCAACTAAGGAATAATCTGAGATACAAGCAGAGAAATATTTGTTAGCAGAATTCTTAGCATTTCTCTGCATTCTTAGTTGTTCAATATTTGTAAGCAGCTGCGAGCTTTTTGCACACAGGTTTCTCTCGATATATATTATATATCTCTGGTGGAATCATTCAAATCCACCAGAAAGTTTTTAAAGACTCTTGTTTTTAATTACTTGTGGTTTGATTCATTTAAGTAACTATTCCGCATTATGCTAATCAATTCACACTTATATACATATTCGAGTTAGAACATTTTAATCAAGAAAAAATTTTAAGAATTCCATTCAACCCCCCTTCTGTAATTCTTGTTATATTGTTAAGGGACTAACAATTGGTATCAGAGCAAGCTCTTAACTTACAAAGAGTTTAAAGATAAAAAAAATACAGCAAGATGAACAAGAAGGATGTTGGAGTCAAGATCCCTTTTCTGGATAAAGATAATTACCATCATTGGAAGGTAAAGATGCATCTTCATTTGCTTTCTCAGGATGAGGCCTATGTTGACTGCATAGAAAGAGGCCCTCATGTTCCAATGAGAGCTGCAACTGAAGATGAGCCATCTGTCTCCAAGCCAAGGCATGAATGGTCTGATCCTGACATTGAACAAGTCAGGAAGGATAAAAAGGCCATGAATATCCTGTTTAATGGAGTTGATGGTGATATGTTTGACAACATTAACAACTGCAAAACTGCCAAGGATGTTTGGGATACAATATAGATCATTTGTGATGGCACTGAGCAAGTTAGAGAAAACAAGATGCAACTACTGATTCAGCAATATGAGCATTTTCATAGTAAAGAAAGTGAGACTCTCACTGACATTTTTAGTAGGTTTCAAAAACTATTAAATGCTCTAAAGTTGCATGGAAGGGTCTATCAGACAAAAGACTCCAATCTGAAATTCCTTAGATCTCTTCCAAAGGAATGGAAACCAATGACAGTCTCATTGAGAAACTCACAAGATTATAAGGAGTTTACTTTGGAGAGACTGTATGGCATCCTGAAAACATATGAGCTTGAAATAGAGCAAGATGAGAGGATGGAGAGAGGAAAGAAGAAAGGAGGATCCATTGCACTAGTTGCTGAGTTGGAAAAAGAGAAGGAAGTGAAGATGGAAGCTGTTGAGTCAACTTCAAGGGTCTGTGAAAGCAAGGGCAAGGGGCTTGCAGCTGAAAATAAAGATTCTTTGAGCCAAGATGACATGGAGGACATTGATGAACACCTAGCATTTATTTCCAGGAGATTTGCCAAGCTCAAGTTCAAGAAGAACTTTGGAGCAACCAAGCCAAATAGAAACATGGTGGATAAATCAAAATTCAAATATTTCAAATGTGGCTTGGCAGGGCATTTTGCCAGTGAGTGTAGAAAGTTAGATTCCAGCAAGAAAAAGTTTGAGCCTGTGGATTATAAGCAAAAATACTTTGAACTGCTCAAACAAAAGGAAAGGGCTTTCATAACACAAGAAAATGACTGGGCAGTAGATGGTCTGGATGAAGATGAAGATGTCAGCTATGTTAATCTAGCCCTAATGGCCAAGTCTGATGAGACAGAAACAAGTTCTTCAAGTAATCAGGTAATTACTACAAACCTTGCACATTTATCTAAAGCTGAGTGTAATGATGCCATAAATGACATGTCTACAGAGTTATATCATTTGTGTGTTACACTTAAGTCTCTTACTAAAGAAAATACTAAAATCAAAAAAAACAATTTGTTTTTAAGTGAGAGGAATAATGTGTTAGAGTCTCAGTTCATTGATTTTGAAAAATTAAGAATTGAATGTAAGATTGCCAAGGAGGAATTAACAGAGTCCTTGAAGAAAGAAGAAATTTTGAAGAAGCAGCTTGAGCGTGAACAGGAGGTGATTAAGGCATGAAAAACATCTAGGGATGTCCATGCTCAAATCACCAAAGTTCAAGGAATTGAGTCTTTCTGTGATGCAGCCTGGAAAAAGAACAAAGAGAAACTAGAACCAAATTTGGTAGATGGAGTGCTAACAGATGTAGACTCGACGGATGATGAGGATCATCCGTCGGATAACAAAAAGGCTTATCCGTCGAATGATGAAAATCCTCATCCGTCGGCTGTGAGCAAGCCTATCAGTAAAGCCAAACTTGTTAGGCTGAATGAGAAGTATGGATTTATTTCCAAGAACTTTGTTTCAAGATAATCGAGTCAAGTTAAGAAAGGGAAGAAGGCTAATGTTGGTCACATGACTGTCAAACAGTTAAGTAACAGACTTGAAAAGATTGAGGTAAAAACAGAGGCTAAAAAGAAAAACAATAGAAATGGTAAAGTAGGGATTAACAAACACAATAACTACACACCTGACAAATATGCTCCTAGAAAAATCTGTGTCAAGTGTGGTAGTGTAAATCATTTGTCTTTTAATTGCAAATCTGCCATGCCTACTTCCATATCTGTGCCACCTTACTTTCCTAACATGAATGCCATGCCTCCCATGCCTATGAATGTTATGTCTACACAGAATATGAATGCACAGCTTGCTAACATGCCATTTGCACCTAATCCTTATTATGCTGCATTTAGTATGCCACAAATGCCATTTAGCATGCCTTACTGGAATAACATGTTTACTAATAGCATGTCATTCCCTGTTGATTATAATATACATGATAATTCTGTTGCAATGAATGGTTTCAAAGGCCCAACTCAAATGACCAAGGATGAATCTGATATCCCCAAGTCAAAGGAGATAAAGCCTAAGAAACAGAAAAAGAAAGCTAACAAGGCAGGACCCAAGGAAACTTGGGTACCAAAATCAACTTGATTTGATTTTGATGTGTGCAGGGAAACAGAAAGAATCTTTGGTACTTGGATAGTGGTTGTTCAAGACACATGACTGGTGATTCTACCCTGCTCACAGAGTTTAAGGAGCGAGCTGGCCCAAGTATTACTTTTGGAGATGACAACAAGGGTTATACTGTGGGATATGGCTTGATTTCAAAGGACAATGTCATCATTGAGGAGGTTGCCTTAGTAGATGGTCTCAAACATAATCTATTGAGTATCAGCCAGCTTTGTGATAAAGGCAACTCAGTAACCTTCAACTCAGAAGCCTGTGTTGTGACTAATAAAAGAAGCAACAAAGTGGTTCTCACTGGTGTGAGAAAAGGAAATGTGTACCTAACTGATTTCAACTCATCTAATGCAGAATATGTTACTTGCCTTCTCAGTAAAGCAAGTCAGGATGAAAGTTGGCTATTACACAAGAAACTATCCCATTTAAACTTCAAGACCATGAATGAGCTAGTAAAGAAAGAACTGGTTAGAGGCATTCCTCTAGTGGAGTTTTCTAAGGATGGACTGTGTGATGCCTGCCAAAAAGGGAAGCAGATTAAAGCATCATTCAGCAAGAAACTTGATTCAACAATTGAAGAACCTTTGCAGCTGCTACACATGGATTTGTTTGGACCAGTCAATGTGTTGTCTATCTCAAGGAAAAGATTTTGCCTAGTAATTGTAGATTATTTCTCAAAGTTCTCTTGGACATATTTCCTAAAGTCTAAAGATGAGGCTAGTGAAATCATCATCAATCACATAAGGCAAGTCAATAATCATCCTGATTTCAAGGTTAGAAGAATCAGGAGTGACAATGGAACTGAGTTCAAGAATTCTGTCATGAGAGCATTTTGTGAGGAAAATGGGATTCTGCATGAGTTTTCAGCAGCAAGAACTCCACAACAGAATAGAATAGTGGAAAGGAAGAACAAATCACTTATTGAAGCTGCAAGGACATTGCTTGAAGAATCTAAACTGCCAACATAATTCTGGGCTGAAGCTGTTAATACTACATGCTACACTCAGAATATTTCTCTGGTTAATCAAGCAAGATGCATGACTCCCTATCAATTGTTCAAGAACAAGAAACCAACACTAAATTTTCTTAATGTCTTTGGCTGCAAATGTTATATTCTGAGAAATCAAACTGATCAAAATGGAAAGTTTGATGCTAAAGCAGATGAAGGAATTTTGGTTAGATATGCTGTTGGTAAAGCATATAGAGTCTACAATCTAAGAACCAACATTGTTGTGGAATCAATACATGTTGTGTTTGATGATAAAAAGATTGAAGGACTGAAATATGGAGATTACCATGAGAGCCTCAAATTCGACAATGTGGAGATGGTTAGTGATGATAGTGATGATGAAAGTGATCAAGAAACTGTATCTAAGGATAATACAGAAAAATCTACTACCAATGAAGCACAAAACTCAACATCTGTCGAGTTGCATAATGCTTCATCCATCGGGAGGAAATCTGCGTTATCCTTCGGGAAACAACCAGCTTCATCCATCAGTACTCAAAATTCACCATCCGTCGGGTTATCAAAAGGAGCAGGAAGTCAAGATAGATCACCTACCGAAAGTTCCCCTTTCTCAAATCAAAGATCCACAAACTCAGGGGGAGTTTCTAACAATCAAAACTCAATCACACATCAAGACAACAATGAGACCTATTCATCTAAAGCTAATCTACCTCAACAAAGAAAATGGACAAAAGATCACCCATTTGAGCTTATTATTGGTGATGTTTCTTCTAGAGTTCAAACCAGGAGAGCAAATCAAGAAGAATGTCTATACAACAGCTTTCTTTCCAAAGAAGAACCAAAGAAGGTAGAAGAAGCTTTGTTGGATCCTGATTGGATTTTAGATATGCAGGAGGAGCTAAACCAATTTGAAAGGAATAATGTATAGAAGCTGGTGCCCAAGCCTAAAGGA
The DNA here is from genome assembly GCF_009905375.1 of Apium graveolens. Lineage (NCBI taxonomy): Eukaryota > Viridiplantae > Streptophyta > Magnoliopsida > Apiales > Apiaceae > Apium > Apium graveolens. The sequence goes on from NC_133651.1 coordinate 50,707,453, forward strand.
AAGAATCCAATAGACACTAAATGGATATTCAGAAACAAGATGGATGAAAATGGCATAGTAGTCAGGAAAAAATCTAGATTGGTTGCTAAGGGCTATTGTCAACAAGAAGGAATAGATTTTGATGAAACATTGTCTCTTGTTGCAAGACTTGAAGCCATCAGAATCTTCTTAGCCTATGCAGCTCATGCCAATTTCAAGGTCTACCAAATGGATGTCAAAAGTGCCTTTCTGAATGGAGATTTGGAGGAGGAAGTCTATGTCAGTCAACCTCCTGGTTTTGAAGATCCAAATTTTCCAGAACATGTCTATTATCTTTTGAAAGCACTTTATGGACTGAAGCAAGCACCTAGAGCCTGGTATGACACTTTATCAAAGTTCCTTTTGGAAAATCACTTCACAAAAGGTACTGTAGATAAAACTTTATTTTTCAGAAATGTTAATGGCTCTAGTATACTTGTTTAAATTTATGTAGATGATATTATTTTTGGCTCTACAGATGAGAAACTTTGCAAAAAGTTTGCCAAATTGATGCAGAGTAAGTATGAAATGAGTATGATGGGAGAACTGACTTACTTTCTTGGTTTACAAGTTAAGCAAGTTAGTGATGGAATATTCATTATTCAAACTAAATACATTTTTGATCTTTTAAAGAAGTTTGATCTAGTGGATTGCACATCTGCAAAAACTCACATGGCTACTGCAACTAAGCTTGAATTAAACACTACTGAAAATCTGTGGATATTTCAAGTTATAGGGGCATAGTTGGCTCACTTCTGTACTTAATAGCTAGTAGGCCAGATATAATATTTTCTACATGTTTATGTGCTAGATTTCAGGCTGATCCTAGAGAATCTCACTTGATAGCTGTTAAGAGAATTTTCAGATATCTCAAGGGAACACCAAAACTTGGCATTTGGTACCCTAGAGATTCTGGTTTTGATCTAACTGGTTATTCAGATGCAGATTATGCAGGTTGTAGAATTGATAGAAAAAGTACAACAAGAACCTGTCAATTTCTAGGAAACAAGCTTGTGTCCTGGTTCAGTAAAAAGCAAAATTCAGTTTCTACCTCAACAGCTGAAGCTGAATATATTGCTACTGGGAGTTGTTGTGCACATATTTTATAGATGAAAAAACAATTGCTAGGTTATGGTTTGCAAGTTGAAAGGATTCCTATTTTCTGTGATAACACAAGTGCAATTGCCATCACTGAAAATCCAGTACAACATTCAAGGACAAAGCACATAGATATCAAGTACCACTTCATAAGGGAACATGTAATGAATGGTACAGTAGAACTACATTTTGTTCCAAGTGAAAAGCAGCTTGCAGATATCTTTACCAAACCACTGGATGAATCCACCTTCTCTAGGTTGGTAAGTGAGTTAGGTATGCTTAATTATTCCTAAATCGTTATGAGTTAATTTGCAAGTTGAAATGCAGCCAGAAATTTAATTGATTTTTCAGTCTGGGATGAAATTTTGGCTAAGTCAAAATTTACATCTCGACGGATGATCTTTATCCATCGAGTTTGATCATCCGTCGGAATACTATTTGCTAATAAAAATCAAATATTTTTCTGGAATATTTTATGACTCGACGGATAACAGTTTATCCTCATCCGTCGAATTGTCTTAATCTTAGCCATTAATTTCTTGAACATTATCCATCGAGTATACTTACAGTTTGTAAGCATAACACGTCGGATAATGGGTGGAATTTTTACAGTTTATTTTTTTAAATGGCTATTTTAGGAAATTTCTATTGGTTACTTTATTTTACTTTATTATTTTTAACAGTTATTTTTGAGACAGTATAAAAGCTTATTTCATTTCAATCGCTTTTCTTTTATCATTCTCAATTCAACTGCTCAAATTTCATTCTCTCTCAAAGCACTTACTCTCTTTCTCTTCAAGCTCTTAATCTCTAACAATGGCACCTGTTGTAAAGATTATGTCTCAAATCAGGTTCATTTATGAGAAGAACAATTTCACTGCACTAATGAACAAGGGTATTCAGCAATCTGGTGACTATCACAAGATGATGGACTTTGTAAAGAATTGCAAGCTCAGCTATGCCATGCTGGAATCACCCACAATCTTTTGTGAAGTTGTAGAAGAGATGTGGACCACTGCTACCTACAACTCAACAAATAAGACCATCACACACACCATTAAAGGTAAAGAATTATGTATCAATAGTGATGTTATAAAAGCATGTTTCAAGATTCCTGATAACACTGTGACCTCACCACACACTGACACTGATATAATCAATATGCTTAATTCCATGAACTATGCTCTTTCTACTTCTAAGTTAAGTGACATTAGGAGAATGGGTCTTAGGAAAGAATGGAGTTTTTTGTGTGATGTTGTGACAAAAGTCTTTTCAGGAAAAATCAATAATTTTGATTCAGTCAATATATCCATGCTTAACATGCTCTACATGCTAGTTACAGATAAATTCTATGATTTCAGTGACCTTGTTTTGTTTGAGTTGGGCTATAAATTAGGAGAGTTAAATTGTAATAACCCCAATTTTTGGGAAATTTTGAAACCCTTATGAATAGTGTTTTTGCTGAATGAGAAAACTTTTCATGCCACACTATATAGGGGTTCTGATATGGATATTCTGAAATTTTATTAGTACTTTATATGGGATATAAGTGTATGTAAAGATCGTCAGAATCCAAATCCGAACACTTTGATTTTTCCCGGAAATCCGATAGATACGGAAAGAATTGAGTATAAGGTAACATGATAAAAGGATTTAAATTAAAGGATTATAATAGAGGATCATAAAAAGGAATATAATGTATTGAGAAAGGTTAAGGGAACCTAAGTAATAAGATCCCGGGGTTAGGAAAACGAAAACGAAAACGAAAGTTAAGCGAACAGTATAACAGATCAGCGGTAATTAGGCAAACAATTAGGAAGTTAATCAAAGGGATTATAGAGGATGATGTCACCCAACCAATGAGAAGAGGACAAGGAGGGGAGGATGACATCATGAGGATGACACAAGCATGACATGGGAAGGAAGGAGATGTGGTGGCTTTTTAACCACACAAAATCAAGGGCAACTAGGTAATTTACTAAAACAAACACAAAAATCAAACCAACCAACCCAAGCAAATCATTTTTCATCAAAATCAAAAAGAAACCAAGGCATTGTTCTTCATGCTCTCGGCCAAAACAGAACCAGCACACTAAAACTGCTGTATCTCCTTCATTTCTCACTCAAATATTGTGTTCTATAGCTCATTGGAAAGGTATTGAGATGACCTACAACTCTTGTTCACAAGTCTCGTCCAAATAATCATGGTAAGACCCTCATTTTTACAGTTCTTTAAATCGGACTTTTAGAAACTTCAAAGCCTAACTTTGTGTTCTTGATTTCTTTGGAAATATCAAGCTTGTAGGAGGCTCCCTAAGGCTTCCTAGCAACTTAACACCTCCCAAGGAAGGTATAAACTTCAAACCCTAGCCTTTACTTTATTTGTTAGTAAGTTTAATGGTTGGTTTTGTGAAATGAGAAGCATGGATTGTGATTATTAGTAGTTTGGTTTGATTTGGAAGTGTTTTGGTAATTGAAGCTTGATTATAGTTCATAGGTCTTGATTGTGGTTGTTTGAGTTGAAAACCTTGGAGATTATGGACTGATGTGGTATGGTTTCGGTGAAGTTTTGTTGTATTGATGGTTATGAGTTGGTTGGTGGTTAATTGGAGTAGTTTAAACATTGGTAATCGCGTAAACATAGCCGTCGTAATGTCCGATTTACTTTAGACTGCTTTTGTTCATAATATTTGGACCCGAGAACTCCCTGCTAGATTATTACCATTGCCATGTTTAGATAGTTCATGTTACGAGCTTCGTTTTGATATGTAGTTCATTTGATTCCGATGTACGGTTTAGGAGAAACGACCGTTTCAAGTAACGGCATTTCGCGAACGAATCATTTCCCCTCGCCTTACTTTGAAACATAGGTTAAAGACCAAAAAGGGTTAATTAATGTATGAAACAATTATGGTAAGAGTGTTAGGCAGTTGGTAAGACACTCGCGAAGGAATCTCTTTAAAACTCGTAATGGTTAATTTATTAAAAATGGTGGAGCCGAGGGTACTCGAGTGACTTAAGAGAATCAATAAGCGCAAAACAAGCGTTAGAGTCTAAGTTAGTTAAAGTATAGATTTACAAGTGACTTTGGTTTAATTCCAACTTACTTATTGTTTATAGGTTACCAGACTCGTCCCGAGCCTTTTATCACCCCAAGTCGCTCAGGCAAGTTTTCTACCCGTTATAACTGTTGTTGTGATGAATATATGTATTTGCATTATCTTGCGATAGATGCATGTTGGTTAATTAGCAAATGATGCAATATATTGAAGCATGCTGCTATGGTATATATATATGCATGCCTGTTTCGCATTCTTTCCATATATATTTGTTGATTCAGTTGATAATACCTATGCTAGAGGATAGCGGTAATTTGCATATACCCTTAGTACAGGGACCCAAAGGTGAAAATATTTTCTAAAACCGGGAGTCGAGGATCCCGAGTAGATTTTGTATATATGGATATAAATATATATATATATACTTATATATATATATATATGGTCATAGTTTTCAAAACTATTAATCGAATAAGGTTTATTCGATAACTTTAACTTTATTTTATTATTGAATATTATTTCGAATATTATTCGAAGGCGTATGACTCCTTTATATTAAATGAATATTATTTTGAATATTCATTCGAGGACTTATGACTCCTTTTATTTTATTAATGAATATTATTTTGAATATTCATTCGGGGACTTATGACTCCTTTTATTTATTTATCTGAATATTATTTGAATATTCATTCGAGAGCTTATGACTCTTTTATATTATTTATTGAATATTATTTTGAATATTCATTCGGGGACTTATGACTCCTTTTATTTATTTATCTGAATATTATTTGAATATTCATTCGAGGGCTTATGACCCTTTTATTTATTTATCTGAATATTATTTGAATATTCATTCGAGGGCTTATGACTCTTTTATATTATTTATTTAATATTATTTGAATATTCATTCGAGGGCTTATGACTCAGTTTATATTATTTAATGAATATTATTTGAATATTCATTTGAGGATCTATGACTCCGATTATTTGCTGAGGTATATTCTTTATTTTATTAAAGAATAAGGTGTCAATAATCAAACTTATTTTCGATTATTCAAATAAAGATAGTACTTTCATATAAGTATATCTTTGGTTATTTAATACTCGTTTCAAGTATAAGTTTTAATACTTCTACTTCAATTATTTTTATAAAGATTATTCTTTATGGGAATATTATTTAAATAATAATATTCAGTCATTTTCTAAATATTCTGGGGACTGATTTACTTCATTAAATCAGCTTTACTCCAAACACTCTATAAAGTGTTTTCGAGTCTTCAAAATAATTTTTAAAAGTTAGAGCGGATCCCAAAACTCATTTTTATATTTAAGATCTTCCTTTTTAAGGGGATTTAAATACTCGCTTAAAACCTGAGGGATCCGGCTCTATGGTGTATTTTATATTCGCAACAAGGTTGCAGTTTTGGTAAATGAATTGATTACTTACCCAATGTTCGGGAAGTAAGTCCATCTATTGAGTCGGCATAAGCAACATGGGCTCAGTGGGCGTCCATGATAGTGTAAGTGGCTCAGTGGGAGTCCGTCAAATGCATAAGTGGCTGAGTGGCAGTCCAGCATAAGGTCCTATTGCGACCAGGGTGATGACCAGTGGGGAATTCGTCCATCTACTAGTAGAAAAGGTTACTTATGGGTATCTTTGCCTGATCAGCAAGATATCTGGTTTATGCCAAATTCTTTTCCTTTCCAAATTTATTGGATATTGCAATTCTGTTCATACTTTACATGACAGAGGTTTTCAGGAAATGTATAAAGAAGATGTATATGTGGATATATATATATATAAGAACTAAATAAAGTATATCATAACTTCATTTCCTTTAATAATATTTCAAAGATTTAATCTATTCAAATCTTGTCTGGTAGTCTCATCTATGTGATGAACTGTTGAAAGCTCATTATACTTTGAACAGTGGTAGTTCAAGTAGCTTTATAAATGATATAAGTATAGTGAAGTATTTGGTAACTTCATCCCTTGTTTTTACTTATATCTAGTAAGTAATTATCTTACTCATGATAAAAGATTCTAGTAAGTATCCATTTAGATACTTATATTATTGTTATCACTATATATTATCTTGCGAGCTGTAAGGCTCACTCTTGCTTTATTTCTTCATCACACAACAACAGTTAGGAAAGATGGCCAGACTCCAGCAGACCCAGCGCAAGTGCGTGGGAAGCGTCCCGCGTCTTCCCGATGATGTTGTGGCTGCTATAGCTGCAGAGGTAGATCTATTGGTAGATCAGGCATTCTATTTTTGAGAATCAAATTATGTATAATTATAACTTATGGCAGATAATGGCAATTAACTGTAAATTTATCAAGTAATCATTTTGGGTTGTAATAACTTTTAAATTGTGGATTCAAAGACTTGTACTTATTTAAATTTCATCTCTGAGACTATAACGGGTTGTGGTGTGTGTTAGTGTGGAGTCACAGCATAAGGTTATTATTATTAATTAAGTGAAGTGATATTGTGGAAAGAAAGACCGTGACGACCCGGATCCCCGACCCCGGATCTGGGGGTGTTACAGAAGTGGTATCAGAGCTAAGCGTTATAAACCTCAGAGATGATGTGACGTTAAGATAATAAGTTCACAAAGATAATAAGAACTCTTGCCAAGTTCATAGGCGGGCTACCTAACGTAGTACTGACAGTTAAAACCCTTATGGGAACCCTTATAAATATCGTGATAGGAGCGTAGTTCGTTATCGTATATGGTAGCGGGACTCCGAACCCTGAGGTTGAGGAGCAACAGCGCGATGATGTTTTATTACTAATTGGAGATCGGATTGTGGATCCGATAGAGTGTCCTAATGCAGGACCGGATGATGTTGATATTGAGGATGTAGCGGTTGAGGATGTTGTCCTAGAAGGGATAGTTGTTGAGGAGGATCCCATGGAGGATCCTGATAAGATTGGATAAAGGACCACTGATGAATTGATGACCATGGTTAGGTCGACTACCAGAGGTAGGATTGGCCGGTCACTACCGGAGGTTCGTTCAAGTTTTTAAAGATAGTAACCCCTTTAACGCGGCTTACTCGTAAGACTGAGAAGTTCGAATGGACAGAGAAATGCGAGAACAGCTTTCAAGAACTGAAGCAGAGGTTGGTGATGGCCCCTATGCTGGCATTGCCGGATGGAAAAGGAGATTTTGTGAAGTGTAGTGACGCTTCGCACAAGGGCTTAGGGTGCGTGCTTATGCAGCACGGTAAGGTAATCGCGTACATGTCAAGACAATTAAGGTAATATGAAATTCGATATCCCCGCCCATGAGCTTAGGCTCGTGGCAATAGTTTTACCCTAAAGATTGGAGGCACTACTTGTATGGAGAGAAGTGCGAGAATTACCTAAGCCATAAGTGCTCTAGTACATTTTCACGTAGAAAGAGCTCAACATATGCCAGAGGAGGCAGTTAGAGCTAATCAAGAATAATGATTGGGAGATTCTTTATCATTCGGGGAAAGCCAATGTGGTGGCTGATGCCCTTAGTAAAAAGGAGAGACTCAAGATGATAATGTCTTTGGGAGAGTTTATAAGAGATTTTGGAAATAGTAGTGAAGGTAACCGGAGCCGGTACCGAAAAGCTGTTTGAGATTGCAATAGAGACCGAATTATTGGAAAAGAGCATACGGTGCCAGAGAAAGATGATAAGGGAATAATGAGGTATTCCTATAGAATTTGGGTTCCGAAAGTTCAAGAGCATAAGGATGAGAACTTAGATGAGAGCCATAGTTTGAGGAATAAGATTTAGAGCAAACCCTAAACGTGATAGTCAGGGAGGTCGCCATCAAGATAGAAGGAACCCATGACATAATGGAGTGGAAAATGAGGATTTTAAATTAAAAGATGACCCCAATTATGGGGAGTAGGATGAAACATTTCATACTAAGGAAACAGAAAGTCGAGTAAGGAAAGGAGACCCGAGACGGTACTCCTATACGACAATTCATGGACCTGTCTAGACAGAACTTAGACTATTATCCCCAACCACCACCTTGAGGAAACAATGCGATAGGAAATTCTTTCAGGACCTTTAAGTCTCTAAGCTCTCAGAGTTCCAAGGAACAGGTTGACCTAGTCGAGGCAAGAGCCTGGCTAAAGGAAATAGAGGAATCATTTGAGATTCTGAATGATTGACGAACCACAAAAGACTGTTTTTGTCACTTACCCTCCTAAGAGAGAGACCACCCGCTGGTGAAAGACCAAGAAAGGCACGGAGCCAGAGGTTAGAATAAACTGATTTAAGTTCAGTCAATTGTTTTTGGGAAAGTAATTCCCAAAGATAAGGAGATAGTGTAAAAGCTTTGGAGCTAGAACAAAAGTGGATGAGTATGATGAATTATGAATCTAAGTTGTAAAAGTTATCAAGATTCGTTCTGAGGACACGAATCCAGAATGACGGGATGTTTGGAATCAATACTTATGTTGTGTTAGTTCATGAAATAATGATAAGAGAAAGGAAAATAAAAAGAAACTGAAGTGGAAAGGAATATAAAGGCAATAGAGTTTGAGGTATGATAAGGGAGTTGGGTATGAGGAAACCCTAAAGACTCGTAGCAATAGACATAGGAAAGTATGTAATCGTCAGGATGAGGGTGATTCACCATGAGTTAAAGTTGATGGTTGAAGGCATACGAGTTATGTACATTTTATCCCCTTTAAGTTGGGAGGATTCAAGGAAACCTTTAGATAGTTCGAAGGATAAATAATAAGACGCGGATAGACTAAAGAGACAAGAAAGTAAGAAAGTAGGAAAATTTGGATGAAGGAAGTGACCTTCAATAATGTAAAATGTAAGACCAGTGGCTCAATACTCAGAAAGGGAGACGCCAGGTATGAGAGGTATCCCAACATTGAGGTGACTGTTGAGATAAACAACAAAAGTAAATAAGGAATTATTAAGAAGAAGTTCACGTTGAACATGACCAATATCTTCCAGAACATCCATGTTATCATTACCAAATCAGGAAAGAAAAGCGGATGACCATTGTTATCTTTTGGAGGCCATATGGATTGACCTCAATTTGAATAAGGATGCTATTATGAAGTTAGGTATAGACTATCGAGGTGGGAATGATGAAGAAGATAATCTATCAAGGATATATGACTTGGTTTATCCATGGATGGATGCATGTACCTTTTCAAAGGTGGAATTAAGGATAGAACATCGGTAACTTAAAATGAATCCTAGGGGAATGCATAAAGGTTGGCATTTCACCCTTAATAGGGATAGTATGAAATTTGACAGTATGAATTGGAAAGGATTAAGGTAATAACAACCTTTAAAGAATCAGTGGAGAATTTTTTTTTCAAAAGTATATAGACAATGATTCTAGTATTAGTATATGGTATTTTGATATGCCCTGTATCTAGGGAATACAGGAGGAACGATTCAAGGATAACCTTAGAGGTTTTACAAGGAGAAAGGTAATATTCAAAATTCTCAAGAATAGAAATGTGGATAAAGGAAATATGACGTAATTATAGTGTTGCCAAGTGGGGCACGTGTTAAACCACGAGAAAGTATGGATCGAACCAGTAATGGTCGAAATTATTCAGGGCAATTAGGACTTAAGATAAAAGATGTTCTAATTATGATTGAGAGTCAGTCATGACAGTGATTAACCTCTAAAGACTGAGGCAATAACTTATGGAAAAATGGTGATTTTTTTTTACTTATCAGATTTTAAGGAAAACATCTTCACTCAAGCAGTGATCGGAAATAGGGTAGAAAATTTGTGAAAGTGGTTAAAATGAAATTGACTGTAAGGAAATTTTACTATCAGGAAAGGCCAAAGAGGTGGCCGACACTTTAAAGGTAAGAGGATAATTATAGGCGCTTGTGCCAAAATAATACAGTGAGGATGGTTAAAACTGTGAAGGTTGTATTATGGTTTGGAAGATTGACATTCCTTCTGATGACTGTGCAATACCCAACCGTAATAGTAGTTGGTAAAGGTTTAATTCGTGTAATCGCCATGAGCGGGCTATCTATCTTAGGAGGTCCTATCTTGAGATAAGCCAGGACCATGTTTCAAAAAGGACTAGATGAACCTTTGAGTTAAGTCTTCTATTTAAGGCATATGATTAAGAATGGTATTAACCTGCTATCGTTGCTTTGATTGAAACTCTTCTGCAATTTTATCTACTTCATGTCATGAAAGTACGTCAGAGTTTGGAGTGTTCTTCATGAATTTTGATTGGTGGTTATGTTAACTCCTTAGGAGAATTAGATACGAGATGTATGGCCTCCGTATGGTTAGCTATTAAGACTTCATGGAAAATGAATGACTACAGTAGGTCAGTGGTGGACCATAGTAAGGCAGCAATGATTCTGCGAGTAATGAGCTGATTACAACCGTGAGAGTTGTATTGGAATGGGTGTTGAGATTGAGTACCACTAATCGGGTCGTGGTAGTGTATAAGTTATCATTGATAGACTAATTAAGTAGAGTATCTACCTAGTGAATTATTATTCTTTCTTATCAATAGAGAGTCGTATTATTATACGAGGAAGGTTGCGGTGCAAGCATAGAATTGTAGTAACGATGATGTATAGAATGAGATCCCAGATTCGATTTTCGATGTCGAGGGAGTTTCAAAGGTGATTGTGTATAAGCTCGAGGAAGAGCATGGGTCCATAGAATGATGGACGGAATAGCAAAAATATTTAGGCATGTGAAATAGGATGCTATAATACTTGATGTTGATATAAATACATATATGTTTTGTTCTCCTATGACAAACCTCTATAGTTCAGAGGTAGGTTCCAAGCCAGATATTTTGTGGCAGTATATTTTTTTTATATATACAATTCTCTTCAGTTCGTTCTTTTCTCTTCTTTTCATTTCATGTAAGTTGAGAAGAACAACCCTTCCAGAAGGGGAGGTATTGCCGAATGACTGTCTATCTGTGTGATAGAAGCCTAGTAGGATACCAACTATTGTTTAATTGCTTGTCAAGTACTAAAGGTTGGCCACCTTCTGTACTAACTATGCGAGATAACAAGTGTTCATGATCATAGTGATCTCTCAACAAATTCCTTTACTTCTATATGATTGATCAAACTTTGGGAAATAGAAACAGCTGAAAAAGGAGTAATAAAGTTGTGGTAGTATTCGGAATGGAAATACATTCGTGATACTAAGGTTGACGTGGTTATTAAAAGGTTATAGAACGCTAACGAGCAAAAGTATAACTAGTATAATATTAGGAACGGAAGATAGTAGCGACTACGAACTGGGAAAAAGGATGGGTAGTGAGAAGCAAAAGCTCTAATGCTAAAAGCTATAATGAGAGTCTGTGCAATAGACTTGAAAGAAATTGGAATGATCACTTAACACGGTTGAGTTTTCTTACGACAATAGATCATATGTCAGTATTGAGGTATCGCCTTATGAGATCCTTGAGGGAAGACAATGTCGATCTCCCTTATGTTAGGATGAAGTTGTAGAGCGCAAGATGCTCGGACCCGCAGTAATCCAAAGGACCAAGGATATGATAGATCTAATCAGAGGACGGCTGGTAGTAGCCCAAGATGGACATGATAAGTATGTTGATTTGACACGAAAGGAAAAAGAGTATGAAATAGGGGACCTAGTGTTGTTATAGGTATTTCCTTGGAAAGGAAGGATGAGGTTCGGAAAGAAATGAAAGCTAAGTCCACGAATTGTTGGACCCTTGGATATATTAAGACGTATTGAGAGGATAGCATAGGAGCTAGCCCTAACCCCGAACATGTAGCAGGTCGTAACGTGTCTCACGTATCAGTGTTAAGGAAGTGTAATTCAGATGCCAGATAAATAGGGGCATATGAGCGAATAGATATGCAACCCGACGTAACCTATATGGAGCAACCAGGAAGGGTTGTAGAGTGAAAAGGGAACAAGTGCTTAGGAGAAGGGTTATCAAACTATTCAGAGTTTGATGGAAGAACCACAATGTGGGAAAATTTATTTGAGAGTTAGAAAGTGTAATGCTAAGAAAGTATCCCAATTCATTTTCTATCTGATTCCGGGACGGAATCCTTTTAAGGAGGGGAGACTGTAATAACCCCAATTTTTAGGAAATTTTGAAACCCTTATGAATAGTGTTTTTGCTGAATGAGAAAACTTTTCATGCCACACTATATAGGGGTTCTGATATGGATATTCTGAAATTTTATTAGTACTTTATATGGGATATAAGTGTATGTAAAGATCGTCAGAATCCAAATCCGAACACTTTGATTTTTCCCGGAAATCCAATAGATACGGAAAGAATTGAGTATAAGGTAACATGATAAAAGGATTTAAATTAAAGGATTATAATAGAGGATCATAAAAAGGAATATAATGTATTGAGAAAGGTTAAGGGAACCTAAGTAATAAGATCCCAGGTATGATCCCTCAAACGATAAACGAAAACGAAAGTTAAGCGAACAGTATAACAGATCAACGGTCATTAGGCAAACAATTAGGAAGTTAATCAAAGGGATTAGAGAAGATGATGTCACCCAACCAATGAGAAGAGGACAAGGAGGGGAGGATAACATCATGAGGATGACACAAGCATGACATGGGAAGGAAGGAGATGTGGTGGCTTTTTAACCACACAAAATCAAGGGCAACTAGGTAATTTACTAAAACAAACACAAAAATCAAACCAACCAACCCAAGCAAATCATTTTTCATCAAAATCAAAAAGAAACCAAGGCATTGTTCTTCATGCTCTCGGCCAAAACAGAACCAGCACACTAAAACTGCTGTATCTCCTTCATTTCTCACTCAAATATTGTGTTCTATAGCTCATTGGAAAGGTATTGAGATGACCTACAACTCTTGTTCACAAGTCTCGTCCAAATAATCATGGTAAGACCCTCATTTTTACAGTTCTTTAAATCGGACTTTTAGAAACTTCAAAGCCTAACTTTGTGTTCTTGATTTCTTTGGAAATATCAAGCTTGTAGGAGGCTCCCTAAGGTTTCCTAGCAACTTAACACCTCCCAAGGAAGGTATAAACTTAAAACCCTAGCCTTTACTTTATTTGTTAGTAAGTTTAATGGTTGGTTTTGTGAAATGAGAAGCATGGATTGTGATTATTAGTAGTTTGGTTTGATTTGGAAGTGTTTTGGTAATTGAAGCTTGATTATAGTTCATAGGTCTTGATTGTGGTTGTTTGAGTTGAAAACCTTGGAGATTATGGACTGATGTGGTATGGTTTCGGTGAAGTTTTGTTGTATTGATGGTTATGAGTTGGTTGGTGGTTAATTGGAGTAGTTTAAACATTGGTAATCGCGTAAACATAGCCGTCGTAATGTCCGATTTACTTTAGACTGCTTTTGTTCATAATATTTGGACCCGAGAACTCCCTGCTAGATTATGACCATTGCCATGTTTAGATAGTTCATGTTACGAGCTTCGTTTTGATATGTAGTTCGTTTGATTTCGATGTACGGTTTAGGAGAAACGACCGTTTCAAGTAACGGCATTTCGCGAACGAATCATTTCCCCTCGCCTTACTTTGAAACATAGGTTAAAGACCAAAAAGGGTTAAAATGTATGAAACAATTATGGTAAGAGTGTTAGGCAGTTGGTAAGACACTCGCGAAGGAATCTCTTTAAAACTCGTAATGGTTAATTTATTAAAAATGGTGGAGCCGAGGGTACTCGAGTGACTTAAGAGAATCAATAAGCGCAAAACAAGCGTTAGAGTCTAAGTTAGTTAAAGTATAGATTTACAAGTGACTTTGGTTTAATTCCAACTTACTTATTGTTTATAGGTTACCAGACTCGTCCCGAGCCTTTTATCACCCCAAGTCGCTCAGGCAAGTTTTCTACCCGTTATAACTGTTGTTGTGATGAATATATGTATTTGCATTATCTTGCGATAGATGCATGTTGGTTAATTAGCAAATGATGCAATATATTGAAGCATGCTGCTATGGTATATATATATGCATGCCTGTTTCGCATTCTTTCCATATATATCTGTTGATTCAGTTGATAATACCTATGCTAGAGGATAGCGGTAATTTGCATATACCCTTAGTACAGGGACCCAAAGGTGAAAATATTTTCTAAAACCGGGAGTCGAAGATCCCGAGTAGATTTTGTATATATGGATATAAATATATATATATATATATATATATACTTATATATATATATGGTCATAGTTTTCAAAACTATTAATCGAATAAGGTTTATTCGATAACTTTAACTTTATTTTATTATTGAATATTATTTCGAATATTATTCGAAGGCGTATGACTCCTTTATATTAAATGAATATTATTTTGAATATTCATTCGAGGACTTATGACTCCTTTTATTTTATTAATGAATATTATTTTGAATATTCATTCGGGGACTTATGACTCCTTTTATTTATTTATCTGAATATTATTTGAATATTCATTCGAGGGCTTATGACTCTTTTATATTATTTATTGAATATTATTTTGAATATTCATTCGGGGACTTATGACTCCTTTTATTTATTTATCTGAATATTATTTGAATATTCATTCGAGGGCTTATGACCCTTTTATTTATTTATCTGAATATTATTTGAATATTCATTCGAGGGCTTATGACTCTTTTATATTATTTATTGAATATTATTTGAATATTCATTCGAGGGCTTATGACTCAGTTTATATTATTTAATGAATATTATTTGAATATTCATTTGAGAATCTATGACTCCGATTATTTGCTGAGGTATATTCTTTATTTTATTAAAGAATAAGGTGTCAATAATCAAACTTATTTTCGATTATTCAAATAAAGATAGTACTTTCATATAAGTATATCTTTGGTTATTTAATACTCGTTTCAAGTATAAGTTTTAATACTTCTACTTCAATTATTTTTGTAAAGATTATTCTTTATGGGAATATTATTTAAATAATAATATTCAGTCATTTTCTAAATATTCTGGGGACTGATTTACTTCATTAAATCAGCTTTACTCCAAACACTCTATAAAGTGTTTTCGAGTCTTCAAAATGATTTTTAAAAGTTAGAGCGGATCCAAAAACTCATTTTTATATTTAAGATCTTCCTTTTTAAGGGGATTTAAATACTCGCTTAAAACCTGAGGGATCCGGCTCTATGGTGTATTTTATATTCGCAACAAGGTTGCAGTTTTGGTAAATGAATTGATTACTTACCCAATGTTCGGGAAGTAAGTCCATCTATTGAGTCGGCATAAGCAACATGGGCTCAGTGGGCGTCCATGATAGTGTAAGTGGCTCAGTGGGAGTCCATCAAATGCATAAGTGGCTGAGTGGCAGTCCAGCATAAGGTCCTATTGCGACCAGGGTGATGACCAGTGGGGAATTCGTCCATCTACTAGTAGAAAAGGTTACTTATGGGTATCTTTGCCTGATCAGCAAGATATCTGGTTTATGCCAAATTCTTTTCCTTTCCAAATTTATTGGATATTGCAATTCTGTTCATACTTTACATGACAGAGGTTTTCAGGAAATGTATAAAGAAGATGTATATATGGATATATATATATATATCAGAACTAAATGAAGTATATCATAACTTCATTTCCTTTAATAATATTTCAAAGATTTAATCTATTCAAATCTTGTCTGGTAGTCTCATCTATGTGATGAACTGTTGAAAGCTCATTATACTTTGAACAGTGGTAGTTCAAGTAGCTTTATAAATGATATAAGTATAGTGAAGTATTTGGTAACTTCATCCCTTGTTTTTACTTATATCTAGTAAGTAATTATCTTACTCATGATAAAAGATTCTAGTAAGTATCCATTTAGATACTTATATTATTGTTATCACTATATATTATCTTGCGAGCTGTAAGGCTCACTCTTGCTTTATTTCTTCATCACACAACAACAGTTAGGAAAGATGGCCAGACTCCAGCAGACCCAGCGCAAGCGCGTGGGAAGCGTCCCGCGTCTTCCCGATGCTGTTGTGGCTGCTATAGCTGCAGAGGTAGATCTATTGGTAGATCAGACATTCTATTTTTGAGAATCAAATTATGTATAATTATAACTTGTGGCAGATAATGGCAATTAACTGTAAATTTATCAAGTAATCATTTTGGGTTGTAATAACTTTTAAATTGTGGATTCAAAGACTTGTACTTATTTAAATTTCATCTCTGAGACTATAACGGGTTGTGGTGTGTGTTAGTGTGGGGTCACAGTATAAGGTTATTATTATTAATTAAGTGAAGTGATATTGTGGAAAGAAAGACCGTGACGACCCGGATCCCCGACCCCGGATCTGGGGGTGTTACATAAATAAAAGAGGTAAGAATGTGTATTATGCTAGATTCTTTATGATGTTAGCTAACCACCTCTGTGAAGAGATTGTGCTTGAGAACCCAAACAACAAATTAGATTGTTGGGTTCAAGAGAGAAGGCTCATTGCAGATTTGAACAGGGCCAATCATCACAAGGATGTGCCATTGTTCTATTTTCTTGTTATGGAAGCACCTCAGGTAAGTGAGGTAAGTTCATCTATTCCTATCACTATTCCAACCTCACTAATTTCTTTGAGTTCTAGTGTGGCAATGGCAATTGTGTCAAAGATCCAATAGTTTCCTACCCAAGCCACCAAACCTGCAATTATTTCAAAATCAAAATCTAAGAAAGCCCCCTCTGGTATCTCTCAAAAGATGCCAGTTGCAAAATCCACTAAAACCAAATAGGGGAGTGTGAAGGAGGGAAAAATAGGTGAGGGAAGGGGTGAACATAAAAGAAACCCTAACGATAAGGATGGAGAGTTGAGTGGATCCCAGCCTAGCCACACTGCAGTTTCCCAACAAACTGTAGTGCTTAAAAGGATAAAAGCTCATTTCTAGCTGCATCCTCCCAAAAGGATGTAGTTATTGAACAAAGCTCTCAACCAAGAGCACAGGCCAAGAGGGTTAGGGACACAAACTCACCCCAAACTTATGCCAGAAAGAAGAAGTCTAAAACCCTTGGGGATGCACAGGGTACACACACTGTGCAAACTGGTGCAAAAGACACAGTCACTGCACCTTCACAAATTCAGTTTGATGTGGCTCCAATAGATGTGCAGTCACAGCCAAAATCTCTAGTTATAGAAGCACCTCAAACACCAAACTCACCAATAAATTCTCTGGATATGGATATGATAAACACATCAATTCCTGATTCCCCTTCTTTAACTTTGTTGGGGAAGCCAAAATCTAGTGCAAGTGAGCATCATCTTTTAGATGATTTGTTGGCTCACTTGCCAATTCTTTCAGGAACTGTTGAATCATCTGTGCCCAAAATATCATCAATCAGCATAGAGTCCGCAATAGTTTCTTTTCCAAGTTTATTCATTTCAACTCTCTCGATGGATATTGCTCATCCATTGAGTAGTGATTGTATCCCGACGGATAAGCTTAACAGCAGTCATCCGTCGGATAGCAAAACCACTCACCCGATGGATATCACTCATTCGTCGAGTATCTCTGCACAGCCTCAAACTTCATTTATTTTAAGTGCAGAAGATTTAGTGGTTGTACAGTCACTATTAGGATTGAGAGAGAAAAGTGTTTTTAGTGAGAGTCTGGGTTGCTCCCAGGAAAAAGGAGAGGAAATGAGTGAAACTATGCAATCCATTTCTTCAGGATTGGCAAAAGAAAGTGAGAGGAGTCCTACCTTAGTAGGTGAAGGTGATGGTGTGAGGGTGGGGAGCCAGGGTGAGACCCTGATGTAACAAAAGAGAGAAAACAAGAGAAATGCAGGTACGGGAGCTATAAGGATGGATGTCATTGCTAGTGAGTTAATGAATGTCCAGGATACAGAGAGGGAGGGACTATCTCAGCAACCTAAAGCTGTAATAGATTCCACCTCCCTTGATGCTGAGGCATTTACTCACCTTGTTCCAGCTTATCAACTTCTAGCTGAACAGGGCAATGACAATGCAGAAAGGATGCTCAATCTGGTGCATACCCCTCAGTCTATGCTAAGAGCCAAGGATGCCATCACAGCTTTACCTTCTACAGCTGGTGATGTGGACTATGAGACTGGTGGTTCAACTGATTTCTTTGGAGATGGAAGTGGGGATAGTGAAGATGAAGCAATGGACATAGGGGGAGAAGTAGGTTCAAGTTCAAGATCAAGTATATCATCATGGGTATTTTCAAAGCACTGTGATGAGCACTACTTCAAGACAACCCTGATCCAACTAATCAATCAAACAAATACTGCTCTTCAAACCACTACTAATGCCAGCACCAAGAAGCTCCTTTAGGCACATCTAGCCTCCCTGCAACTTCAACAAATCCAGGGCTTCCAACATGCTAGGGATGTCAACACCATGAAGAGTGATATTGAGGAGATGAAGAAGGCCATTTTAGACAAGATGGATTCTAAGTTTCCAGAAACAACAATGCTCGATATCAAGAGGAAATTTAGGAAAAATTCTGATCTTGCAACCAAGATAGATGCCTTAGATACAAGAATGTCAGCTATGGAAGCATCTTTGATAGCCATTCATCTTCATCAAGCTCAACAGACAGATTTACTTCAAAAATTGGTGGCTGCTCAAACCTCCTCCTCTACTCAACTTGATGATAACAAAAAGGGGGAGAAAGGACCAAGTGAGGGGGAGAGGCTTCAGATTCAAATCAGTAAAGTAATTGTGCCTTCAATTACTATCTCAAAGCCACCAGTTACAGATAGTATTGATCTGATCAATGCAGCAGCAGCCAACATAAGAGCAGCTGATAAGGAGAAGTTGAGTTTAGTCAACTGGGAGAAGATTGATGAGGAAATACAAAAGAAGTTTGAACTTGTCAAGGAGCCAGTTAAGTCAGTCATCCATCACTCTCAAGTCAAGTAAATTAGTGTGAATGAGATGAGCATGAACTATCTGGAAAGGGGACAGTCATCCTGCATCAAATCTCCAAAGGCTGAAATAATTCTGAAACCAAGGGTTAACTACTCAAAATCATCATTGAAGAACCCTTTGGATACTGTGTATGAGACACCTAAGCCTGATGAAAAGAAGCTTCTATCAAGATCAATTGCTTTCTACAAAGATCCAGCTGATTCAGCTTCAAAAAGGAGAATTGCTAAAATTTTCAGGAATGGGAAAGAAATTTGTGTGGTGGCTAAACATCCTCAATTTGCTCAAGCAAAGAGAGAAGAAAAGGCTAGATTAAAGCAGGAAAAGAAGTAAGCTGCTCTGGATACTAAAAAGACTAAACAAAAGAAAGAGCAAATTGTTATCTTGTCCAAGCTACATGCTGAAAATTCATCATAACAAATTCCCTCTCAGCCATCTGAAGTTATTGAATCAAAGAAGCAAGTTGAACAACAGAAGAAATCTCCAAGGATCAAGGAATTGGCTAAAAGAACTAAAAGGAAACTGTACATTGTTGATAAGGAATTGGAGAATCAGTTTCCCAAGGAATCCACTCCAACTTCAACTCAAACATCAAAACCCTCTGTGGTATTTGAAGATATCAAAGTGGTGGATCCTTACAGGAACATCCATGGTGAACCTATTGTGCCTAAGGATGAACCAGTAGAATGGGAGAACATACCAATTCCTGACTTCTATTTTCCAATCCTTAACAAGCCAAAGAGAACAAAGTCAAGAGCAGTCAAGAAAGTGAAGTTGTCACCTCTCAAATCCAAATCAGTAGTCAAAGCTCAATCTAAAGTCAATAATGGATATTACATGTACTTGTGTGACATCAAAGAATTTTCTGATCTAAACCTCTATCTAGATGAACTAGATGAAGTGAGAGGAATTAATGCATACAGAAACCTACCTGAAAGGTTAGTGTTCAAGTACAAAGGAGGAAAGGAGATACAGTGACCACTTCACAGGATCCTTCAAGAAAGCCAAGCTGTACTGATTAAAGTTTATTCAACCTTCAAAAAGAACTTTGGGTTCAATATTACTGCAAGAAGATTGGTGCTGAAGAAGATTGAAGAGATAAGGAGTGTTAGAGCTAAAAATGCACTCCCAAAGACTCTAATCATTCCTTACACAGGGAGAAGAGTACATCTAAGGCCCTACTGGCTGATGGAGTTCATGGATGACAAAGGAGTGAGAAGATTTTTCAGATTAGAAGACCAATTGAGCATCTCTAGCAATGAGACTCTTTTGGAAATGCAAGGAAAGCTAAATCTCTCAGAATTCGATGAACTGGAATTCCACAGGCAGCTCCAAAATTAGATTGAGGAAAACAACAGAAAGCTTGGAAAGAGATCCAGACCTTCAAGGAACTAGATAAATCTGTTCAAGCTAGAGGAGCATCTTGAAAATGACTGTGACCAAAACTTTGTACATTTTGTTAATTGAAGAACTTTTCAGTATTATCTACTGTCTTTTAAAAGTTGTATTTTTAGGGTGTTCAGTTATCATCAAGTAACTCTTAATTTATGGCTACAATTCCAGTAGACATAAATTGGGGGAGATTGTTGTGTATATGTTGTGTACTTGATAATTTCATGAACAAAACACCTTGGTAGATTTTACTTAGTGAAATAATGTGGCACACGACGGATAAGGTTTATAGTCCCGACGGATGACTCAATATAGTCCCGACAGATGATGACTTATTATCCATCGAGTGAGTAGCTTATGTAACAATAAGTCTGTAGCACATTTCTGCATACACATTGTTTAGAATCTGTAAGTAGTACTTAAGTCATATTGACTTTAGTTAGATATGCAGTAGGTTGATTAATTGTACATAGATGATGTCTTGTAATTCTGCATAAGTGAAATGAAGTCAAGTGCCTGATTGCTACCCGACGGATAAACAACAATGAATTTGATGGATGATCAACCCGACGGATGATCAATAACTCGACGGATGATCATGAACCCGATGGATAAAGAATTCAAATATCTGTTGGCAGTGACAACACAATCACATGCATCGAGTGGATGCAAATGGAATGTGGTAGCCTATTTAACTGGGTTTTCGAGAACAAAGAAGCATTGCCATTTCCATGCTATTATGAAGATATTCAAATATGTTGGAATAGAGTAATGAAGTAGCATTGTAATAGACTAGATAGTTTTGTTTTATTATCCTGTCTCATTACTTTGTAATCTTGGTGATATATAAACCAAGAAGTAGCAACTAAGGAATAATCTGAGATACAAGCAGAGAAACATTTGTAAGCAGAATTCTTAGCATTTCTCTGCATTCTTAGTTGTTCAATATTTGTAAGCAGCTGTGAGCTTTTTGTACACAGGGTTCTCTCGATATATATTATATATCTCTGGTGGAATCATTCAAATCCACCATAAAGTTTTTAAGACTCTTGTTTTTAATTACTTGTGGTTTGATTCATTTAAGTAACTATTCCGCATTGTGCTAATCAATTCACACTTATATACATATTCGAGTTAGAACATTTTTAATCAAGAAAAAGTTTCAAGAATTCCATTCAACCCCCCTTCTGTAATTCTTGTTATATTGTTAAGGGACTAACACTAATGCATATTACTTAATACCAGCAATGCACTTGGGTCTTCCCTTCCACATTTTTACTCTAGATCTCAAAGGAGTACCTGATTTTTATTTCTTTTCTTTTCTTTTTCTTTTGATAAGTGAGGTTTATCAGCACTTAGTTCATCCACCAGATTCGCTAACATTAGAACTTAACTGGATAAGAATCACTATTCTAGTTTTTGACTTAGTAATAAGATACACAAAGTAAACTTAACTAAGCTCAATATCAGAATTTGCTTGTGTTAAAAGATTTCCACATAAACAATTACTTCAAACATGGGATCTTTAGTATATTAAAGACTACTAGTTCAACATCTAGCACGATTATCCTCATTGGATTGAATAGTCATAGAAACATTCATATCACTATCAGAGTTTAGAAATTCACATCAGACAACAATCAGCACTTAGAAGATTTCTAATTAAGCACAGAATACACAAAGATGTAATATTTGTAAACACTGATCATAAAGTCTGATGTATCAGAACATAAACTAAGCAGATTTAGAGAAAGAACCTGAAACCATTCCAAGTTCATTTACCAATCTTGTAAAAGTAGCTTCACACAGTGGTTTTTTGAAGATATCTGATAGTTGTTGATCTGTGGGAACAAAATGCAATTCCACTGTACCTTCATCCACATGTTCCCTTATGAAGTGGTACCTTATGCTGATGTGCTTTGTCATTGAGTGTTGAACTGGATTACCTATCATAGCAATATCACTTTGATTATCACAGTAAATAGGGATTTTTGAAAATTCTAACCCATAATCCAGTAACTGATTCTTCATCCAAAGAATCTGTGCAGAACAGCTTTCTACAGCAATGTATTCTGCTTCTGCAGTTGATGTGGAAATTGACTTCTATTTCTTGCTAAACCAAGAAACCAATCTGCCTCCAAGAAATTGGCAGCTTCCACTTGTGCTTTTCCTGTCAATTTTGCATCCTGCAAAATCTGCATCTGAGTAACCTATTAGCTTAAAGTCTGATTCTCTGGGATACCACAATCCTAGATCAGCTATACCCTTAAGGTACTTGAAAATTCTTTTCACAGCTGTTAAGTGAGGTTCTCTTGGATCTGCTTGAAATCTTGCACAAAGACAGGTAGCATACATGATATCAGGTCTACTTGCAGTTAGATAGAGTAGAGAGCCAATCATACCTCTATAATCAGTAATATCTACTGATTTACAAGTATCCTTATCCAACTTAGTTGCAGTGGCCATGGGAGTGGATGCACTTGAACAATCCTGCATTCCAAATTTCTTCAACAAATTTTTGGTGTACTTAGATTGACAAATAAAAGTTCCTTCTTCATTCTGCTTGACTTGAAGGCCTTGAAAATAGTTAAGTTCTCCCATCATACTCATTTGATATCTTGACTGCATCAGCTTGGAAAACTTCTTACAAAGTCTCTTCTTCCAATTCTCCATTGAGAAAATCACTTTTCACATACATTTGAAAGACTTTAAACTTCTTGTGAGCAGCATAAGTCAAAAATATCCTTATGGCTTCCAATCTAGCAACTGGTGCAAATGTTTTATCATAATCAATTCCCTCCTATTGA
This sequence comes from Apium graveolens, assembly GCF_009905375.1. Lineage (NCBI taxonomy): Eukaryota > Viridiplantae > Streptophyta > Magnoliopsida > Apiales > Apiaceae > Apium > Apium graveolens. Next base: position 50,730,687 of record NC_133651.1, read on the forward strand.
GAGTATCCTTTTGCAACCAGCATTGCTTTGTTCCTTGTAATTATGCCATCACTGTCAGTTTTGTTTCTGAACACCCATTTTGTACCAACAACTGATCTATTCCTTGGTCTTGGCACTAGTGTCCAGACTATATTTCTTTCAAATTCATTTAACTCTTATTGCATTGCTTGCACCCAATCAGCATTTTGAAGAGCTTCTTCCACTTTCTTTGGTTCAGTTTGAGAAAGAAAAGAATGATAAAGGCATTCATTTGATGTAGCTGTTCTAGTTCTGACACCTGCATCAGGATTTCCAATAATTAAGTCTGGTGTATGTGCTTTAGTCCACTTCCTTGCAGATGGAAGGTTCTCTCTAGAACTGGATGCTCCCCCATGATCCATGTTGTCTCCATCAACATTTTCTGATGCTCCCCTTGAAATTATGCTCTCTGAGTTCGATCCTTCATTATTTGAGTTTCCAGAAATATCAGAACATGAGTTTCCAGAATTATCAGAACTTGGCCCATCAGAACTTGAAGAGCCTGTTGTAGGATCTGATGCTTCTTGAGATGTGGTTGGATCTTCAGTATGCTCCCCCTGCACAAGTGCATTTTCCTTAGGCGTAGTCATCATAGTTTCAATAACATCAGAGTTTAATCCATCAGAGTTTGCAGTATCAGGATTTAGATTGTCAGGATTTACAGACTCAGAATTTAAAACTTCATTTTCGAATCTCAGCTGATCATGATCATTGAAATCTTCAAGTCCAGTAATCTTCTTATCATCAAAAGTGACATTGATAGATTCCATTACAACCCTTGTTCTTATATTATAGACTCTGAAGGCTTCTGTGGAAAGTGGATATCCAACAAAAATTCCTTCATCAGCTTTTAGATCAAATTTGGATAGCTATTCGGGATGAGTCTTAAGAACAAAACACTTCATCCCTAACATAAAAGGCATCATCTCTATCTTTCTGAGTTTGATGGAACATGACTAACTCTTTTTCTAAATAATCATTCCTCTTTTTATAAGCAAGATTTTCAGAAGTTAATCTTTCACATGTTAAAGTTTGATCTTTTTAACTAATGAACATGGTTTTAAGATATCTTCTCAACTCAGTAATATCATCAGTATGAAAGGCATAAGTAGTTTGAGGTACCTTTAAGTCAGCAGTATCAGAACTGCTATCCGCATTTGCCATCAAGGCATAGTTTTTCTCACCTCAGAATCTGAAGCATCTGACCAGCTTTTCTTCTTTGTGACAAGAGCCTTGCCTTTGTCATTTTTCCCTTTTCTGCAATCTGGAGATATGTGGCCTTTCTCACCACAGTTGTAGCATTTAACATTTGAGTAATTTCCTCTGTCAGACTTTCCTCCTTTGCCTTCAGATTTTCTGAAACCTTTCTTTTCAGAACTTGCACCTTTTTTGGAAAACTTTTTTCCTCTTCTGAATTTCCTGTATGCAATCTTTGTTATTCCTTTCACCATAAGAGCACACAGCTTCATCATCTCTTCATCAGGGTCTGTCTCAGATATACTTTCAGCATCTGAGTCATCATCACTATCAGAACTTGATGACCGAGTATCAGACTTTGTGATGAGAGCCTTGCCCTTGCCTTTCTTTGAGGCAGCTTCTTTGGGAATTTCCTCCTCAGCCACAAAAGCAACTGTCCTTGACTTTCTTCCATTCCTCTTGCTTCTTTGTTCCATCTCAAGTTCATGAGTCTTGAGCATCCCATAAATTTCATCAAGAGTTGTTTTGTCAAGAGCATAGTTGTCTCTTATTATTGTGGCCTTCGTATCCCATCTTTCAGGAAGTACTAACAGGAATTTAAGATTTGAATCTTCAATATCATACTCTTTATCAACTAGTGACAAATCATTCTAGAGTTTGACAAATCTGTCATATAAATCAGTTAATGACTCATCAGGCTTTGAGTCAAAGTCCTCATATTTTTGAGTGAGTATCGTCTTCATGTTCTTCTTGATTGAATCAGTTCCCTGACACCTTATTTCCAAAGCATTCCATATCTCTTTTGCAGTCTTGCATTGAATTACCCTTTTTGACATGACATTATCAATGACACTATGCAGCAAGTGTCTTACCTTTGCATCCTTTGCAATCGATGAGATATCTTCAGCAGTGTAATCACTTTTCTCCTTTGGTATAGACTTTGCTGGCTGACCTGCAACTTCCACAGAGAGTTTGGTTGGCGTATGTGGTCCTTCATAAATCCTGTCGAGATATTCTGGATCTGTAGCTTCCAGAAATATATCCATCTTCACTTTCCATATGGAATACTCAGAAGGTTTCAACATAGGAACTCTTATAATCTCATATCGACTATGGGTTATGGTTTTTGGAGGTTCTTCAGTTTTGGTGGGCTTGGTTGGAGTTTCTTCTTCAGACATGATTGTTTTTGGATCTTAAACTGTTTGTGTGTTAACAGATTGCTCTGATACCACTTGTTAGGTCACACACACTGTAGAAGGGGGTTGAATACAGTGTTTAGCACAATCAAATCGATTATAAGAACTCAAGTAACAGAAAACAGATTTTATTCAACACAATAAATTATGTTACAATATGGAACTGTCCTCTCTCAGTGATGAATAAATTATCACGAGAGCTGCTAGAGTTACCAAGAATAATAACTTCGATAATCGTAACACTTATAGTGTAAAGTCTATGCCTGTGTTTATATACTACACAGTTACAAGATAAATTCTAATTGATATGGAATATAATTCTGCTTCCTAAAATATATCAACCAGTTATCTTTTCTTCCAAGTATTCTATTCTTCATAGAATTCATTCTTCATGCATATTTATTTCTGTCTTAGTCTCGATCTTCTTTCCTTTCAATCAGCCGCCTGCCTTATCTGAAAGTCATCTTAAGTCCTGATATTATCTCCTGATAAATATCTTCTGATCACTTAAGTTCTGATAACTTAAGTTCTGATATCTTAAGTTCTGTCTTCAGTATAAGTGTTGATTTCCAGTTAAGTACTGATTTGTCCTGTTAGATAAGATCTGAAAACTAAACACAAATCATATTACACATGACATTATCAAATATATCTAACAGATTCAGATTGATTTAGTGATGTTGGTAAAGCTGTATGTTTTGTAAGTTGTAATTTATAGTCTTATTAAACTCTTATTGCATTTGAACTTAAGTGTTTTTGATATCATCAAATCTATTAACTTGTATATTCTTGCATAATTTACAAGTTGGGGGAGATTGTTGGATATATTTGAGATGTCATGTCTAATATATTTCATGTTTAGTTTTCAGATCTTAACTAACAGAAAATATCAGTTCTTACTGAAATCAGGACTTACTGGAAGTCAGGACTTAAGGATATTAGGACATAGATTATCAGATGATAATATCAGAAGATTGATGTAACGTCTGGGAAATCTACGTCTGTATTATATCATAATTATAATAAATTATGTGTATTAATGTGTCATTTATGTGTACTTATCTGTTAAACCCTAATTATTACGTGTTACGTGCATTCCGTGTCATTTCTGTATTTTTAAGATATTTTTCAGATATTTTATTTTGCATTCATCGCTTTCATTTCAAACGTTTTACGACCCGAACCATGATTTTAAAGCCAGTATTTCAAATAAAATAATGGGCCTTATTTTTCATCAAACGGCTTTTACCATCGCATTATTCTGAACATCTAGGCATTTTATAAATTTTCTCGTTTTACGAAAAATGACTTTTCCGAGCCCTATTGGGTGTTAAAAACCCCACAAAAATCACATTTTAATTTTTATAAAATTATAGGACTTTCATTTATATTATTTCTTTGCATTTTTGCAATATTCACAATTTTTGGGAAATTTTGGCATATATATTGTATATATAAAATATTTATAAATTAAATTTTAATACTCAAAAATTATAAAAATTAGGGCCAAATATTTTTATTAGATGTATAATTATCCCCTTAATTTTATTTAGGGGTATTATTTTTCACACTATAAATAGCCTAATTATTATTTAATTATAATTAATAAATCATTAAAATTCAGAAAAAATACAAAAAATCTCTGCAAATCGGGTCGTGAAGAACAGGGTCGGGTCAGGAATTCAAGTCGTGGTTTCTCATTGATTTCAGCATCAAATTGTGTGATTTAAGTACCCAAATTGAAGGTTTTGATCTGTTCTTTCTGTTTTTAGCATCAATTTCACGTTTTAATTCGTAGTTTGTGATTTCAAATTCTAGGGTTTATGTTCGAATTAGGACTTTTTGATTTCAGGGTTATTTGATGTTTTGATGGTTGATATAGAAAAATCATTTTTAATTCTGATTTTTCTTAAATAATTATTTTAAAATTATTTTTTGGTTTTAAAAATTAGTAATAATTATTTATAGTGAATAATAAATTGAATTATCAATGTTAAATTGATAATAATTAGACCGTTAGTCGGATTCGAGCGAAACGAAAGCCCTTTGACTCAGAAAAATGAATTCTTTTCATTAAAAATAATATTAAAGCTTAATTCCTTCTAGAAATTAGTTGAATTTGTTACTTGTTTGATTATCAGTCGAAATGCGTGCCGAGACGAGTCCGAAAATTCTGGAAAAATGGGAAACGAGTCAAATTACGATCAGTTGAGCGATCAACGAGTCGATTTTGGTTCTAAAAATTATTTTAACTATAAAAATAATTATGTGCTTATGTGTATTACATGGTTAATTGAGTCTTATTTGCTAATAGGTAGTACATGAGTCAGTCATAAGCGCATGGGTAGACATTAGGAACGGTGTGAAGTCGATTCAAGATGCAATTGAAGTACGAAATGACTAGATCAGTCTATTTCTCTAACAGAAGCTAAGCCAGCAAGGCAGGTTGAGTCAGTAATAGACGAAGGTGACATAATTGCAGTGAGTCGCGCAGAAGGCAAGTTTTTCCCCTATTCTACTTTCAGAATAGTGACATTTCTTCAGATGCTTATCACATTTGCACTATTTTGATTCTTGTTCTAAATCACTGATATACACTTGCTATTCCTTTGTTCATATTTCATTTCGATTCTTGATTTCTCCATTTCTTTGAATTCTTGATTCATATTCCATGGGTGATACATTGAGATTGGTATATTCTGGTGATTAGAATATATCAAAGCATACCGATTGTTCCGGTTGCTAAGCGATGGACTGGATAATGATATTTTAGGGATTGAGTGTGTCTTAATCCTGAGGACCGGGATATGACTGGTGCCTCGACATGGGCCGTAGTGCCTGGGTACCCGACTGGATCTATATATTGAGATATAGATCTGCATTATATTCTGACTGATCAGCAGAATATAGATGCGAACTTGTGTCTAGTTTAGTTCATTTGTACTCGCCAGTTATGGCCTTCTTTCTATTCTTGTGTGGTTATATCTTTTCAGATATACCCGGGTGACGGATTCATTTAAAATGTTTTAACACTGTTTATATTTTGTGGATTTGTTGAGCAATTTTTGGCTCACCCTTTTTGTTGTTATTCACCTTATTATTTTCAGTTAAGAAGAAATATGAAACCCATCAGGACTCGAGTGGTAAAGAAGCGGGTAAAGCCTCAGGATCCTCTCATACCCAAGGTGTTGATCCCGATCCAGGAAGAAAGCTTTGAGTTGCCCGAACAGGTGGTGTGTTGATCGATAGGGTGCGTGTTTGAATAAAAGATGAACTTAGTTTAAAACTGGTTAGACAATGGTTTATAATAAAGAGAGTTTGTGAGAGTTTGAGTTTGGTTTGTAATAAAGTAGGTAGTGGTTCTTGTTTTCATACTTCAACCTAAAAAGATCCTGGTTAGTGTTAAAGGGGTTTAGTTTCATTTCTTTATTAATTGTTAATCAGATTATACAGGTTTGGTGATTAGCTAGTAACCCCCAGACTTATACCCCGGGTCTGGAGGGCGTTACAGGTTTGGCATCAGAGCTGTAGGTTTGGTCCCTGAAAATAAGAACATTAGGGTTAAGATAAGATAGGGAGATCACATAGGATAGGAATAGTCAAATAGGAAGAGTAGTGTTAGGATTTAGATCAGATTAGAATAGGGAAGTACAAATCTTAGGACTGTTTAGTGACCTTTCTTTTATTTGGTATATTATCATATGGCATCTTCTGGTTATTCTGCGTCTTCTGAGAGGATAGTCACCGGGCCAGCAGCACCAGTTATACCTCCAGTGTCTGAGTATATGTTTCCTCCTCTACCACCTCCACCACCGTTGCCACAGGAGCCGGTATCACCAATACAGGGAATAGTCCATGACCCTATAGAGATGTTTGATCCATTTGAGTTCTTTGAGCCGATGGTTCCTTTACCAGTTGAGCATCAGTTTATACCGGGGATTGAGCCAGAGTTACCACCACCCCCAGTGTTACCTCCTATACCAGTGCATGCCCCAGAGCCGGATGTATTTCAGATGATTCCAGTCGAGAGGATGGGAGAGCATGATCTGGATCTATAGCTAGGATTACCATAGCAAGGTGCAGGTATACCGAGGGTTCCTTCACAGGAGTCAATAGGTCAGGTTGCACAGCCGTCTATGGTACCATACCATGAGTACAGAGTTATGAGGGATGATGTGGAGTATTGGAGAGCACAGTATCGAGAGATTATGCATTTGTTTGACCAGAGGGACAGAGGACCATTAGCGGCCCTACAGCCAGATTACTTTATGAGACAGAGATTGCAGTCGGTTTTGATGAGTGCCACTTGGGAGCTTGATGATTTGACCCATGAGGGACCACCTTCTTCCGCAGAGTTCTACAGGATATTCCGCTTGGCACAGACCTTGGTCCAGGAACTTAGGGAGGAGCTTAGGCGTATTCCGCCTGGGTTTTGAGACAGTGACTTCAGAGTACAGATGTATATAGAGGCAGCATAGTATAACCTAGTGAGTAGTGTGTATGTGTGTACTAGTAGCTTAACTTGTAGTAGTAGTTTGACCTGTAGTAGCTAGTATGACTTGTAGCCACAGTGATTACCAGTAGAGCGAGACTTTTTGTATCAAGCATTTACACCTGAGGCTGGTGTCATATATATAAACTGAACTTTTTCAAATTTCTTTTATTTAAATTTCAGTCTTTACAGTTTTACAACATTATCTTCACTTTATTGTTTTACAGCTTCTCATATTATAATTCATGTTGAAAAAAAAGAGAAAGAAAAGAAAAGAACAAATATTTTATTTAACTGTTTACATTTCCAGTTTTTATATTCAGCAACTATTTTCTTACCTACTATCAATTGTTTATTAAATTGTTAAAGAAATATCACTTGTTTATTATCAGAAGAAGATGGCACCAAAAAGAAAGACTAGGGCTGAGACTTCTAACAGCAATTCTGAAGGTCAGACTAATGAAACCATGAACCAAATGTTCCATCTGATGCAACAACAGATGGTAATGATGCAGCAACAGATGCAACATCAACAACAACAGATACAACAACAAATGCTACAGCGGCCACCTTGTCCCGAGCCTCAATTACCACCAGTATTACCTGTTGTTACTTTTAAGCGGTTTCAGTCAGTTAAACCTCCAGAATTTGAAGGGTCTACTGATCCTATTAAGGCTACTACCTGGTTGAAAGAGATTAAAAAAGCGTTTATACTAGTAAAGATAGGTGAAGACCAGAAGACTGACTTTGCTAGTTATTTATTGAAAGGAGAGGCAAATTATTGGTGGGAATCTAAAAAGGCTTTAGAGGGTGAAGATGTTATTGCGTGGGATAGGTTTAAAGAGTTGTTTTTAGAAAAGCATTTTCCTCGCTATGTGAAAAACCAAATACAGATTAAGTTTTTAGAACTGAAGCAGGGAAGTATATGTCCGTAGCAGAGTATGAGGCCAAATTTACTGAGTTGTCTAGGTTTGTCCCAGAACAGGTTTATACTGAAGAGAAGCTAGTTCAAAGGTTTCAAGAAGGATTACGACCATGGATTCGTGGCCAAGTTGTAGTTTTTGAATTGACAACGTATACCGATGTAGTCCAGAAAGCTTTGATTATTGAAGGAGAAAGTGAAAGATCTCAGCAAGATAAAGGACAGGGAAGTTTCCAAGACCGCTTCAGCAGAAAGCTGGGATTTCAAGCCCGGACAAATTTGAATTTCAAAAGGATAGGACAAGGTACACAGAAAATAGGAAATCGTTTCCAAGCCTCCAGTCAGCAGGGAATGGTCAGAGTTCCAGTGTCGTACTGCAAGATATGTAATCGAAAACATATCGACGTATGTATAAAAAGGGATGTGACGTGTTATCGATGTAAGGAGAAAGAGCATTATTCTAACGAATGTTTAGTGGGAAAAATAGCGGAAATGACTTGCTTCCAGTGTGGGAAGAAAGGGCATATCGCTAGAAATTGCAAAGGACCAGCTATGGCAGCCAGTATTCCAAGAGTGTTGGCATTACCCCCGCCGCCGCCGCCTAATCAACCCAGAGCAAGAACTTTCAACATGACAATGAAAGAAGCAGTGCAGAGTCCGAGTGTTATTGCAGGTACGCTTTTGGTGAATTCCGTAAGTTCAAAAGTATTAATTAATTTTGGAGCTACTCGTTCATTTATTTATGAAGAATTCCTTGATAAATTACATTGTGAAATCGAATGGTTGGGCGAGATGTTAATTATAAAATTAGCGAATGACGACCAAGTTCCAGTAGATCGAGTGTGTCCTGCGTGCGATATAGAGATAGCCGGACATCATTTTTCTGTATATTTAATTCCTTTAAGCTATACGAGTTTGATGTCATTTTGGGAATGGATTGGTTAGCGTGTCATAATGCTCAGATAGATTGCGTAAATAAGAAAGTCAAATTGTGAACTGCGGAATATGCAACGGTAATATTCAAGGGCGAAAAACAGCGGAAGAAATTTCTTACAGTGATGCAGAACAAACAATTGCTTCGACAAGGTGCAAGATGTACATAGCTTACGTGTTAGATACTGAAAAGGGAAGTCCGAAAATAGAAGACATTCCAGTTGTATGTGAATTTCCTGACGTCTTTCTAGACGAGCTTCCAGGGTTACCACCAGATCGAGAAATTGAGTTCACGATTGATCTAGCACCAGGTACAGAACCAGTTTCGAAAGCTCCATATCGAATGGCTCCAATCGAGATGAAAGAATTGTCAACGTAATTGCAAAATCTTCTAGACCGAGGCATCATACGACCTAGTATATCCCCATGGGGTGCACCGGTATGTTCATGAAAAAGAAAGACGGCAGCATGCGATTGTGCACCGACTATCGGGAATTGAATAAGCTCACCATCAAGAACAAGTATCCTTTACCGAGAATCGATGATTTGTTCGATCAGCTAAAAGGAGCCGCATGGTTTTTGAAAATAGATTTGCGGTCAGGCTATCATCAATTAAAGATTAAAGCTGAAGATATTCCCAAGACTGTGTTTTGCACGAGATATGGGCATTACGAGTTTCTGGTAATGGCATTCGTTTTGACTAACGCGCCAGCAGCATTCATGGATCTGATGAACAGAGTATACTTGGACAAATTCGTGATCATATTTATTGATGACATCTTAATTTACTCAAGGACAGAAGAAGAGCATGCTGAGCACTTGAGGATAGCTTTGGAAATTTTGAGGAAAGAGCAATTGTACGCAAAATTCTCGAAATGTGAATTCTGGTTACCAAAAGTACAATTTCTAGGGCATACCATCAGTAGAGAAGGTATCCAAGTCGATCCAGCGAAAATTGAAGCTGTGTTAAATTGGGAACGACCAAAGACACCGACAGAAGTTTAAAGTTTCTTGGGATTGGCAGGATATTATCGAAGATTTGTCAAGGATTTTGCGAAAATAGCAACGCCGTTGACCAAGTTAACTCGAAAAAGTGAAAAGTTTGTATGGAATGATAAATGTGAAGAAAGTTTTCAAGAGATGAAGACTCGGTTAGTAACCGCACCGGTACTAGTATTGCCAGACGAGCATGGGAATTTTGTCATTTAGAGCGACGCTTCGTATCGCGGATTAGGATGTGTATTGATGTAGCACGGTAACGTCATTGCATATGCCTTGAGACAGCTTAAACTTCATAGCAGAAGTATCCTACGCATGACCTGGAACTAACAGCGATCGTATTTGCGTTGAAACTTTGGAGACACTATCTCTACGGTGAAAAGTGTGAAATCTACACAGATCATAAAAGTCTGAAGTATATCTTCACGTAAAAAGAACTGAACATGCGTCAACGTCGATGGATGAAATTGATTAAAGATTATGATGTTACGATCAGTTATCATCCAGGGAAATCCAATGTTGTGGCAGATGCACTGAGCAGGAAAGAAAAATTGAATTGGTTAACTTCATGCGAAGAATTAGCCAAGGAGTTCGACAAATTGGAAATCGAAATTCATATTCCCAATGAATCTGCAGAAGCTATATACGCTATGACTTTTCAACCAGAGTTGCTAGAAAAGATTCGCCGCTGTCAAGAAGAAGTGATGAGTCAGGATGACGACTTAACAGGAGAAGAAATCACAACTCAGAAGGATAACGAAGTGATTTTATGCTTTGCATCAAGAATCCGGATCCCTAACGTGGCAGAACTAAAAGAAGAAATATTGCGAGATGTGCATAGTTCGAGGTATTTCATTCATCCAGGGAGTACAAAATTGTATTGCGATCTGAAGGAAAACTTTTGGTGGCCGAATATGAAGAAGGAAATAGCAGAGTGGGTGAGTAAATGCTACACATGCCAGAGAGTCAAAGCAGAACATCAACGTCCGAGCGGATTATTACAACCGTTAGATATTCCAGAATGGAAATGGGAACATTTAGCGATGGATTTTGTGGTAGGACTACCGAGGACTAAGGCAAATCATGATGCGATATGGGTGATTGTTGATAGACTCACGAAGTCGGCACATTTTCTACCGATTAACGAAATATTTTTGCTCGACAAGCTAGTGCACATGTATCTCAAGGAAATTGTGACGCGACATGGAGTTCCAATATCTATCGTGTCAGATCGAGATCCTCATTTTAATTCAAGATTTTGGAGACAATTTCAAGAATGTCTTGGAACTAAATTAAACATGAGTACCGCTTATCATCAGCAAACCGATGGGCAAAGTGAAAGAACTATCCAAATGATTGAAGACATGCTACGAGTTTGTGCGATTGATTTCGAAGGCAGTTGGGATGAGCATTTACCTTTGGTGGAATTTTCTTATAATAACAGCTATCACGCAAGCATTGGAATGCCACCATATGAAGCATTATACTGAAGAAAGTGCAGATCACTAGTAAATTGGGATGAAGTTGGAGAACGCAAGATTTTGGGTCAAGAATTAATCCAAAAGACTAAAGAAAAGATTGAACTTATTCGAAAACGACTCGATGCAGCACAAAACAGACAACGCAAATATGCAGATCAAGCAAGGAAGGATATGGACTATCAGGAAGGAGAACACGTATTACTCAATATATCGCCATGGAAAGGATTGACCAGGTTTGGCAATAAGGGTAAATTGAAACCACGATACGTCGGACTGTTTGAAATTTTGAAGAAAGTGGGAAAAGTTGCGTATGAATTAGCTTTACCGCCTCATATGCAACATATTCACAATGTGTTTCATGTGTCGATGCTTAAGCGATATAATCCTGATTCTAGACATGTAATCGAGTATGAACCGATAGATATCCAACCTGATTTGTCTTTTGTAGAACAACCGATAAGAATTTTAGATCGACGAGAGAAGGTGTTGAGAAATAAGTCTGTATTTTTAGTGCGAGTGTTGTGGAGAAATCCTATGGTTGAAGAATCAACCTAGGAACTTGAGAGTGAGATGTTAGAGAAATATCCTCATTTGTTTTTATAGTGAGATTCTGAGGACAGAATCCTATTAAGGGGGAAGGATGTAACGTCTGGGAAATCTACGTCTGTATTATATCATAATTATAATAAATTATATGTATTAATCTGTCATTTATATGTACTTATCTGTTAAACCCTAATTGTTACGTGTTACGTGCATTCCGTATCATTTATGTATTTTTAAGATATTTTTCAGATATTTTATTTTGCATTCATCGCTTTCATTTCAAACGTTTTACGACCCGAACCATGATTTTAAAGCCATTATTTCAAATAAAATAATGGGCCTTATTTTTCATCAAACGGCTTTTACCATCGCATTATTCTGAACATCTAGGCATTTTAGAAATTTTCTCGTTTTACGAAAAATGACTTTTCCGGGCTCCATTGGGTGTTAAAAACCCCCCACAAAAATCACATTTTTATTTTTATAAAATTATAGGACTTTCATTTATATTATTTCTTTGCATTTTTGCAATATTCACAATTTTTGGGAAATTTTGGCATATATATTGCATATATAAAATATTTATAAATTAAATTTTAATACTCAAAAATTATAAAAATTAGGGCCAAATATTTTTATTAGATGTATAATTATCCCCTTAATTTTATTTAGGGGTATTATTTTTCACACTATAAATAGCCTAATTATTATTTAATTATAATTAATAAATTATTAAAATTCAGAAAAATACAAAAATTCTCTGCAAATCGGGTCGTGAAGAACAAGGTCGGGTCAGGAATTCAAGCCGTGATTTCTCACTGATTTCAGCATCAAATCGTGTGATTCAACTACCCAAATTGAAGGTTTTGATATGTTCTTTCTGTTTTTAGCATCAATATCACGTTTTAATTCGTAATTTGTGATTTTCAAATTTTAGGGTTTATATTCGAATTAGGACTTTTTGATTTCAGGGTTATTTTGATGTTTTGATGGTTAATATAGCTTTGTTAGATGATTTACAGTCGATTCATGGTGTTTAATTGAACAAACGATGTCTGTATAGTGATTCACGATTTCTAGGGTTTATACTGAATTTTCAAATTACAACTCGATGATTTCTGTGAATCTTTGGTTCCTGAAAGGTTAGGACTTTGATTGTATGTGTTCTTAGCTTTAATTTCCACTATAGAACATTGAGTTTGGTTTACAGAATCAAAAGATAGGATTTTGGCCGGAGTTGAAGTCGGTTTTGATCGGAGAATGATATCCAGGGATGTTTCTGATTGATCTTGGCCTGAGATAGGTTGGGGAAGTGATTTGCAGTGATTTGGGACTAAAAACGATTTCAGACGATATGTTTTTGACCCCAAATCAGACTCGCCGAAGTCCGGTGAAGTCGCCGGATTCTGAGTTTAAACCCAGATTCCGGTGGTGTTCTTCACTGACCCGGAATCCAACCTGGTTGACCCGGTTGTCAACCCGGTTTTGATCTATTTTGTCAGATGTTTGATTTCTGACAACTGTTTCTGGATTTTTGATTTTTATTTTATTTTTATTCATTTTAAAAATCAGATTTATTTATTTTATAAATTGATTAATTAATTATTTGATTAATTAATTTATATTATAAATAATTCTGAATTATTTTCTAAAAAAATCAGATTGAATTATTTTCTTAATTATTTATTAATTAATTATTTAAAAATGATTAATTATATTGATAATTAATCAAATAATTTTCAATAAATCATAATAAATTCATTTTAATTCCAAAAATTATAGAAAAATCATTTTTAATTCTGATTTTTCTTAAATGATTATTTTAAAATTATTTTTTGGTTTTAAAAATTAGTAATAATTATTTATAGTGAATAATAAATTGAATTATCAATGTTAAATTGATAATAATTAGACCGTTAGTCGGATTCGAGCGAAACGAAAGCCCTTTGACTCAGAAAAATGAATTCTTTTCATTAAAAATAATATTAAAGCTTAATTCCTTCTAGAAATTAGTTGACTTTGATACTTGTTTGATTATCAGTCGAAATGCGTGCCGAGACGAGTCCGAAAATTCCGAAAAAATGGGAAACGAGTCAAATTATAATCAGTTGAGCGATCAGCGAGTTGATTTTGGTTCTAAAAATTATTTTAACTATAAAAATAATTATTTGCTTATGTGCTTATGTGTATTACATGGTTAATTGAGTCTTATTTTCTAATAAGTAATACATGAGTCAGTCATAAGCGCATGGGTAGATATTAGGAACGGTGTGAAGTCGATTCAAGATGCAATTGAAGTACGAAATGACTAAATCAGTCTATTTCTCTAACAGAAGCTAAGCCAGCAAGGCAGGTTGAGTCGGTAATAGACGAAGGTGACATAATTGCAGTGAGTCACGCAGAAGGCAAGTTTTTCCCCTATTCTACTTTCAGAATAGTGACATTTCTTCAGATGCTTATCACATTTACACTTTTTTAATTCTTGTTCTAAATCACTGATATACACTTTGTTATTCCCAAGGAACTAACAATGAGATTTACAGAAGGGGGGTTGAATGTAAATCTCAAAACTTTCAAGTTTTGAGCAGTTTCAAAGGCTAAGTGTTTTGATGAACAGTTGTGTGTGAATTGCTTTGAGCAGGTGCAGACAGATATATATTCAGGACACAAATGTAAAGAACACAAAAGCTTTAAAAACTTTTCTGGTGGATTTTTTATTCCACCAGAGATTTCTATTTCAGAAAATCTGTGATTCAAAGAATTGATCACAGCTGCGTCCTAGTACAAACTAGATGATTTTCTCTCTATATTTTTCTAAACAGCTCTGGAAAATTCTTGTCTAATTACTAGCTGCAACTTGGTTTATATATCACCAAGTTTACAAGTGAAGACAAAGATAAAATACAATTTTAAAATAGTTCTTCACATGTTTCTTCTTCATTTCTCTATCAATGCAATCTAGGATAATCTGTGAATCTTTGAATACTTCCTTGTTTGCACCAGAATGGAAATGATACATTTTCTTGATTCCTCCAAGAGGCTACCACATTCCAATTATCTCTGTCAACCCATGTGCCTCTGTCAGCTTATGAATTGTCATTGTCAACTGCTATTGAACTTAGCATCCGTTGAAGCTTTCATCCGTTGATGGCTTTATCAGTTGAAGCTTTATCCGTTGATGCATTAGCAGTTGAAGCTTTATCCATTGATGCATTCATCCGTTGATGGATGTTATCCATTGAAGCTTTAGAGACATTCGTTGAAGCTTTATTTCTCATCCGTTAAAGGCCTTTAATTTATCAGTTGATACTACTTCATTTATACAAACTTACAAGGCATGAAATATTTACAATTAGCCCTCCTATTTGCATATCCACTAGTAGTCAACATGACTTATAATTTCCCACAACTTCTAAGAATTATAACTTAAATACAGAAACTGAAATGTGCTACAATACTAAACTTATTTCTAAGTAAAGCTACTTCATCAACGGATAGCCAGAGTGGTCTTATCCGTTGAGGCAACAAACACTAGATTTCTACTTAAGTGTTTTGTTTAACGTATCATCAAACTAATACACATATTCATATAAATCTCCCCATATTTATGTCTACTAGAATTGTAGGCATAAATTTAGGTTTAACTTGATGATAACAAAACACTTAACAAATATATGAGCTGAAGTCAAGTAGAAATTCAAAAGTGCTGCAAAAGTGTATGTACTGAGATAGAATTGAAGAATTACATTATTTCCAAGGATGCTCCTTTAGACTGAGCAAATTATTTTTTTTCCTTTGTTCCCTTGTTTTCTTCCCTAGCCTCCTGTCATTTTCCTCTACTTGGAGTTGGAGTTATCTATAGAATTCAGCTTCATCTTCTTCACTGATATCCAACTTAGATTGCATGTCCTTAAGAGTTTCATTACTGGTAATTTTAAGCTGGTCTTTAAGTCTGAAAAATCTTTCGACTCCTTTATTGTCTCTGAACTCCATCAACCAATGAGGTGATTTATGAATTGTAATTCCATGCTCAGGGATGAGTAATGTTCTAGGCAAGGAATTAGACTCCCACCAAGTTTTCCTTATGCTGGCAATCTTGTTGAGAATCTCAGTTTTGGTAGTCCTGGTAAAGCCAGAATCCCTTTTTATAGCTGAGTAGACTCTAACCAAGGTAGAGTATCCCTCATTTAGAATTCTTTGAAGAGGCCAAGTCCTTTCCTCACTTCCTTTTTACTTGAACACTAGCCTTTCTAGTAGTTGTTTGTAGGCACTTATTCCCCTTACTTCCTCCAGCTCATCCAGATAGAGTTCAATATCTGTATATTCTTTTATGTCACAAATGTGAACATAATCATCCTTTGAGGCTTGTGGCTTAGGCTTAGGTTTATGTTTTTGAGTGAATTTACTTGAGGTTAGGGGAGGTGTTGATTTGGATTTTCTTTTCAGTTTCTTTGGTGGTGGAGAGATAGTTAGGAAGGTAGGCAAGTTGATGGTGTCCCAATCAATAGGTTCCTCTTTAGGGATGATTGGTTCACCATGGACATTTATACTGGGATCAGCAACAAAAGGTTCAGGAATGGAAGGTAGTGGTTTAGATTTTGATTGGGTTTCCACAATGTCATCTCCACTCTTCCTTTTTGCATTGGCCTTCTTTCTGTTCCCTTTCTGCCATTCCTTTCTTTCCTCCCTTCTTTCCTCCACACAATCACCAACCATATTCCCCATATCCACATTTATGCTTTCAATCTTGTCTTCTTCACTCTTGTCTTCAATCTTCTTCTTTTCTTCAGTCTGACTTGACTTTAGCTGTTTTTCAAGCTTTGCTTGTGCTCTTTTGTCAGCCTTCAGCTTTTTAGCTTCTTCCCTTAACCTCATGGTTTCTTTCCTCTTGGCTATTGAGAATTTGGGATGTCCTTGCATCACACAGATACTCTTTCCCTCTCTATAGATGATAGCCATATTCATTCTTTCCACTACATCCTTGGTCTCCTTGTGCTTTATGATGTTACTACCCAAAACTTTGTCTTCATCAGGCTTTGGAAGAGGAAAATCCACTTCTTTTAGTTGAGCAAAGTTTAGAGGGTTCTTTGTAGAGTCCTTGTTGGATCTAGTGGATGGCTTGAGTACCATGGGCTTCAGGTTCCTGAAAGAGGTTTCTCCAACCTTATTCCTCCTTACTGGCTTGTGCTCCATTGTGATTTGCTCAACTTTTGTGCTATGTTTTACAGATAAGGATTTTTTGGTTGTAGAGCCAAACACCTATTGCATTCCTTCATCAATTCTTCTCCTTTGCTCTTTCACCTTCATCTCAGCTGCTGCTAGCTGGATTAGATCAATTTCATCAAGCTTTCCTTTAATTTGAAGTGTTGGAGAAGTAGTGATGATGGAACTAGCACTTTGGATATTTGAATGTGTGTAGATGGCTCCCCTCCCCCTTTCCCTTTATTCTCCCCCTTTTTGTTATCATCAAGGAGAGGGGTCAAGCCTTGTGCTTTAGCCAGTTGCATTAGAAGACTGGTCTGAGACTGTTGATTTTGAAGAATGGTGACCACAGAGTTTTCAATAACTTGAACTCTTTCCTCCAATTTGGCCAGCTTCTTTTCAGCATCTGATTCTCTTCTCAGTCTCAGTAACAGGTCCTGCATGGTACCAAAGGGCATGATTGAATCCAGCTTCTCAGAATTATAGGACTTCAAGTCAGCTATATCCTTCTTGAGTTCATCCACACTCAGATTATGTCTTAATTGTTGTAGCTTCATGAGATGCAGAGAATCTAGGTGGGCTTGAAGAATAGCCTTGGTTCAAGCATTTGAGGTGTTCTGAATGGCCTTTTGGATAGACATGACTTGTTTGACTAAGGATACATTGAATTGTCCTGGCGTAGACTCCTTTGTCAATGCCCATTCAGGTAATTCTGGAATAGAACTTAGGCCTTCATCTCCCCCTAAGTTCATGCTTCCATCAAATGAAGCAGAGTCATCATCATTAAAATTTACTCCAAATTCTTCAGATGGCTCACCAGCTGTAGAAGGCATCAAATTGACAGCAGTTTTATCCCTTTGTAGAGATTCTGAAGTATGTACCAGATTTAAAGTCTTTTCTGCCTCCTCATTGCCTTGAGTAGCCAACAGTTGATAGGCTAACACAGGATGAGTAAAAGTGTCAGCATCCAAGGAAATGTTATCAATTACAGCTTTATAATGTTGCTAAAATTGTCTTTCCTTTTCAGCATCATCCACAATCATTGACTCACTAGCAATGGCTGGATCCACCCTTATACCTTTTGTACCTGCTTTTCTCTCAATTTCTCTCTTTTCTTGCATCAGGGGCTCCCCCTGGCTCACACTCCTCACACCCTCACCTTCACCTGCTAAGGTGGTACTCCTCTCACTTTCTTTTGCCATGCTGGAAGAAATAGCATGCATATGTAGACTCTCAAGCTCTCCTTTTTCCTGGGAGCAACCCAGCCTCTCACTCAAATTTTCACTCCTTTCCCTCAATCCTAGAAGTAATTGTACAGTAACCATGTCTTCTACACTTGGAATTAATTCAGTTGTTTGTGTAGATGCTATCAACGGATAAGGAGTATTCGTTGAAGGGGAAACTGATGGTATCAACGGATAACTGCTGTTAAGCTTATCCGTTGAAGAACAACCACTTGTCAATGGATGAGGGATATCCGTTGAAGAAGGAAAAGAAGTAGAAATTGAAAGTGACATAATTGTTGAATCTGTGTGGATTGTTTTTAATTTAGGTGACACAGATTTTTTAACTAAGTTTGAAAGAATTGGCTGATGATCCAACAAATCATCTAAAAGATGATGATTACCAGTATTTGAGTGGGGCTCCTCCCTTAGTTATAAAGAGGGAGAATCAGGAATTGATGTGAATATCATGTCCACATCCAAAGATGGTGATGGATAATTTGGTGATTGATGTGTGTCAATTTTAAGAGAATGGGGTTGTGACTCCACATTTGTTGGAGTCACATCAAGCAGAATTTGAGAAGGCATAGATACAGGTGGGTGTATCTGTGCAGTGTGTGCACCCTGTGTGGAAACTAGGGTTTTGATCCTTTTTCTTCTTGTAAAGGCTTTTACAGGTGAGTGTGTGGCTTCAGTGTCCCTCCCTCTTTTGTTCTGTATTCCTGGTTGGGGACTATTTTCAATAGCTGCACCCTTTTGGGAGGATGCAACTAGGGATGAGTTTGAATCCTTTTCAACCACCACAGTCTTTTGAGAAAGTGTGGCTTGGCTAGCTTGGGTACCACTCACCTCTCCTACCTTATTCTGGGGGTTTTCTTGATGTTCACCCCTCCCCTCACCACTCACACCCTGTTCACTCCCCTCAGGGTTTATGGTAGTTGTTACAACTGTTGTCTTTTGAGAGACAACAGAGGTGGCTTTCTTTGACTTTGGTTTTGAAACTTTAGGTTTGGTGGCCTTGGTAGAAATCTGTTGGGACATAGACACAGATTCCATGGCCACACTTGAAGGCAAAGAAATGATGGGGTTGGAAGTAGTAGGAGTTGAAGAAGTATTTACCTCACTTACCTGAGGTACATTCATGATTGGTAAGTATACCAATGGCACCTGACTATTGAGGTTAATTCTCAAAAGGTCTGTAAGGACCCTCTTCTCTTGTGCCCAGCATTTGAGTTTATTACTCTCATTGGTTATGACCAAACCTTCAGCAACATGGTTAGCCAATAACATAAAGAATCTAGCATAGTAGATGTCATGAGGTCTATTAGCCTTGTTACCTAACCTAGTACCCAATTCTAGCATAACATAGTTGCTAAAATTAAAGTACCTATCAGAAACTAGCATATAAAGCATATTAACAAGAGATGAAGTTATTGCATCAAAATTACTAATTTTCCCAGAGAAAACCTTGATAAAGGCATCACCAAGAAAACTTCATTCTTTCCTAAGGCCTTTTCTCCTAATACTTCCTAAACTAGCAGAATCAAAAGAATAGCCTATGGAATCTAACATGCTAGATACATCATTATCAGTGTGTGGTGTCATGGCATTGTTTTCAGGTAGTTTGAAACAGGATTGTATATCATCACAGTTAATAAAGTAATCTTTATCTTTGAGAGAGAAAGTGATGATCATATCAGTGGGGTTGAACTCTGTAGTTGTCCAAATCTCCTCAATTACCTCACAGTAAATCGTTGGGGCTTCCAGCATTGCATAGCTTAGTTTGCAGTTTTTGATGAAGTCCATCATCTTGTGATAATCTGAGTGGGCTTCATTCTTTTCCACCAAAGCTACGAAATTTTTTTTCTCATAGACAAATCTAGATTGGGACATTATCTTTACTACTGGTGCCATTGTAGTGGGTAGAAGTTGCAGAGAAAAGTTGAGAGTTTTGGGAGAGAAAGGGAGTAAAAGCTTTTGAAAATTGCAAGAAAGCGTAAAGTGAAAATAAGAATTCAAAGGGGCTTTTATACTTTCTCAAATTAAAACATAAAGATAATGATTAAACAATATTTTTAAGTGAATTACAGCCTTTTGAGAATAAAGGAAAAATGTATGTATACTAAAAACTGCCTTTAATACAAATACATACAACTGTGTATATATATATGTATCAACGGTTAAGTAAAAAAAATAATCAACGGCTGTGACTTACTTAAAACGACTGATGTGACACTTCAACGGATGAGGTAAACAGTTATCCGTTGAAGATTAACACAGTTTTATCCGTTGAAGGATAAAATTACCAGAAATGTATTTGTCTTTCAACGGATAATGAACATCCGTTGATAGAACAATTTTGGCTTTCAACAGATAGGGAATATCCATTGATAGAATAGACTTTACTTAAAGCCAACTTTGTTCTTGCAATAAATTCATTTCAGGCTACAATACCAATTACCATAAGGACATGAATTTATGAATAATTAAGCATACCTAGCTCACTTACAAATCTTGTGAATGTTGATTCATCAAGTGGCTTGGTAAATATGTCTGCAATCTATTTTTCACTTGGAACAAAATGAAGTTCCACTGTACCATTCATCACATGTTCCCTTATGAAGTGGTACTTGATGTCAATGTGCTTGGTTCTTGAGTGCTGCACTGGATTTTCAGTAATGGCAATGGCACTTGTGTTGTCACAAAATATTGGAATTTTGTCAATATTTAGCCCATAGTCAAATAGTTGATTCCTCATCCATAGTATTTGTGCATAGCAACTACCAGCAGCAATGTACTCAGCTTCAGCTGTTGATGTAGAAACAGAATTTTGCTTCTTACTGAACCATGACACAAGCTTATTCCCTAGAAATTGACAAGTGCCGGTTGTACTTTTCCTGTCTATTTTGCAACCTGCATAATCTGCATCTGAGTAGCCAATTAGATCAAAACCAGACTCTCTAGGGTACCAAATTCCTAGATTTGGAGTCCCTTTGAGATATCTGAAAATTCTTTTAATAGCAACTAAGTGAGATTCTTTAGGGTCAGCTTGAAATCTAGCACAAAGACATGTAGAAAACATTATATCAGGTCTACTAGCAGTTAAATATAGAATTGAACCAACCATGCCTCTATAACTTGTAATGTCCACAGACTTTTCAGCCTTGTTTAATTCAAGCTTGGTGGCAGTGGCTATGGGAGTTTTTGCAAATGAACATTCCATTAAGTTAAACTTCTTTAAAAAATCATAAATATATTTAGTTTGACTAATGAAAATTCCACCACTAACTTGTTCAACTTGTAAACCAAGAAAATTAGTTAGCTCTCCCATCATGCTCATTTCATATTTACTTTGCATTAACTTAGCAAACTTTTTACAAAGTTAATCATCTGTAGAACCAAATATAATATCATCTACATAAATTTGAACAAGTATTGTAGAGCCATTAACATATCTAAAGAAAAGAGTTTTGTCAACGGTACCTCTTGTGAAGTAATTTTCTAGGAAAAATTTTGACAAAGTCTCATACCAGGCTCTAGGTGCTTGCTTTAGTCCATAGAGTGCTTTCAACAGATAATATACATGGTTTGGAAAATTTGAATCTTCAAATCCTGGAGGTTGGCTCACATAAACTTCTTCCTCCAATTTTCCATTCAGAAATGCACACTTGACATCCATTTGATAGACTTTGAAATTGGCATGGGCTGCATAGGCTAGAAAAATTCTGATGGCTTCAAGTCTTGCAACTGGAGCAAATATCCCATCAAAATCTATTCCCTCTTGTTGAGAATAGCCCTTGGCAACCAATCTAGCTTTATTCCTTATGACAATGCCATTTTCATCCATCTTATTTCTGAATACCCATTTTATGTCAATAGAGCTCTTGTTCTTTGGCTTGGGTACCAGCTTCCATACTTTGTTCCTCTCAAATTGGTTTAGCTCCTCTTGCATTGCTAAAATCCAATCTGGATCCAATAGAGCTTCTTCCACTCTCTTAGGTTCCTCCTGTGATAGAAAACTACTGTATAGACATTCATCTTGAGTAGCCCTTCTAGTTTGCACCTTAGATGTTGCATCACCTATTATCAATTCAAAAGGATGATTCTTAGTCCATTTCCTTTGATGTGGTAGATTAGCTCTAGATGAGGTTGCCTCAGTATTGTCATGATGTGAGATAGAGTGTTGATTGGTTGAAACTCCCCTTGAGTTATTGGTCATTTGCAAGGAACTGGGAGTTCTATCAACTGATGAAGTAAATTGATTATCTGTTGATAGACTACGTTCAACGGATGATTCATTATGTACTTCAACGGATGATGCACTTTGTCTTTCAACGGATGCTTCATTACTTCTATCAATGGATGCTGAATTATGACTTTCAACTGATGCAACATTTTGTGCATTATCCAAAGGCAGACTTTGAATCATTTTTGAAGTGTCTTCTCCATTATTCTCATCTTCACTATCATCACAATATATCTCAATATTGTCAAATTTGAGTCCTTCATGATGTCCCTCATCTATTAGTCCATCAGTCTTTTTATCATCAAACACAACATGCACAGATTCCATAACAATGTTGGTTCTCAGATTGTAGACCCTATATGATTTTCCAGCAGAATAACCAACAAATATCCCTTCATCAGCCTTTGCATCAAACTTTCCTTTGTGATCAAGTTGGTTCCTTAGAATGTAGCACTTGCAACCAAAAACATAAAGGAAGTTTAAGGTTGGTTTTCTTCTCTTGAACAATTGATAGGGAGTCATGCCTTTTTCCTGATTGATTAGAGAAATATTATGAGTGTAACATGCACAGTTAACAGCCTCAGCCCAAAAATATGTTGGGAGCTTTGACTCTTCAAGCATTGTTCTTGCAGCTTCAATTAGTGATTTGTTCTTCCTTTCCACCACACCATTCTGTTGTGGAGTCCTTGGAGCTGAGAACTCATGCATGATCCCATTTTCTTTACAGAACAACCTTATGGTAGAATTCCTGAACTCAGTTCCATTGTCACTCCTGATATTTCTTACTTTGAAATCTGGATGATTGTTGACTTGCTTGATATGATTGATAATGATTTCACTAGCTTCATCCTTTGATCCAAGAAAATAGGTCCATGAAAACTTTGAGAAATCATCTACAATCACTAGGCAATATCTTTTCCTTGAAATTGACAATACATTGACTGGTCCAAAAAGATCCATGTGTAGTAGTTGTAATGGTTCATCAATTGTTGATTCAAGCTTCTTACTGAATGATGCTCTCTTTTGCTTTCATTTCTGACAAGCATCACACAGTCCATCCCTTGAGAATTCCACTAGAGGCATTCCTCTAACTAAGTCCTTTTTGACTAGATCATTCATTGTCTTGAAATTCAAATGGGACAGCTTCTTGTGCCATAGCCAACTTTCATCTTGACTTGCTTTGCTGAAAAGACAAGTAATTGATTCTACATCTGTAGAGTTGAAGTCAGCCAAGTACACATTCCCTTTTCTAACTCCAGTTAGAACCACTTTGTTGTCCTTCTTACTTGTGACAACACAGGCTTCAGAATTGAAGGAAACAGTATTCCCTCTGTCACATAGTTGACTGATGCTCAATAGATTGTGTTTGAGACCATCAACTAATGCAACTTCATCAATGATGACATTTTCCTTTGAAATCAAGCCATATCCCATAGTGAACCCTTTGCTGTCATCTTCAAAGGTTATGCTAGGGCCAGCTCTCTCCTTGAACTCTGTGAGCAGGGTAAAATCTCCTATCATGTGCCTTGAACAACGACTGTCTAAGTACCATAGATTCCTTCTTTTTCCCTGCACACAACAAAATCATATCAAGTTGATTTTGGTACCCAAGTTTCCTTAGGTCCAACCTTGTTAGTCTTTTTTCTAGACTTCATACTTCCTGCACCTTTTGACTTAGGTAACTTTGGGTCAACCTTGGTCTCAGATGTAGTTGGTTGAAGTGTAAGGTTAGTCACATAATCATTTAACACATTTGGTTGAATTTGATAAGGCATAGATTGTGCAAACATATTATTCCACATAGGCATGTTGTATGGCATTTGAGGCATACTAAATGCAGCAAAATAAGGATTATTAACATATGGCATGTTTGCAAAATGTGCATGTGGATTCTGTTGAGACATAACAGGCATAGCATGCAGAGGTGACATAGACATGTTAGGCATGGAAGGAGTTAAAGGCATGGAAGCATTCTTAACATATTTGCTATTAGCAGATAGATGATTAACACTACTACAATGCACACAACTTTTTCTAGGAGCATACTTATCAGGTGTGTAATTGTTGTGTTTGTTAATTCCTACCTTCCCATTTCTATTAGATTTCCTTTTAGTTTCCTTTTTATCCTCAACCAACTTAAGCCTATTTTTCAGCTGATCTAAAGTCATGTGTCATATATTCACCTTACTGGCATCTTTGGATGTGCTAGCTTCTTCTTTGACAAAGTTCTTGGAAGTTGAACCAAACTTCTTATTGAGATTTTTCAAATTATCCTTTTTAGAATCATTTGCCTGTTTTAATTGATGAGCCTTCAACGGATGCTCCTTTTCTTCCTTCAACGGATAACTTTCATCATCCGTTGATTCCATGTCTGTTGACAATCCATCAATTAATTCTATTTCCTTTTTGTTTTTCTTCCAGGCATTCTCACAGAGTGATTCAATTCCCTGAACCTTGACAATCTGAGCACTAACATCCCTAGATGTTTTCTAGGCCTTGATTACTTCTTGCTCACGTTATAGTTGTTTAGAAAGAATTTCTACTTTTTTAACAGACTCTTCTAGTTCACTCTCAACAGATAAGCATTTGATTTTAATCTTTTCAAGCTCAATTACCTTACTCTCTAACACAGCATTCCTATCACTTAAAAATAAATTATTCTCTTTAATTCTTGTGTTCTCTTTAGTTAGTGATTTAAGGGAAACATGTAAATGATATAATTCATTGGACATATCATTTATAGCTTCATTGCATTCATTTTTAGAAAGCTGAGAGAGGTCAGTGGTAATTACCTGGTTGCTTGATAAACTAGTTTCATTTTCATCAGAATTAGCCATCAGGGCTAGGTTGACATACTCCATATCATCATCTTCATTGGCTCCATCAGCTGCCCAGTCATTTTCCTGAGTCAGAAAATCCATTTCCTTTTGTTTGAGCAATTCGAAATATTTCTTTTTGTAATCCACTTGCTTAGATTTCTTCTTTTTAGAAGTTGGCTTTCTGCACTCACTTGCAAAGTGTCCACCTATGCCACAGTTATAACATTTGAACTTAGATTTGTCCACCATGTTCTTGTTTGGCTTAGTGAATCTAGTATTTTTCTTGAATTTCATCTTTACAAACCTTCTGGACAGAAAAGCCAGATGTTCATCAACACCATCAGAGTCATCTTGACAGGAATTGTCTTCAACCTCAGCTACTTGCTCCTTTCCCTTGCTTGATTCTGATTTACTTGTGCCAATTTTGAGACTTGGCATTGTCTTTTCTTCATTCCTGGCTTCAGTTCTCTCATTATCAGCTACAAGTGCAACTGATCCACTTTTTCTCTTTCCCTTTTCCAACAACTCATCTTGTTCCATTTCAAGTTTATAGGTCTTCAAAATTCCATATAATCTTTCAAGTGTGAAGTCCTTATAATCTTGAGAATTCCTTAGTGAAACGGTCATAGGCTTCCATTCTTTTGGTAGAGACCTCTGAAATTTTAAGTTGGATTCCTTGACTTGGTACACTCTGCCATACAGCTTCAATCCATTCAACAGTTTCTGAAATCTATTGAAGGTATCATTCAATGATTCTCCTTATTCAAAATGAAAATATTCATTGTAACACCCCCAAATCCGGGGTCGGGGATCCGGGTTGTCACGAGTTCCATTTCCCTTAATAACACTCAATCTTAATAAATAATCAACTACTCTGTACTGTGACCCCACAATAAACACACACACCACAAGTTAAAGTCTCAGAGATGAATATCCAAAAATAATCACAAGTCGTTTTA
Source organism: Apium graveolens (assembly GCF_009905375.1). Taxonomy (NCBI): domain Eukaryota; kingdom Viridiplantae; phylum Streptophyta; class Magnoliopsida; order Apiales; family Apiaceae; genus Apium; species Apium graveolens. The sequence goes on from NC_133651.1 coordinate 50,756,920, forward strand.
TTCCACAATTATATGCCAATACACCTTAAACAGGTTTCTGAATAAATTTACATTTCTTTGCCATTATTACAATTGATAAAGATACATAAGTCTGGTACATCAAAAGTTGAAAGCTTAGCCTATTGGTAGTTCCTACCTCAGCTACAGCGACATCAACGCCTTTAGAAAACTGCGGAACGTTTCCTAATCGCTTGCGAATCGGGAGCTTGGTCCTGTTCATCTTTTCTATCTGTTATTGTGTGATGAAAGATGAAAGCAAGGGTGAGCAGCAAGCCCACCAAAATAATATGTATAATGATTAACAATATATGAGCCTTCTCATAGTACTCATGAAAGTCTTGGTCAAAAGAAATGAACCAAGTTTGACCTCTTAATGCGACGAAGTCGCAAAATATTCAGTATATATACTTATATACTTTTCAAAATCTTTGAAATCCTCTGCCATGTATAATATACATAGAGTTCAAGTTTATAACTGTATAAAAATATCGTTGCAAGGTGATCTCATATATCTAACCTTGTCTCAACGTTTTTCTGAAAATCTTTGACATGCACAAGATAATCATTTACTAGATTTAAGTTTAAAAGATGAAGTTACAAGATACTCCAATATACTTATATCTTTTCCGAATACTACTTGAACTACCACCATTCAATGTATAAATAGTTCATCCCATAGATTAAGCTATAAGACAAAACTTGTATAAAATCAATCTTTAAAATATCATCAAAATAAAATGAAGTTATGAGATACTTCATTTGATGCACACATCATTTTGAAAACTTGACACTGCCAACACTCAACAATCGCCCAACCGTAGCCTTTCTATCGAAGTGCTCTGGGTAGTGTTGCAGAAATATCCAATTGGAAGATGAACTCATTACGGGAGTTTGCCGCGCCAGGAAGACCACTTACGATGATCAGTCGTAGTAGTACAACCCCACCATTTTCTACATATAGAGGAGAACCTGTCGGATTTACTTGTCAACCGAACACTGGACTCCTAAGGAATGGACCGTCTTAGCGGAACTTCCAGGCCATTATGGGCCAATATAATAAGGCTGGGCCGGCGCCACTCGACCACTTACGCCACTCCTAGTTCAGATGAAATCCATGACTCTTAAACGTAAATCTCGTCCCCCCTTTTCCCAAGTAGAAACTTGTTGATATGGCTCCACCAAGAAGTCGTATCTAGTTGGAAAGGAAAACTCACCGATATTTCCCAGGCGATGTCTGTTAATGGATTAACTTGTTCCAAGAATTTTACTTCCCGAGTGTTGGGTAAGTAATCAAAATTCTTTTATCAAGACAGCAACCTTGTTGCGAATATAAAACACACCACAGAGCCGGATCCCTCAGGTTTTGAGCGAGTATTTAAATCCCCTTCGAAAGGAGGATCTTAAATATAAAAATGAGTTTTGGGATCCGCTCTAACTTTTAAAAATCATTTTGAAGACTCGCAAAATATTTTTAAGAATGTTCGGAGTGATGCTGATTTAATAAAATAAATCAGTCCCAATATATATAAAAAATATGTGAATATTATTATTTAAATAATATTCCCATAAAGAATAATCTTTATAAAAATAATTGAAGTAGATGTTGTAAAACTTATACTTGAAATGAGTATTAAATAACCAAAGATATACTTATACGAAAGTACTATCTTTATTCGAATAATCAAAAATAAGTTTGATGATCGACACCTTATTCTTTAATAAAATAAAGAACATATTTCAGTAAATAATCGGAGTCATAGGTCCTCAAATGAATATTCAAATAATATTTAATTAATAAAATAAAGTTATCGAATAAACCTTATTCGATTAATAGTTTTCAAAACTATAACCATATATATATAAATATATATATATATAATCTACTCGGGATCCTCGACTCCCGGTTTTAGAAAATGTTTTCACCTTTGGGTCCCTATACTAAGGGTATATGCAAATTACCGCTATTCTCTAGCATAGGTATTATCAACTGAACCAACAGATATATATGGCAAGAACACGAAACAGGCATGCATATGTACCATATTACATACTACAATATATCGCAAGAATTTGCTAAATAACCATTATGCATCTATCACAAGATAATGCATATACAAGTGTATACATCACAACAACAGTATAACGGATAGAAAACTTGCCTGAGTGCTCCCGGATAGACTTAAGCTTAGAGTGGGTCCGATAACCTATGAATAACAACATAAGTCGGAATTAGACCCCGGTCGCTGAAGAAACTAGACTTTAACCATTTAGAGTCCTAATGTTCGCTTTCGCGCTTAACGATTCACTTAAGTCGCTCGAGTACCCGTGGCTCCACCATTTTTAATAAATTTACCATTACGAGTTTTAAGGAGATTCTTTCACAAATGTCTTACCAACTGCCTATTACACCTTACATAAATGTTTCTTACCGCAATTAGTCATTTAAGGTCCTTTACCAAGGTTTTAAAGTAAGGCGAGGGGTAATGGTTCGTTCGCGAAACGTCGTTACTTAAAACGGCCGTTTCTCCTAAACCGTACATCGGAATCAAACGAACTACATATCAAAATTAAGCTCGTAACAGGAACTATCTAAACATGGCAATGGTAAAAACCTAACAGTGAGTTCAAGGGTTCTGATGTTAAGAACAAAAACAGTCTACGGTAAATCGGGCATTACGACGGCTATGTTTACGCGATTTCCCAATTTTATACCATTCCAATTCAACCACCAATCAATCTACAATCACAACCAAATCAAAACTCCATCCATACTACATCATAACATCCCCAACAACTCAACATTAACACTTTATACTTATTCCCCACATGAACTAAAAGCTTTACTTAAGTTCTTTAACTAATTAACAAGATTTACAACTCCAAAAACACCACAAAACCAACTAATCTCTACAAACTCAACCAAACTTTAAATAAACAAGCATCATGCTTCACATATACTATATCAATCATATTCATTCCTAATTACTCAAAACTAAAGCTAGGGTTTGAAGTTTATACCTTCCTTGGAGAGTGGAGAATCAAGAGAATGGCTTGGAATCACCCTTAAAGTCCTTATCCAAGCTTAAACTAAACAAAACTTCAAGAACAAAAATTTTAGTTCTTGAAAAACACTATTCACCATCTTCTTCCATGATTTATTGGAAGAGATTGTGAAGGAATTAGAAGCTTAAACTTATAGGATATCCATATCTATGTACAAGGAACCTTAGGTAATTACCTTGTGATTTAACAATGCTTGGAACTTGATTTTGATTTTTTTCTTCCTTTGGAAAAGCAAGAAGCCGAGAGCAAGCTTGGAAGAAATGAAATTTTTTGTGTTTTGTTTGGTGAAAATGAAATGTTTGGCTTGGTTGGTTGAATTTTGATTTGTTTTAGGTTAATTACCTAATTAACCTTGATTTTGTGTGGTTATCATTCAACCACACTTCCTCCCCCCCCCCCCATGTCATGCTTACATCATCAAGTGATGTCACCCTCCCTCCTTTGTCCTCTTCCTATTGGTTTGATGACATCATCCCCACTAATCACTTTGATTAGCTTCTAATTGTTTGCCTAATGACCGCTGATCTGTTATACGGTTCGCTTAACTTTCGTTCTTATTTCTCGTTTGAGGGATCATACCCGGGATCTTATTACTTGGGTTTCCTTAACCTTTCTCAATACATTATATTCCTTTTATGATCCTCTCTTATAATCTTTTAATTTAAATCCTTTTTATCCTGTTACCTTATACTCAATTCTTTCCGTATCTAGTGGATTTCCGGGAAAAATCAAAGTGTTCGGAATTGGATTCTGACGATCTTTACATACACTTATATACCATATAGAGTACTAATAAAATCTCAGAATATCCATAACAGAACCCCTGCATAGTGTGGCATGAAAAGTTTTCTCATTCAGCAAAAACACTATTCATAAGGGTTTCAAAAATTTTCCAAAAATTGGGGTTATTACAGTCTCCCCTCCTTAAAAGGATTCCGTCCCGGAATCAGATAGAAAATGAATAGGGATACTCTCTTAGCATTGCACTTTCTAACTCTCGAGTAAATTTTCCCACATTGTGGTCCTACCACCAAACTCTGCCTAGTTTAATAACCCTTCTCCTAAGCACTTGTTCCTTTTTACTCTATAACCCTTCCTGGTTGCTCCATATAGGTTACGTCGGGTTGCGTGTCTATGTGCTCATATGCCCCTATTTATCTGGCATCCGAATTATACTTCCTTAACATTGATACGTGGAACACGTTATGACTTGCTACATGTTCGGGGGTAGGGCTAGCTCATATGCTAACTTCCCAAAACGTCTTAATATATCCAAGGGTCCAACAAATTGTAGACTTAGCTTTCCTTTCTTTCCGAACCTCATCAATCCTTTCCAAGGGATACCTATAACATAACTAGGTCCCCTATTTCATACTCTTTTTCTTTTTGAGTCAAATCAGCATACCTCTTATGTCCATCTTGGGTTACTACCAGCCGTCCTCTGATTAGATCTATTATATCCCTGGTCCTTTGGACTACTGCGGGTCCGAGCATCTTGCGCTCTACAACTTCATCCTACATATGGGAGATCGACATTGTCTTCCCTCAAGGATCTCATAAGGTGATACCTCGATACTGACATACGATCGATTATCGTGAGATAACTTAATCCGTGTTAAGTGACCATTCCAAATTCTTTCAAGTCTATTGCACCGGCTCTCATCATAGCTTCTAGCATTATAGCTTTTGCTTCTCACTACCCATTCTTTTCCAGTTCGTAATCGCTACTACCTTCCGTTCCTAATATTATACTGGTTATACGTTTGCTCGTTAGCGTTCTATAACCTTTTAATAACCTCGTCAACCTTAGTATCATGAATGTGTTTCTATTCCGAATACCACCACAACTTTACTACTCCTTTTTCAGCTGCTTCTATCTTCGAAAGCTTAGTCCTTCATATAGAAGTAAAAGAATTTATTGAGAGATTACTATGATCATGAACACTTGTTATATCGCATAGTTAGTACAGAAGGTGGCCAGCCTTTAGTTTTTGATAAGCAATTAAACAATAGATGGTATCCTACTAGGCTTCTATCACACAGATAGATAGTCATTCGGCAATACCTCCCCTTCTGGAAGGGTTATTCTTCTCAGTTTATATGAAATGAAAAGAAGAGAAAAGAACGAATTGAAGAGAATTGTATATATGAAAAAAATACTGCCACAAAATTTCTGGCTTGGAACCTACCTCTGAACTATAGAGGTTTGTCATAGGAGAACAAAACATACGTGTATATATATCAAGTATTATCGCATCGCATTTCACATGCTTAATATTTATTATTCCACCCATCATTCTACGGACCCATGCTCTTCCTCGAGCTTATACTCAATCACCTTTGAAACTCCCTCGACATCGAAAATCGAATCTGGAATCTCATTTTATACATCATCGTTAATATAATTCTATGCTTGCACCGCAACCTTCCTCGTATAGTACTACGACTCTCTATTGATAAGAAGGAATAAGTATTCAATAGGTAGATAATCTACTTAATTAGTCTATCAATGATAACTTATACACCACCACGACCCGATTAGTGGTACCCAATCTCAACATTCATTCCAATACAACTCTCATGGTTGTAATTGACTCATTACTCGCAGAATCATTGCTGCATTACTATGGTCCACCACTGACCTACTGTCGTAATTCACTTTCCATGAAATCTTAATATCTAACCATACGGAGTCCATACATGTCATATAGAATTCTCCTAAGGAGGTAACATAATTTCCATTCATGATTCATGAAGAACACTCTAGATCCTGATGTACATACATGACATGAAGCAGATAAAATTGCAGAAGAGTTTCAATCAAAGCAACGATAGCAGGTTAATACCATTCTTAATCGTATGCCTTAAATAGAAGACTTAACTCAAGGGTTCGTCTAGTCCTTTTTGAAACATGGTCCTGACTTATCTCAAGATAGTATCTTCTGAGATAGATAGCCCGCTCATGGCGATTACACGAATTAAACCTTTACCAACTACCATTACGGTTGGGTATTGCACAGTCATCAGAAGGAATGTCAATCTTCCAAACCCTAATACAACCTTCATAGCTTTAACCATCATCACTGTATTCCTTTGGCACAGGCGCCTATAATTATCCTCTTACCTTTAAAGTGTCGGCCACCTCTTTGGCCTTTCCTGATAGTAAAATTTCCTTACAGTCAATGTCATTTTAACCACCTCCAAATAAATTTTCTACCTCATTTCAATCACAGCATATGTGAAGATGTTTTCCATAAAATCTGATGAGTAAATAAAAAATATCACCATTTTTCCATAAGTTATTGCCTCAGTCTTTAGAGGTTAATCACTGTCATGACTGACTCTCAATCATACTTAGAACATCTTTTATCTTAAGTCCTAATTGCCCTGAACAATTTCGACCATTACTGGTTCGATCCATACTTTCTCGTGGTTTAACACGTGCCCCACTTGGCAACATTATAATTACGTCATATTTCCTTTATCAACATTTCTATTCTTGAGAATTTTGAATATTACCTTTCTCCTTGTAAAACCTCTAAGGTTATCCTTGAATCGTTCCTCATGTATTCCCTAGATACAGGGCATATCAAGATACCATTTATTAATACCAGAATCATTGTCTATATACTTCTGAAAAAATTTCTCCACTGATTCTTAAAGGTTGTTATTACCTTAATCCTTTCCAATTCATACTGTCAAAACTCATACTATCCCTATTAAGGGTGAAATGCCAACCTTTATGCATTCCCCTATGATTCGTTTTAAGTTACCGATGTTCTATCCTTAATTCCACCTTTAAAAAGGTACATGCATCCTTCCATGGATAAATCAAGTCATATATCCCTGATAAGGGTGTCTTATTCAATCATTCCCACCTCGATAGTATATGCCTAGTTTCACAATAACATCTGTATTCAAAATGAGGTCAATCAATATGGCCTCCAAAAGATAACAACGGTTATCCGCTTTTCTTGCCTAATTTGGTAACGATAACAAGGATGTTCTGGAAGATATTGGTCGTGTTCAACGTGAACCTCTTCTTAATAATTCCTTATTTACTTTGGTTATTTATCTCAACAGTCACCTCAATGTTGGGATATCTTTCATACCTGGCGTCTCCCTTCCTAGGTATCAAGCCACCGATCTTACACTTCACATTCTTGAAGGTCACTTCCTTCATCCAATTTTCCTAATTTCTTACTTCCTTGTCTCCTCAGTCTATCCGCGTCTCATTATTTATCCTTCGAATTATCTCAAGGTTTCCTCGAATCCTTGGATGAAATATATGTATCTCTTATACCTTCAACCATCAATTTAACTCATGGTGAATCACCCTCATCCTGACGATTACATACTTTTCTATTTCTATTACTACGAGTCTTTAGGGTTTCCTCATACCCAACTCCCTTATCATTCCTCAAACTCTCTTGCCTTTATATTCCTTTCCACTTCAGTTTCTTTTTATTTTCCTTTCTCTTATCATTATTTCATGAACCAACCCAACATAAGCATCGATTTCAAACATCCCGTCATGCTGGATTCGTGTCCTCAGAACGAATCTTGACAACTTTTACCACTTAGATTCATAATTCATCATATTCTTCTGCCTTTGTTCTGTCTCTAAAGCTTTTACACTATCTCCATAACCTTGGGAAGTACTTTCCTAAAAACAATTGACTGAACTTAAATCAGTTTATTATAATCTCTTGCTCCGTGCCTTCCTTGGTCTTTCACCAGTGGGTGGTCTCTCTCTTAGGAGGGTAAGTGACAAAAACACTCTTTTGTGATTCGTCAATCATTTAGAATCTCAAATGATTCCTGTTTTTCCTTTAGCCAGGCTCTTGCCTTGAATGGGTCAGCTTGTTCCTTGGAACTCCGAGAGCTTAGCGACTTAAAGGTCCTGAAAGAATTTCACACCATATTGTTTCCTCAAGGTGGTGGTTAGGGGTAAAAGTATAAGTTTTGTTTTAGGCAGGTCCATGGATTGCCCAATAGGAGTACCATTCTGGTTCTTCCTATCTTGCTCGACTTCTGTTTTCTCAGTCTAAATATTTCTTCCTACTCCCCATAATTAGGGTCATCTTTTTAATTTAAATCTTCATTTTCCACTTCATTATATTCTGGGTTCCTTATATCTTAATTGCGACCTCCCTGATTATCACATTCAAGGTTTGCCCCTAATCTTATTCCTTGTGGGGGCATATTACTTGGAAAAATTTTGAGAATCTCTGGATATTTATCTTACTTACTTTGCTTAAGTCTTTCCCTCGTTCAGTCCTTGCACGATTCCAAATTATGAATTCTCAAGTTCTATAAACTTCATGAAACCCTCTTAAGTGTTAATAGTGCAATTAACAATATGAACTTATCACCACGAACTGATCTGAACTGAAATTAACGAATATATACATAACCATTGGTTCGAGGGTACAACAACTGAACATATTAAAGAGAATTACATCATGTGATCTGATCGCTTCTATCCCAAAAGTACTACCATAGATAATCATCTAGTCATTAAGACTAATCATTCATAACTTAGGCTAATCCTCCAAAAGCGGTGCTACATGAAACCCTTGTCTGACTGCTCTGGCTCTGCACACTACCATGGATCAAGAAATGCGAGCACGCACGACATCCCTAACCTGCTCCATCACAGAGGTGATGAGGTCTAAGATAGTTGCAAGTAGAGCTGGATCAATCTGACCCTCAAGATGGCCTCTAGCTGTAACACGGGTGGTAGCCTCAATCCTTTCCATGCTATGAGCTAATCCCGCCGGAAGTACCCCGCCCTCAATCCTTGATGCAGTAAGTCGATCCAATAGATCACTCCTAACATTACGGGCCTCGGACAGGCCACCCAAAGTCATGTGATAATTGGCGATAAGAGAAGCCTGAGTGGTAGCATCTAGCAGTCCATGGGGTGCAGGTGGCGCAGACCCAGGAGATCCAAATGGATAAACAAGCACGGTATCAGGTGACAGTGGTGCAGGAGATAAAGGTGGCATTTCCTCAGTATGTGCTGGGCTCTGTACAGGGGAGGGAACAGGAATTGGTGGAACCTCATGGATGTCTACAGGAACCTCTGGAAGAGGGTCTGATACTGGTATAATTGGGGTCGTGGAAGGCCCCACTCCTTCTGCCCTCATTAACCTTTGTGCCCTTGGTAACTCTTCATCCTCTAGTGCCACCCTCGCGGCCATTCTTGCTCTGGTAGTCGCCCTGACTACGGTCATCAATTCCTCAGCGGTCCTCTCTTCATTCTCATCAGGATCCTCCATGAGATCCTCCTCAGCCACAATCCTTTCCGGAATAACATCCTCAACCGCAATATTCTCAATATGAATCTCATCCGGTCCCTCATTAGGGTACTCCATCGGATTCACAATTTGATCTCCAACTTGTAATAAAACATCCTCATGCTGATGCTCCTGAAACTCAGGGTTCGGTGCCCCGCTGCCCTATACGAGAATGAACTATGTTACTATCACGATATTTATAAGGGCTCCCGTAAGGGTTTTAACTGTCAGTACTACGTTAGGTAGCCCGACTATGAACTAGGCAATAGTTCTTATTATCTTAGTGAACTTATTATCTTAATGTCACATCATCTCTGAGGTTTATAACGCTTGGCTCTGATACCACTTCTGTAACACCCCCAAATCCGGGGTCGGGGATCCGGGTTGTCACGAGTTCCATTTCCCTTAATAACACCCAATCTTAATAAATAATCAACTACTCTGTACTGTGACCCCACAATAAACACACACACCACAAGTTATAGTCTCAGAGATGAATATCCAAAAATAATCACAAGTCATTTTATTCCACAGTTATATGCCAATACACCTTAAACGGGTTTCTGAATAAATTTACATTTCTTTGCCATTATTACAATTGATAAAGATACATAAGTCTGGTACATCAAAAGTTGAAAGCCTAGCCTATTGGTAGTTCCTACCTCAGCTACAGCGACATCAACGCCTATAGGAAACTGCGGAACGTTTCCTAATCGCTTGCGAATCGGGAGCTTGGTCCTGTTCATCTTTTCTATCTGTTATTGTGTGATGAAAGAAGAAAGCAAGGGTGAGCAGCAAGCCCACCAAAATAATATGTATAATGATTAACAATATATGAGCCTTCTCATAGTACTCATGAAAGTCTTGGTCAAAAGAAATGAACCAAGTTTGACCTCTTAATGCGACGAAGTCGCAAAATATTCAGTATATATACTTATATACTTTTCAAAATCTTTGAAATCCTCTGCCATGTATAATATACATAGAGTTCCAGTTTATAACTGTATAAAAAATATCGTTGGAAGGTGATCTCATATATCTAACCTTGTCTCAACGTTTTTCTGAAAATCTTTGACATGCACAAGATAATCATTTACTAGATATAAGTTTAAAAGATGAAGTTACAAGATACTCCAATATACTTATATCTTTTCCGAATACTACTTGAACTACCACCGTTCAATGTATAAATAGTTCATCCCATAGATTAAGCTATAAGACAAAACTTGTATAGAATTAATCTTTAAAATATCATCAAAATAAAATGAAGTTATGAGATACTTCATTTGATGCACACATCATTTTGAAAACTTGACCCTGCCAACACTCAATAATCGCCCAACCGTAGCCTTTCTATCGAAGTGCTCTGGGTAGTGTTGCAGAAATATCCAATTGGAAGATGAACTCATTACGGGAGTTTGCCGCGCCAGAAAGACCACTTACGATGATCAGTCGTAGTAGTACAACCCCACCATTTTCTACATGTAGATGAGAACCTGTCGGATTTACTTGTCACCCGAACACTGGACTCCTAAGGAATGGACCGTCTTAGCGGAACTTCCAGGCCATTATGGGCCAATATAATAAGGCTGGGCCGGCGCCACTCGACCACTTACGCCACTCCTAGTTCAGATGAAATCCATGACTCTAAAACGTAAAGCTCGTCCCCCCTTTTCCCAAGTAGAAACTTGTTGATACGGCTCCACCAAGAAGTCGTATCTAGTTGGAAAGGAAAACTCACCGATATTTCCCAGGCGATGCCTGTTAATGGATTAACTTGTTTAAAGAATTTTACTTCCCGAGTGTTGGGTAAGTAATCAAAATTCTTTTATCAAGACAGCAACCTTGTTGCGAATATAAAACACACCACAGAGCCGGATCCCTCAGGTTTTGAGCGAGTATTTAAATCCCCTTCGAAAGGAGGATCTTAAATATAAAAATGAGTTTTGGGATCCGCTCTAACTTTTAAAAATCATTTTGAAGACTCGCAAAACATTTTTAAGAATGTTCGGAGTGATGCTGATTTAATAAAATAAATCAGTCCCAATATATATAAAAAATATCTGAATATTATTATTTAAATAATATTCCCATAAAGAATAATCTTTATAAAAATAATTGAAGTAGATGTTGTAAAACTTATACTTGAAATGAGTATTAAATAACCAAAGTGTTAGATATATTTGATAATGTCATGGCTAATATGTTTTATGTTTAGATTTCAGATCTTATTTGAACAGGACAAATCAGTACTTAACTGATCAGTACTTATACTGGACGTCAGGACTTAAGGGACATCAGTACTTATGTTATCAGGAGATAAGCATCAGGAGATAGATATCATAACTTAAGTGCTGAAGGACGATCAGATAAGGACAGTAGCTGATTAAAGTTAAGAAGATCAAGATAAACATAAAAAGAGATATGCATGAAGAAGGAATTCCGTAAAGAATGGAATGCTTGGAAGAAAAGATATATGATTGATATATATTAGGAAGCAGAATTATATTCCATATCAATTAGCGATTATCTTGTAACTGTGTAATATATAAACACAGACATAGGGTTTACACTATAAGTGTTATCATTATCGAGAATATTATTTACTGTAACCCTAGCAGCTCTCGTGATATTTTGTTCATCACTGAGAGATAACAGTTCCAGATTGTAACAGAGTTTATTATTTCAATAAAGTTTGTTTTCTGTTACATAAGTTCTTGAAGTTTGATTTGATTGTAATAAACACTGTATTCACCCCCTCTACAGTGAAAGTGTGACCTAACAAGTGGTATCAGAGCCTTCTGTTAACATACATACAGTTAAAGATCCAAACACAATCATGTCTGACACAGAAACTCCAACTAAGCCTACCAAAACTGAGGAATCATCAAAGACATCAATTCAGAGTCGATATGAGACTATCAGAGTCCCCATATTGAGACCATCTGAATATCCCATATGGAAGGTAAGGATGACCATGTTTTTGGAAGCAACAGATCCAGAATATCTTGATAGAATCAAGGAAGGGCCTCACAAACCTACCAAGCTCGCTGTTGTAGTTGCAGGTGAAGCAGCAAAGACTGTACCAAAGGAAAAGAGTGATTACACTGCTGAAGATATAGCATCTATTGCTAAGGATGCCAAGGTACGACACTTACTGCATAGTGCCATTGATAATGTAATGTCAAACATGGTAATCAACTGCAAGACTGCCAAAGAGATATGGGATGCACTGGAGACAAGGTGTCAAGGAACTGAAACAGTTAAGAAGAACAGGAAGACAATACTCACTCAAGAGTATGAACATTTTGACTCAAAATCTAATGAGTCATTGAATGATTTATATGATAGATTTGTCAAACTTTTGAATGATTTGTCATTGGTTGATAAAGAGTATGATCTTGAAGATACCAACCTAAAATTCATGTTAGCTCTTCCTGAATGCTGGGATTTGAAGGCAACAACAATAAGAGACAACTACAATCTTGATGAAACAACTCTTGATGAAATCTATGGAATGCTCAAGACTCATGAACTTGAGATGGAACAAAGAAGCAAGAGGAAAGGAGGAAAATCAAGGACAGTTGCTCTCAAGGCTGAAGAGGAATCCCCCAAAGCACCTTCCTCAAAGAAAGACAAGGGTAAAGCTCTTTTCATAAAGTCTGATACTGAGTCATCAAGTTCTGAGAGTGATGATGACTCAGATTCTGAAAGCTTGCCTGAAACTGATGCTGATGAGGAGATGATGAAGCTGTGTGCTCTTATGGTGAAAGGAATCACAAAGATTGCATACAGGAAGTTCAGGAAGGGAAAGAAGTTTTCCAGGAAAGGCATAAGTTCTGATAAGAAGAATTTCAGAAGATCTGAAGGAAGAGGAGGAAAGTCTGACAGAGGAGATTACGCCAATGTTAAATGTTATAATTGTGGTGAGAAAGGCCACATATCTCCTGATTGCAAGAAGACCAAGAGTGACAAAGGCAAAGCTCTTGTCACAAAGCAGAAAAGCTGGACAGACACCTCAGACTCTGAAAGTGAGGAGAACTATGCATTGATGGCAAATGCTGATAAATCAAGTTCTGAGAGCAGTTCTGAAGCTGCTGAAACAAAGGTACCTCAGACTACTTATGCTTTTCATACTGATGATATTAATGAGTTGAGAAGATATCTTAAAACCATGTTTGTTAGTTATAGAGATCAAACTTTAACATGTGAAAGATTAACTTCTGAAAATCTTGCTTTTAGGAAAAGAAATGATTTCTTAGAAAAAGAGTTAGTCATGTTCCATCAAACTCAGAAGGATAGAGATGATGCTTTTTATGTTAGGGATGAAGTGCTAAAAATGAATGAATCTCTAAAAACTGAGTTAGAAAAGGAGAGAGATTATTAGGACTTGGACTAACTCTGGCAAAACAACTCAAAATTTGCTAAGCAGTGGAAACTGGAAAGAGGGCTTAGGTTATGGAGAAAATAAAAATGAAAAAGGAACTGTAGAAATTAAGCCTGTTAATAAGCAAAAGCCGAAGTTAAAACCTGTTAAGTTTGTAACTGAAAAATCTGAAAATGAGAAATCAGAAGTTAAAAAGGAATTAGCTTCTGACAAACTAAAACAGGAAAAGACAGCTGAAGTTAACATAGGCTTAATGACAAAGAAGCAGCTTAAGCATAAGCTGAAAGATGTTAAGAATGCAAACAAGGTAAAATCACCTAGGAAAAACAGGAATGGAAAGGAAGGTGTGAATAAAAGCAATAACTATAAATCTGTTCCTGATGCTCCTAGGAAAGCATGTCATAACTGTGGAAGTTCTAACCATCTGGCTTCTTTTTGCAGGAAGAATAAGAATATTAACTCCTTATCTTCAAAATCAGGAGTTAAGAGTCAGTCTGTTAGATACAAACCACAAAATCCTTGTTTTCATTGTGGTAGTTTATGGCATTCCATTTATACTTGTAAGGAATATCATAGTTTGTACTATGATTATTATCAAATAAAACCTTCTTTAAAGAAAGTTTCTGTTGTTCCTTCTAGTGTAAGTTCTGATTCAAAGTCTGGTAGTATAAGTTCTGATAAGAAAACTGTTAACATAAAATCTGATGCTAAATCCGCTGCAAATGTTAACAAACCTAAAAAGGCCAAAGGATCCAAGCAAGTCTGGGTCCTTAAAACTAATAATTAGTGGTCTTTTTGATTGCAGGGCAATAGGAAAAATATTTTAGTTCTGGACAGTGGATGTTCAGGACATATGACTGGAAATAAGGCCCTGCTATCAGACTTTGTGGAGAAAGCTGGCCCAAGTGTTTCTTATGGAGATGGCAACATTGGAAAAACTTTGGGATATGGCAATATCAATCTTGGGAATGTCATCATTAAAGATGTAGCTCTGGTCTCAGGACTTAAACACAACTTACTGAGTATAAGTCAAATCTGTGACAGAGGTTATCATGTTGATTTCTTTGCAGAACATTGTGAAATAGTTAGTAAATCTAAAGGAAAAGTTGTTCTGAAGGGATTCAGGCGTGGTAACATTTATGAAGCTAAGCTTTCAACAAGTTCTGATGGTTCTGCAATCTGTTTAGTGAGTAGAGCCTCAATTGAAGAAAGCTGGAATTGGCACAAGAAACTCTCTCATTTAAACTTCAACAAGATAAATGAACTGATCAAGAAAGATCTTGTGAGAGGACTGCCAAAATCAGTGTTTGCTCCTGATGGTCTTTGTGACTCATGTCAGAAGGCCAAACAAAGAAAATCTTCATTCAAGAGCAAGACTGAATCATCAATTCTTGAGCCTTATTATCTACTTCATGTTGATCTATTTGGTCCAGTGAATGTCATGTCTATTGCAAAGAAGAAATATGCGTTGGTCATAGTAGATGAGTTCACCAGATACACATGGGTGTATTTCTTGCACACAAAAAGTGAAACTGCATCTATCCTGATTGATCATGTCAAACATCTGGATAAATTGATCAAAGATTCTGTGAAAATTTTGAGGAGTGATAATGGCACTGAATTCAAGAATCTGATAATGGAAGAGTTCTGCAAAAATCATGGAATAAAGCAGGAATTTTCTGCTCCTGGAACTCCACAGCAAAATGGAGTTGTTGAAAGGAAGAATAGAACTCTCATTGAAGCTGCATGAACAATGCTTGAAGAAGCAAAGCTTCCAACCTATTTCTGGGCTGAAGCTGTGCAGACTGCTTGTTTTACTCAAAATGCAACACTCATTAACAAGCATGGAAAAACACCATATGAGATGGTGAAGAACAAGAAGCCAAATCTGAAATACTTTCATGTATTTGGATGTAAGTGTTTTGTTCTCAAGACTCATCCTGAACAGCTATCCAAGTTTGATCTAAAAGCTGATGAGGGAATCTTTGTTGGAAATCCACTTTCCACAAAAGCCTTCAGAGTCTATAATTTGAGAACAAAAGTGGTCATGAAATCTATCAATGTCTCTTTTGATGACAAGAAGATCACTGGACTTGAAGATTGCATTGATCATGATCAGCTGAGATTTGAAAATGAAGATCCATATTCTGATACCTTAAGTCCTTACAGTCTAAGTCCTGATACTGTAAACTCTGATGGATTAAACTCTGATGTTATTGAAACTGTGGTGACTACGTCAAAGGAAGATGCACCAATGCAGGGGGAGCATACTCAAGATATTATCACATCTCAAGAAGCATCAGAACATACATCTGGCTCTTCAAGTTCTGATTCGTCAAGTTCTGATAAGCCAAGTACTGACAGTGCTGAAAATCTAAATGCTGAAGGATCCAACTCAGAGAGCATAGTTTCAGGGGGAGCATCAGAAAATGAAAACGAAGAAAGCATGAATCATGGGGGAGCATCCAGTTCTAGAGAAAACCTTCCATCTTCAAGGAAGTGGACAAAATCACATACACCTGATTTGATAATTGGAAATCCTGATGCAGGTGTCAGAACTAGAACAGGTACTTCGAATGAATGTCTTTACAATTCTTTTCTCTCTCAGTCTGAGCCAAAGAAAGTGGAAGAAGCTCTTCAAGATGCTGATTGGGTGCAAGCAATGCAGGAAGAGTTGAATGAATTTGAAAGAAACAAAGTCTGGACCTTAGTGCCAAGACCTAAGAATAGATCTGTTGTTGGTACAAAATGGGTATTCAGAAACAAAACTGACAGTGATGGCATAATTGTAAGGAACAAGGCAAGGCTGGTTGCAAAAGGATATTCTCAACAGGAGGGAATTGACTATGATGAAACATTTGCGCCAGTTGCTAGGTTAGAAGCCATAAGGATATTCATGGCTTATGCTGCTCACAAAAAGTTTACTGTCTTTCAAATGGATGTGAAAAGTGCTTTTCTCAATGGAGAATTGGAGGAGGAAGTATATGTTGAACAACCTCCAGGCTTTGTAGATTCCAAACATTCAGATTATGTCTATAGGCTTGATAAAGCACTTTATGGACTTAAGCAAGCTCCTAGAGCATGGTATGAGACTTTAGCTCAGTTTCTTCTGGAAAGTGGATTCAACAGAGGAACTATTGACAAAACACTATTCTATCTCAACCATGGCAAGGACTTACTTTTGGTCCAGATTTATGTTGATGATATCATCTTTGGGTCTCCAAATGACAAACTTTGCAAAAAGTTTGCCAAACTAATGCAGTCAAGATATCAGATGAGTATGATGGGAGAACTTAGTTATTTTCTGGGCTTTCAAGTCAAGCAGAGTGAAGAAGGCACTTTTATTTGTCAATCTAAGTACACCAGAAACTTGCTGAAGAAATTTGGAATGCAAGATTGTTCAAGTGCATCCACTCCCATGGCCACTGCAACAAAACTGGATAAGGATACTGGTAATTCAGTAGATATTACTGATTACAGAGGTATGATTGGCTCACTTCTCTATCTAACTGCTAGTAGACCAGATATCATGTTTGCTACCTGTCTTTGTGCAAGATTTCAAGCAGATCCAAGAGAACCTCACTTAACAGCTGTAAAAAGAATCTTTAAGTATCTTAAAGGAACAGCTGATCTAGGATTATGGTATCCTAGAGAATCAGATTTTAAATTAATAGGTTACTCAGATGCAGATTTTGCAGGTTGCAAAATTGACAGGAAAAGCACAAGTGGAAGCTGCCAATTTCTTGGAGGCAGATTGGTTTCTTGGTATAGCAAGAAACAAAAGTCAATTTCCACATCAACTGCAGAAGCAGAGTATATTGCTGCAGGAAGCTGCTGTGCACAGATTCTTTGGATGAAGAATCAGTTACTGGATTATGGGTTAACATATTTCAAAATCCCTATTTACTGTGATAATCAAAGTGTTATTGCTATGACAGGTAATCCAGTTCAACACTCTATGACAAAGCACATCAGCATCAGGTACCATTTCATCAGGGAACATGTGGATGAAGGTACAGTGGAATTGCATTTTGTTCCCACAGATCAACAAGTAGCAGATATCTTCACAAAACCATTGTGTGAAGCTACCTTTACAAGATTGGTAAATGAACTTGGAATGATTTCAGGTTCTTTCTCTAAATCTGCTTAAACTTGTTCTATGTTATCAGACTTTATGATCAGTATTTACAGAATTAATCTCTTTGTGTATTCTGTGCTTAATTGATAAATGTTTTTAAGTACTGACTGTTGTCTGATATATATCTCTTAACTCTAATAAGTGATATATCTGTTTAAGTAATCATTCAATCCTATGAGGATAATTGTGCTAGATACTAACCTACTAGTCTTCAATAAACAAATGATCCCATGAAAGAAGTAATTATTTATGTGGAAATCTTATGACACAAGCAAATTCTGATACTTGAGCTTAGTTTAGTTTACTTTATTCATCTTATTACTAAGTCCCAAATTAGAATAATGCTACTCATCTGTTTAAGTTCTGATTCTAGTAAAACTGCTGAATGTACTAAGTGCTGATAAACCTCACTTATCAAAAGAAGAAGAAAATAATCAAAGAATAATATCAGGTACTCCTTTGAGATCTAGAGTAAAAATATGAATGGGACGACCCAAGTGCATAGCTGGTATTAAGTAAATATGCATTAGAAAAGCAAAATATTTTCTTGGTGACTTTTCACACTCTATGATTACTGGAGAAATACTCTGATAATAGCATAAATTCTGATAAGCAGTCGTAACTCACTTACACTGAGAAGCCACTGTAAAATAGAATTTAAAAAGATGCATAAAATTAGCACAAAAAAAAAATAGTTGAGGTGGACTCATGCATGAACTCATTTATCAGTAGGTTTCAGGATAATGACAGCTCTTTAGCAAAATTTTAATTATGACTTATTTCTAAGATGTACTGAAGTAAATCAGACTTTACTCTTTATTAGTTATTTAGCTTAATGCACACACAAATCACTCCATATGAATGATGAAATTTTTGTGGTGGTCTATGTTCTTTTAGACAAACAGTCACTGTGTCACCTTGCACAAATTCTGAGGACACGTTCTAGTTATATGTTCTGATGATTAAGTTCTGAAGACTATAACTCAGAACTTGTATGAAAACTTACTAAGATAGATATTCCTTGTTCGAGTTAAGACATTATGTTCTGATGACTGTTAAGTTCTGGTATAGGTCTAAGTTCTGATTTTTCAGTCTAACCCTTTACTTGACTTATCTGTGAGTAAAATTTGGTAACAGTCTCAGATTAATTTAGAATATGTTGAAGTGGAAGATTAATAGTCTATGGTTAGGACTAATGGCACTCGTCCTTGAACAGTTCACTCTTGTTACATGTGCACATTCCTTTTCAAATGACTGTTATTCTTTTTCAAGTCTAGGGAGACGAGGTAGACTTAACTCTATCTGTCAGCATTAAATATCTTCGCGTCTCCTGGCATTCTCTTGCCTATATAAACAGCCACTTCACATTAGCCTTTCCATCAATTTTTCTCACAATCTTAACTTCATATTCTTTTTCAAAAACATCATGGTCCGATTCAACATGTTTTTGAATTACCAAAATTTTCATATGGAGCTAAGCTGCGCCGACTGGCAGCAGGAGTGGCATGTAACTGCCATTCCTGAAGAGATATGGGGCTCTGTCCCACAGGCGGTGCTGAACCGACTTCTGTTCTTCGAGATGGACTACCAGCTTCATCTTGATCGATTGGAGGAGGAAAGGCGGGAAGCTATCCGTCAGCAAGAGCGAATCATTCGACTCGCTATCTTGTTTGTCGAAGATAGGAAGAGGAAGATGACTTAATCTCGTCTTCTTCCTGTTCTTCTTCATCCTCAGCTTTGTCAGGCTTCTTAGCTAGGACTAAGGCTATTGATGTTAGATTTAGAAGCTTAGGACAAGATTGTAAAAGTTCTGATGTAATTTCAATTTCATCAATGTATTATTTTGATATATTAATGGAATTTGTTTTTGTCTTATGATCTTGTCTCTGAGAAATTTTGATACGCATTGATAAATCCTGATAAATATTCTGATGATCGTATAAATTGTGTCTGACTTTAAGTTCTGATAATGTTTTATCAGTACTTACTTAACTGATTGATTTTACTCATTCTCACACACAGTTTTTTTTTCAGAATATTGATATTGCAGAGTAAAATATTTGAATTAGTGGGAACAGTTTCAATTTTAAATTAAAACTGATTCACCTTGATTAATGGAATCTAGGTAAGTGGAACGGTTTTTCCTTGAAAAACTGCAAGTGGGTGGTAATTATTCCTTATTTACCGTGCCCATTACTTTTTGCCTTCTCTATGTATAACAGGTGTCAAGGTATTTACCACTACTTTTAAATGCATGTCTGCCATGTGTCCTCAACGGTTACTTTTTGTGTATAAGTAAAAGAGAGCAAAGATTGTCAAATCTTTTATTTACCTTTATATTTTATCTCTCTCTTTACTTTTCAACTCTCTCATCTACTGACGATTTTCTTTTAAGAGGCATTTTCTCAAACACATTACAGGTTACCGATTTCTTTCCAAACATAATGGCACCCAAGGACATTCTCTTTGATGGAGCAAAGTTTGTTCCTAATAACTTCTCTGCGATACTAAACACTACAGAGGCACCCTCTGAACTTCATTTCATTCAGGACTTTCTCACTAGTTCTGATATTGGGTTTGCTCTAACTGAGCCTACATCCATTTCTGGAGTTCAAGTACTGGAGTTTTGGAGGAGTGGAGTATATGACAATGGTGGTGCTCAAGGGTCCCCAAGTATAATATTTTCATCAGAGGAAGATGAGTATGTTGTGACTTTGTCTACAGTTAGACAGGCATTACAGCTACCTGAGGACTGTGTTTATTCTACTGTTGATGACTCAGTTCTTCAAAACATGATGGTTAGTCTGGGATATGAAGGAACATTGACCATGCTTGGACAGTTGAAGAGATCTTTCATAAGGAGGGAATGGAGTTTCTTCTTTGATTGCATTACCAAAGCTTTCGCCAACAAATGTTCAAATTTTGATGCAATTCCCATATTCAGCCAACAAATCGGGTATGCACTTCTAAATCACACTGATTTTGATTATGCACGAGCAGTCTTAGGTTTTATTGGGGATAGGATGACAGAAGATCGCAATACTGTATATTTTGCAAGATTTTGTCAGCTTATTTATAGTTTTTGTTGTAATCCGCCCCAAAATTTTGGTGATCTAATTCCATCTTTCAGAATAGCTAAGAGAGCTTTTACTGATTTATTATCTTCTGATAATAAAAAGGCTGTGTTAAGACCCCTCTTAATACCTTTATCTGTCAAATAAGCCTTAATCACCTATGATCCTGTTAAGTACACTGCACTTTATCCTGATGTTCAAACATCAGAACCTGGTTCATCAGCACCTACCACCTCTACTCAGCCACCTCAAACCTCTCAACCATCTCTCAGAACATATCTCAAGTCCTATGTGAAGCCTACATCTTCTAAGTCAAAGAGAACAAAGACTGTTTCTCAAACACCTCAGAAGAAGAGGAGGATTACTTTGAGAGATGAATCAGATTCTGAGGAACAGATTCTTTCTTCAGAACCTGTGGTAACTGCAGCTGAGAAAAAGATTTCTCAGAAGGATTCTGAACTTGGAGGATCTAATCTTCTCAAGAGGCTTAGAAAAATGACAATTCCTGAAACTTCCAAGGACTCTAAATTACCAAGGAAATACAAGAAACAGAGGGCAAAAAGGCCAGTTTCAGATGATGAGGAGGAAGCAGCTAAGGAAGGGGATCAAGAATCTCTGATCTCACAAGAAAAAGAATTTGATCCAGTTACTTCTTCTCCATCCACTCCATCTCAGGAAACTGTATCTGACAAGGCTAATTTCCCATCTGTGTCTCTTGGTAATCAAGGCACAAGTGCTGATAATGCTGATCAACACTTAGTTGTGCCTGGAGTAATTTTCTTAGAAGCTCCAACAGCAACAAATCTTTTGCCAACACCTGTTACTGATGCTATTCAAACTCCGGAATTATCTAAGTCACCTTCTCTGCATCTAGACACTGATGATCAGACTTTAGGTGAGCATCAGGATATGGCTGTTGATCAGAACTTAGCATCAGATCAGCAATTAGAGGATGCTGACGCCTCCATTGCTACTCACACTGCTATTATATCAGATGATACTGATTCTATAAGTTCTGATGCTGCACATGCTGGAGATACTGGTGATGCTGCTCCAACTGCAAATACTGATGCAGCAGGTCCTTCAGGACATATTCCTCTTTCTAAGTCTGAACTAGTAAAGAAGTTTGTTACAGAGGAACCACCAGTGCCTTGGAGTGAAACTCCTGCAGGACAGGAGTGGACTAAGGAATGGAACTCAGTCTCATGTATTCCATCTGCGTTACATCTTACTGAGCACTTGACTAAAGCTGATGAAATATTAAATTCTGATGATTTCAAAACTCAGCTTCGTGTCACTGCATTGAGTACTAAACATCTACAAGGTCTTCATTCAACTACTCATGCAGAAATACACAAGATTCAGGAGAACTTTATCAAACAAGAACAAGTTTGGAAACTTGATAAGAAAAAGTTCTTTCAACCATCTATGGACAGGATTGCTTATATTGAGAAGACTCAAGATCGTCAACAAGCACAGATTGATAAAATTCTGCAAAATCAAGCTTCTCAGCAATCACAACTGACTGAAATCCAATCTTCAGTGGAATTGCTTATCTCTCTTCTACTTCCTGCTGATGCCAAAAAGTGGGAGAAAGTGATTAAGTCCAAATGCAAGGATGACAAGACACTGCAAGGAAAGGATGATGAAAAAGATGACCAAGGAAACTCTGGAATGGGTGGAGGTCATAGTCAAAGTAAAAGATTCTCATCAAGAAATGCTGAAATTGCAAGTCACAG
The DNA here is from genome assembly GCF_009905375.1 of Apium graveolens. Taxonomy (NCBI): domain Eukaryota; kingdom Viridiplantae; phylum Streptophyta; class Magnoliopsida; order Apiales; family Apiaceae; genus Apium; species Apium graveolens. Next base: position 50,779,623 of record NC_133651.1, read on the forward strand.
GATAAGTTCTGATACTGGGAAGAGAATAAGTTCTGATACTGGTAAAAGAATAAATTCTGATGAACTTCTAGATCTTGATGAAGAAATGTCAAGACAGTTATTTCTTCAAGAAAATCCAGGAATGGACTTGGAAAGTTTAAAGGAAGAAGAAGCTAGACTTAAATCAAAGAAAGCCACATCAAAATCTGAAGCTTCTGGTAAAAAGTCACTTCCAAAACTGAAAGGTATTGTGATTAAAGAAAAGGCATAAACTGAAGCAACATTTGCTAAATCACAACCAAAGATAGATCCAAGATCCAAGGGTAAAGAAAAGGTTGGTGAACCTGTTAAAGTTTATGTACCTCCTGTTGATGAAGAAATTACTGATAAAGAAGATAATCTTGCTCTGACTTCAAGAAAAGTTCTTAAAACAACCTCTGACACAGCTCAAGTTGTTCAGAGTCAAGAAATTAAAAGTTCTGATATTCAAAAGAAGCAAGTAACCTCTGACACAGCTCAAGTTAACTTGATATCAGAAGGAAGATCAAAAACACTCCTACCAGGATTCACTAAAGCAAAACAAACTCAACCTTTGAAGACTACTGCAAGTCGTTTTGAAGCTAGAGTAGTTACTGGAAAGGAAGCAAGAGATAAAACTGGATTGGGAAGTGCTGATGAAAGAAGAGTACACAACACTACCAATGATCCAACTTCCTTGAGTGAACCAGGAATTGGAGCAAATCCTGAAAGATTGAATCAATTGGAATCTGTACAAATGGTTTACCATACCCACTTGAAGGAACACATCTTGTTGTATTTCATGACAGATGGTAGGGTTTATCATATAAGACAAAATACCATTCCATTGAAGTATTTTGAAGAATTGGAGCATGTATTATTCTTACTTCAAGTGGATGACAGATTGACAGGGACTGCTGCAAACTATTTGAAAGAACAGATTCAGAGACAGAAAAGACTTTATTCTGTTAAGTCTGACAGCATATATGTTCCAAAGTACAGAAATCACAATAGTGATATTGTTGATATGAAGCCTAATACTGCACAGATCAGAACATATCTTGGTATTAAGGGGCTTGAATTTAATCTAGAGTCTGACAAAGCTTATGTCATAAGACTAGATCAGGAGTTGAGAAAAGCAAAGATTAATGATCTCAGAGCTGCAATATTTCAAACTGGTGAAGATACTGCAGAGCTTAAAGATGTCAAACGGAGAATGATTGATGAACTCAGATATGCTGAGAAATGTTTGTTGAAGAATTATCTCAGAACAACTCCTGACATCAGAGAGATCAGAAAATGATGAAGCCAAGTCGAAGATCTACAACTGCTTAAATTCTGATGTGTATACAGACTAAAGTTGTTATCAGAAGTTGAATTGGTAAAAGCTTTAAGGACTGTAAGTTGTAGTTATCTTGTCTAATTCTCATGCATTTGTACTTAATGTTTTTGACATCATCAAATATCTGTTAAACTTGTATATTTTGCTAATTTACAAGTTGGGGGAGATTGTTAGATATATTTGATAATGTCATGGCTAATATGTTTTATGTTTAGATTTCAGATCTTATTTGAACAGGACAAATCAGTACTTAACTGATCAGTACTTATACTGGACGTCAGGACTTAAGGGATATCAGTACTTATGTTATCAGGAGATAAGCATCAGGAGATAGATATCATAACTTAAGTGCTGAAGGACGATCAGATAAGGACAGTAGCTGATTAAAGTTAAGAAGATCAAGATAAACATAAGAAGAGATATGCATGAAGAAGGAATTCCGTAAAGAATGGAATGCTTGGAAGAAAAGATATCTGATTGATATATATTAGGAAGCAGAATTATATTCCATATCAATTAGCGATTATCTTGTAACTGTGTAATATATAAACACAAACATAGGGTTTACACTATAAGTGTTATCATTATCGAGAATATTATTTACTGTAACCCTAGCAGCTCTCGTGATATTTTGTTCATCACTGAGAGATAACAGTTCCAGATTGTAACAGAGTTTATTGTTTCAATAAAGTTTGTTTTCTGTTACATAAGTTCTTGAAGTTTGATTTGATTGTAATAAACACTGTATTCACCCCCTCTACAGTGAAAGTGTGACCTAACACAAAGATATACTTATACGAAAGTACTATCTTTATTTGAATAATCAAAAATAAGTTTGATGATCGACACTTTATTCTTTAATAAAATAAAGAATATATTTCAGTAAATAATCGGAGTCATAGGTCCTCAAATGAATATTCAAATAATATTCAATTAATAAAATAAAGTTATCGAATAAACCTTATTCGATTAATAGTTTAGAAAACTATAACCATATATATATAAATATATATATATATATAAAATCTACTCGGGATCCTCGACTCCCGGTTTTAGAAAATGTTTTCACCTTTGGGTCCCTATACTAAGGGTATATGCAAATTACCGCTATTCTCTAGCATAGGTATTATCAACTGAACCAACAGATATATATGGAAAGAATACGAAACAGGCATGCATATGTACCATATTACATACTACAATATATCGCAAGAATTTGCTAAATAACCATTATGCATCTATCACAAGATAATGCATATACAAGTGTATACATCACAACAACAGTATAACGGATAGAAAACTTGCCTGAGTGCTCCCGGATAGACTTAAGCTTAGAGTGGGTCCGATAACCTATGAATAACAACATAAGTCGGAATTAGACCCCGGTCGCTGAAGAAACTAGACTTTAACCATTTAGAGTCCTAATGTTCGCTTTCGCGCTTAACGATTCACTTAAGTCGCTCGAGTACCCGTGGCTCCACCATTTTTAATAAATTTACCATTACGAGTTTTAAGGAGATTCTTTCACAAATGTCTTACCAACTGCCTATTACACCTTACATAAATGTTTCTTACCGCAATTAGTCATTTAAGGTCCTTTACCAAGGTTTCAAAGTAAGACGAGGGGTAATGGTTCGTTCGCGAAACGTCGTTACTTAAAACGGCCGTTTCTCCTAAACCGTACATCGGAATCAAACGAACTACATATCAAAACGAAGCTCGTAACAGGAATTATCTAAACATGGCAATGGTAAAAACCTAACAGTGAGTTCAAGGGTTCTGATGTTAAGAACAAAAACAGTCTACGGTAAATCGGGCATTACGACGGCTATGTTTACGCGATTTCCCAATTTTATACCATTCCAATTCAACCACCAATCAATCCACAATCACAACCAAATCAAAATTCCATCCATACTACATCATAACAGCCCCAACAACTCAACATTAACACTTTATACTTATTCCCCACATGAACTAAAAGCTTTACTTAAGTTCTTTAACTAATTAACAAGATTTACAACTCCAAAAACACCACAAAACCAACTAATCTATACAAACTCAACCAAACTTTAAACAAACAAGCATCATGCTTCACATATACTATATCAATCATATTCATTCCTAATTACTCAAAACTAAAGTTAGGGTTTGGAGTTTATACCTTCCTTGGAAAGTGGAGAATCAAGAGAATGGCTTGGAATCACCCTTAAAGTCCTTATCCAAGCTTAAACTAAACAAAACTTCAAGAACAAAAAATTTAGTTCTTGAAAAACACTATTCACCATCTTCTTCCATGATTTATTGGAAGAGATTGTGAAGGAATTAGAAGCTTAAACTTATAGGATATCCATATCTATGTACAAGGAACCTTAGGTAATTACCTTGTGATTTAACAATGCTTGGAACTTGATTTTGATTTTTTTCTTCCTTTGGAAAAGCAAGAAGCCGAGAGCAAGCTTGGAAGAAATGAAATGTTTTGTGTTTTGTTTGGTGAAAATGAAATTTTTGGCTTGGTTGGTTGAATTTTGATTTGTTTTAGGTTAATTACCTAATTAACCTTGATTTTGTGTGGTTATCATTCAACCACACTTCCTCCCCCCCATGTCATGCTTACATCATCAAGTGATGTCACCCTCCCTCCTTTGTCCTCTTCCTATTGGTTTGATGACATCATCCCCAATAATCCCTTTGATTAGCTTCTAATTGTTTGCCTAATGACCGTTGATCTGTTATACGGTTCGCTTAACTTTCGTTCTCGTTTCTCGTTTGAGGGATCATACCCGGGATCTTATTACTTGGGTTTCCTTAACCTTTCTCAATACATTATATTCCTTTTATGATCCTCTCTTATAATCTTTTAATTTAAATCCTTTTTTCATGTTACCTTATACTCAATTCTTTCCGTATCTAGTGGATTTTTGGGAAAAATCAAAGTGTTCGGAATTGGATTCTGACGATCTTTACATACACTTATATACCATATAGAGTACTAATAAAATCTCAGAATATCCATAACAGAACCCCTGCATAGTGTGGCATGAAAAGTTTTCTCATTCAGCAAAAACACTATTCATAAGGGTTTCAAAAAATTTCCAAAAATTGGGGTTATTACATTCATATTGTTAAATGAGAAGCTGCATTTTGTTTTCTCTAACTTATCCACTACCTTCACAGATAAGTTGCACAGTATCCTAAATTTCCTTAGCAGTTTGGCTGTTAATGACATTATCAAACATATCTTGGTCTAGGCCATTAAACAAGATGTTCATGGCTTTCTTGTCCTTATGAATAGACTGTCCAACATCAACTGTGGCAGTGGCAGCTGTGGCCACCTTGTGAGGGATGTGAAGACCATTCTTAATGCAGTTGATGTAGCTTTCATCTTGAGAGAGAAGATGTAGATGCATCTTTACTTTCCAGTGATGATAATTATCTCTTTCCAGGATTGGAATCTTTACTCCAATATCCTTCTTACTCATGATGTTAGTAGAATAGATCTTTAAATTCTTTGTATTATAAGAGCTTGCTCTGATACCAATTGTTATTCCCAAGGAACTAACAATGAGATTTACAGAAGGGGGGTTGAATGTAAATCTCAAAACTTTTTCAAGTTTTGAGCAGTTTCAAAGGCTAAGTGTTTTGATGAACAGTTGTGTGTGAATTGCTTTGAGCAGGTGCAGACAGATATATATTCAGGACACAAATGTAAAGAACACAAAAGCTTTAAAAACTTTTCTGGTGGATTTGTTATTCCACCAGAGATGTGTATTTCAGAAAATCTGTGATTTAAAGAATTGATCACAGCTGCGTCCTAGTACAAACTAGATGATTTTCTCTCTATATTTTTCTAAACAGCTCTGGAAAATTCATGTCTAATTACTAGCTGCAACTTGGTTTATATATCACCAAGTTTACAAGTGAAGACAAAGATAAAATACAATTTTAAAATACTTCTTCACATGTTTCTTCTCCATTTCTCTATCAATGCAATCTAGGATAATCTGTGAATCTTTGAATACTTCCTTGTTTGCACCAGAATGGATATGCTGCATTTTCTTAATTCCTCCAAGAGGCTACCAGATTCCAATTGTCTCTGTCAACCCATGTGCCTCTGTCAGCTTATGAATTGTCACTGTCAACTGCTATTGAACTTAGCATCCGTTGAAGCTTTCATCCGTGATGGCTTTATCAGTTGAAGCTTTATCCGTTGATGCATTAGCAGTTGAAGCTTTATCCGTTGATGCATTCATCCGTTGATGGATGTTATCCGTTGAAGCTTTAGAGACATCCGTTGAAGCTTTGTTTCTCATCCGTTGAAGGCCTTTAATTTATCAGTTAATACTACTTCATTTATACAAACTTACAAGGCATGAAATATTTACAATTAGCCCTCCTATTTGCATATCCACTAGTAGTCAACATGACTTATAATTTCCCACAACTTCTAAGAATTATAACTTAAATACAGAAACTGAAATGTGCTACAATACTAAACTTATTTCTAAGTAAAGCTACTCCATCAATGGATAGCCAGAGTGGTCTTATTCGTTGAGGCTACAAACACTAGATTTCTACTTAAGTGTTTTGCTGAACTTATCATCAAACTAATACACATATTCCTAACACACTTGCTATTCCTTTGTTCATATTTCATTTCGATTCTTGATTTCTCCGTTTCTTTGGATTCTTAATTCATATTCCATGGGTGCTACATTGAGATTGGTATATTCTGGTGATTAGAATATATCAAAGCATACCGATTGTTCCGGTTGCTAAGCGATGGACTGGATAATGATATTTTGGGGATTGAGTGTGTCTTAATCCTGAGGACCGGGATATGACTGGTGCCTCGACATGGGCCGTAGTGCCTGGGTACCCGACTGGATCTATATATTGAGATATAGATCTGCATTATATTCTGACTGATCAGCAGAATATAGATGCGAACTTGTGTCCAGTTTAGTTCATTTGTACTCGCCAGTAATGGCCTTCTTTCTATTCTTGTGGGGTTATATCTTTGCAGATATACCCGGGTGACGGATTCATTTAAAATGTTTTAACACTATTTATATTTTGTGGACTTGTTGAACAATTTTTGGCTCACCCTTTTTGTTGTTATTCACCTTATTGTTTTCAGTTAAGAAGGAATATGAAACCCATCAGGACTCGAGTGGTAAAGAAGCGGGTCAAGCCTCGGGATCCTCTCATACCCAAGGTATTGATCCCGATCTAGGAAGAAAGCTTTGAGTTGTCCGAACAGGTGGTGTGTTGATAGATAGGGTGTGTGTTTGAATAAAAGATGAACTTAGTTTAAAACTGGTTAGACAATGGTTTGTAATAAAGAGAGTTTGTGAGAGTTTGAGTTTGGTTTGTAATAAAGTAGGTAGTGGTTCTTATTTTCATACTTCAACCTAAAAAGATCCTGGTTAGTGTTAAAGGGGTTTAGTTTCATTTCTTTATTAATTGTTAATCAGATTGTACAGGTTTGGTGATTAGCTAGTAACCCCCAGACTAATACCCTGGGTCTGGAGGGCGTTACAATGGATATCAGAACTTAAGTACTAGAGGACTAACAGTTAAGGAAGGAAGCTGATTTACAGGAAAGAAGATCGAAACTAATACGGAATAAGATACGCATGGAAAAAGTTCGAGGACTAGAAAAATTATATAAGATATCTGGTTGATATATTTTAGGAGACAAAATTATATTCCATATCAACTAGAAGTTATCTTGTAACTGTGTGTCGATATAAACACAGACATAGGTTTACTCTATAAGAGTTACGATCATCGAGAAGATCATATATTGTAACCAAGCAGCTCTCGTGATATTTGTTCATCACTGAGAGAGAACAGTTCCATTGTAACAGAGTTTGTTATATCGAATACATTATTTTTCTGTTACTCGTGCTTTAAATCGATTTGATTGTATTCTACACTGTATTCAACCCCCTTCTACAGTATTGTGTGACCTAACATGGATTTTGTGTTCCTTGGGTTTGCGGGGATACGAGTAAGATTACAAAAGATCCGAGTCTCGTTTACGGTTGTTGGTGTTGCGTTACTATTGGACATCCTAAAGGTTGCGATACTTCGAAGCTAGGTTGCCAATTACTTTGTAGCTGATCAAATGTATACTATTTTAACTGTATCACATAACTTCTTGAAATATTGAATTCAAAATTTTATGTTTTATATTACCATGCAATGTGTTATCATCTTCAATTTTTTCGAGCTATCGAGATTTTATTGCAGAAAATATGAAATGTAATATCCATAATTGAATCGAAATTGGACATGGGGAAATTTGGATGGTGACTAGAAATATGAATCCGTAATAAAAATAAAGTGTATTGAACGGGGTAAATGAAGATAATATTTACTATATATGTGGTAAAATCTGTTTATTAAAGATTTTATCAAGAAACTGCCAGAAGCTCAACCAATATGTGTATTAACATCCGAAAGATAACAATATTCATAATATAATATTGATCCGAACTCAGCCGAATTCTTAAGTGTTCATGTTTCAGCTCTTTAAATATATATCGAACTCGATTTTGAAGAGTCAAAAATTTTATTCATGTATCGATTCATTGAGGAAAAGGTTATTCATGAACAGCTCATGAACTATGATTCAACGAATAACTCATAAATTGTAATTTTAAAAAATTAATTAAATAAATTGGTAAATTTATTTGTAGATAAATGTATACACAGTTATTTACTAAATATTTTGTGATAAGCGTGTGTTGATAATATGTTTACGGCATATATAACTAATAATTTATATACTTATTCACGAATTATATTAATGAGTATGTTCCCAAACATTACTCACGAACTGTATTACGAACTTGGTCACAAATATTATAATCGAATTTGTTAGTGAACTTTCGAGCTGAATTATTGTGCTTAAGTTCAACTTATTTACAACTTGAACCTTAAAATTGTGTTCATGTTCGGTTCGTATATAAATCGAATCAAATGCAAACCCAACTTTTCGAACCGAACACCGAACTATTCATAAGTGTATCAACTCTTTTACCGTTATGGTCACATTACTAACATCATTTACCTAGTATTACTATTTTACTATAATTGAAACCTCTCTCCTCTTTCCCTGAATTCATTTTCCAATCATTTACGTATAATTTAAATTTAGGTATCTATTGTATTATCCTTTTACCTTTTTTACTTTATATCATTTATTTTTTTCACTTGTTTTAAAATTTTTATTTAAACCACTTTATCTTTTTTATAAAATAATAAAATATATGGATAAAAATAGACAAAATAGTGTTCCATTAAAAAGAAAAGTCATTTGACACTTAATCCAAATATTCAATATCTCCGTCCAAATAAAAAGTGCAACTCCAAGTTGAAAGTTAACCCATCAATATCTTATATATCTAATAATAGAGTAATAAATAGCTGGAAAAATATAAATTTTGTTTCTGAGTAAAAAAAGTGAAATAATGTTTATTTTCACCAAATTCTCACTTTATAAATTGAGATTTCATCCACATTTTTATAAATCATCAATCAATAAACTATAAAATATATATTACATGGCCACCTCTAAGCTTGTAGGCATTCCCATGTTCACAATAATTCTTCCTCTATACAACTCATTTTTTGGCGAAAGTAAGGCTAAGAGCATCTCCAACCCATTACATTATTTTGGTGTAATTTTTACACCAAGATAGTGTAAAAACTACACTATCTTCAAATTCAACTCCAACCCACCAACACTAAATTTTACACCATTCTTGTACTATATAGGTTATTTTATTATTAAAGGACAAAAGTAAAGTTAAAAGTAATAAAGTGGTTGGATACAAATGGAATAAATTTGTTTTTAGTAAAGGAATACAAGGGAAATATGGGTATATACAAAAACTCTAAAAATTTGGTGTGACACCAAATTTGGTGTAACTTTTGGTGTGACGCCAAAATGGTGTAACTTTTAGAGATGGGTTGGAGAGGAGTTTTACACCAAAATGGTGTAAAAGTACATTTTTAGAGTTGGGTTGGAGATGGTCTAATAAACAGTACATTGTTAATACTTTCGTTTTGTGTTAAAGGTAATTTGTTTGATAAGCAGACGACCCGGTGAACAAAAATGGAGCTGAAAATGAGGTTTGTGTACCTTGGCTTTGCGGGGATAAGAATAAGATATCAACATATCCGACTTTCATTCACGGTTAGTACTAGTGGCGGATCTATAGTTCGAGCTCTATGGGTGTAGTATGTACTTAATTAATTACGTTGTTAAGTAGTGATTCAAATTCAATGTTTTGGTTCAATTTAATAGTTTTTTAATATTTTTACATTTAAGTGTTAGAAATTAGTATTTCAATCATTTAATCTCCAATTTATGATCATATAGCTATAAAAAATTAAATATGACTCAAATTATGAAAAAATTTACTAGCATTATAGGGCACTTAACCTTTTTCAGTGGGAGCACTTTATAAAATTTACATATTTTTATCTTAAAATTTAAATAAAAAATCACTAATTTTTGGTTTTATGGGGCATGTGTCCCCATTGGCTCCTACACGAAACGGCTTTTGGTTGGTACATTTATTGGCATTGTGTTGGAGGACCTAAAGGTTGCGAAAGATCAAAATCATGTTGTCAATCAGAATGTCATTAATCAAATGCATGTTATTTGAACCGTATCAGATAGCTTCTTAAAATTACGAGTTTAAAATTTAATATTCTGTATTAAATTCAGTCTATTAGTTAAAAAATTAAAACATCTAATTTAATATGTTACGATCAACAACAGATTTTTTGGTCCGGAAGGCTGGTTGGGTTGGAAGTTTTGATTGGACTGGATTTATAGATGGGCTTACAAGATATGTTTGATAATTAGGCTTCTAGGAAGAAGACATTAATTATTGGGCTTTTGTTAGTATTTTGCTACTGGGCTTATATGGATCAAGTTGTATTTTATTTAATGGCCTTTTGTTAGTCCATTAACAATATGACAAGAATTACAGAAGGGGGGTTGAATGAAATTCTTGAAACTTTTTCTTGAAATAAAATGTTCTAACTCAAATATAAATATAAGTGTGTTGATTAGCACAATGTGGAATAAAACTTAAGTGAATCAAAACACAAGTAATTAAAAATAAGAGTCTTTAAAAACTTTCTGGTGGATTTGAATGATTCCACCAGAGATATATATATTATATATCGAGAGAACTCTGTGTGCGAAAATGCTCACAACTGCTTACAAATATTGAACTACTGAGAATACAGAGAAATGCTAAGAATTCTGCTTACAAATATTTCTCTTCTTGTTTCTCAGATTCTTGTTTCTATTTGCTACTTCTTGGTTTATATATCACCAAGATTACAAAGTAATAAGACAAGATAATAAAAACAAAAACCATCTAATCTATTACAATGCTACTTCATTACTCTATTCCAGCATCTTTGAATATCTTCATAATAGCATGGAAATGGCAATGCTTCTTTGTTCTCGAAAACCCAGTTGAATAGGCTACCACATTCCATTTGCATCAACTCGACGCATGTGACTGTGTTGTCACTGTCAACTGATATTTGAATTCTTCATCCGTCGGGTTCATGACCATCCGTCGAGATTGATCATCCGTCGAGATATTGATCATCCGTCGGGTTGTCTATTTGATCATCCGTTGACTTCATTGTAGGTTATCCGTCGGGTAGCAAACTGAAACTTGACTTCATTTCACTTATGCAGAATTACAAGACATCATCTATGTACAATTAATCAACCTATTCTGCATATCTAGTTAAAGTCAACATGACTTGAATACTACTTTCAGAATCTACACAATGGTGAATGCAGGAATGTGCTACAGACTTATTGTTACATAAGCTACTCACTCGATGGATAATAAAACATCATCCGTCGGGACTATAATGAGTCATCCGTCGGGAATATAAATCATATCCGTTGAGTGCTACATTATTTCACTAAGTAAAATCTACTAAGGTATTTTGTTCATGAATTCATCAAGTACACAACATATACACAACACCTTTGTACTTTTCATGGCAAGTAATATATATTTCCTTCTTTTAGAAAAATAAAAAAACCAAATAAAGCACTAATCTAAAATTGATCTTTAAATCCAAATAAATTATTATTATTAAATACACATTGAATATTTCTTTGTTTTGAAAAAGATTTTTAAAATTTGAGCTCATTCAGATTTTTTAAAGTCTATATTAAATAACACAAATTCTAAAAAGTAAATAATATTCACGATTTAGATTTATTTATTACCTTTTCCTTGTTAAAAAGTAAATAATATTGCATCCCTTTTTATTTTCGTTCAAAGATATTAATCCTCGTTAAAACTCATCTTTTTCAATAATATCCCCGACAATGTACAATCTTAAATATTCATATATCTCTTTAAATATTTATTTTGGGATTTATTTTCTATAATATTTTCTTAAAAAATAGATTCTGCTTTTATATCTGCATGTACCAAAAACTTGTATAAATAACCAAGTGTTTCGGATGATAAATCCATAGCATTCTCCCCATTCATTTTTTTAAATTTAATTATATATACATATGCTACTTTTATAACATGGCCACCTTTAAACTTGTAGTCATTCTCATGTTCAACATGATTCTTCTTTTTCTAGATCTTCTGGCGAATATAAGTCCAATTTAACTACAAATATATTCAGGACATGCCCTAAGATCCACATGTTCTTAGTTAAAATTAGTTTATGGGTTGTAACATGTATATATCATGTAATTTTATATATTAAAATAAAAATTTTGAGATCTTTGAGTGTAAGATTTTAGTCGTCTTACTCGCTTATAGGCATAACCAAGCTAACCCTGTTTTTTTGTTAATAATTAGTATTATTGTTATTTTTTTAGTATGTTAATATTATAAAATCATAGTGATTTGTTTGATAAGCAGGTCACATGGTGAACGAAAGCTCATGAAAGACGGCTCGTGGTAGTGATGTGGACGGTACACATCTCCCTAATCTTTGTCGAATGAAAGTGTCACTCGATATTCACAGTTGTTGGTGTTGTTTTGGTAAAAGGATGTGTTAGTTCAAAATCAGTATGTCAACGTATATGTAAATGATAGATCAAATTCAGTCACGATAATGCAATACTACTTTAAATCATTTTTACAATTTATATGGTTTCATCACAATCTCCTGGATTCGAAAAATTTTAAAAGTTTTGAATTCGTAATATTGCGATAATATAATAAATATCTACATTAATTTACCGAGAAATATATCCAATTTTTTCGCTTTAATAAATTGTTGGGAGAATCATTTTTTGAAAAGTTAACAAATTACTGACTTAAAAGAATTTTCTACAACATTTACTGGTTTGTGTGTGAAACTTCTACAATTTCGATAACAAAAATGAGGATAAAGAATACATGATAAAAATATATTTACTAAGATTTAGAGTGAATCATTGAATTTGCGATCATATTACAAAATAAAGAGAAGAATGTGATGCATATGTAGTGTCATGTGGGCCGTGAACTATACTCTATATGTACTACTCCCTCCGTCCTGTTTTTCTTATCCATCAGTCAAAATCTACTTTTTATCTAATCAAGTAAAATAAATTCATAGTTATCGTAATAAAGAACTTTAATTACCATTTTCAACTTATTTTTACCTTTTATTTATCTTTTATTTACCATAATTATTGAAAGTCGATAATTTATTCAGGACAAGTTATAATGAAAATAGTGGATAATAAAATTGGGACAGAGTGGGAGGCAAATGATAGGTCATGTTTGATATAAGCCCAGGGAATGCCCAATAAGAAGAGCTCATAGCCCAGAATACAGTAAGGGAAGGATACCCAGACAAATGGCATCATCCCTACTGTCCAGGTTATCCAGATCTGGAACCTTCCAACGGTCCAGTTCCGGGGACACGTTGGCCCATCACAGGCGTCCACACATTCCACAATCCAGCACACTCCAATAACCCATATTTAAGGTATAAACCCCCAAATCCTAATGGGAAGCCTATAAAAGGCCGACCAAAAGATGTTTTGGGGGTTACTGATTCGATTCACCTACACACATATACACACACCACACATATCTGCATAATTCTTATTCTACCCTTTTTGTCCAAAACCCTATCTCATTCTCATGCCGGAGGTGCCGCGGGGACGCCACCCCCTCCGGTTCTGTCTTGTAGGACTCTTACCTACAACGTAACCACTTACCCATCCATTCCTGCACAAATGGAAGCCGAGTCCGGATAGATTGAGGAAAGGACCCCGGGAAAGGATTGAAGTTATCATATATCATATACTCCCACCGTCCTATAGGTTGTTAATATCATTGTTAGACACATGGATTAAAAAACTGAATTATGTTGAAGAAAAATTAAGAAAACGGAGGTAAATTTTGGAGTCATTATAAAGATAATATGTTATTTTAGAAAATGTTAACAATTTATTGGAACATCCAAAAATAAAAGTTATTGGGACGGAGAGTATTATATGTCATTCGTAAGTCAACTTACAGTACTGACGTCAATTGCCTATATAGTATGATTCATCAGTCACATTTTAATCACGCAAACGCAAAAAAATGTATACTAACATCATTTATCACTTCCTGCAAATGTACCATTGCAAAAATACCTCAATCACTCGTGTTCATATGCATAAACAAATAAATTATTCATCCATTGGGTAACAACATAAATATATCGTCAACAATTATAGCAAAAACAGTTTTAATTAACATAATCTAGAGTATGCACATGCATCGCACGAGTTATAGAGCTAGTTATCTTTAATGATTGATTTAAGTCATTGAAAATTGTTAGGTCACACACACACTGTAGAGGGGGTGAATACAGTGTATAGTACACTCAAATCGAACTTTAAGAACTTAAGTAACAGAAAACAAACTTTATTGAAACAATAAACTCTGTTACAGTATGGAACTGTTACCTCTCAGTGATGAACAAATATCACGAGAGCTGCTAGGGTTACAATGAATAATCTTCTCTAATAATGATAACACTTATAGTGTAAACCCTATATCTTTGTTTATATACTACACAGTTACAAGATAATCGCTAATTGATATGGAATATAATTTTGCTTCCTAAAATATATCAATCAGATATCTTTTCTTCCAAGTATTCCATTCTTTACAGAATTCCTTCTTCATGCATATCTCTTCTTATGTTTATCTCCTTCAGCACTTAAGTTCTGATATCTATCTTCTGACGATTATCTCCTGATAACATATGTACTGATATCCTTAAGTCCTGACTTCCAGTATAAGTATTGATCAACAGTTAAGTACTGATTTATCCTGTTCAAGTAAGATCTGAAAGCTAAACATAAAACATATTAGCCATGACATTATCAAATATATCTAACAATCTCCCCCAACTTGTAAATTAACATAATATACAAGTTTAACAGATATTTGATGATGTCAAAAACATTAAGTACAAATGCATGAGAATTAGACTAGATAACTACAACTTACAGTCCTTAAAGCTTTTACCAATTTCAACTTCTGATAACAACTTCAGTCTGTATAAATATCAGAATTTAAGCAGTTATAGATCTTCAACTTGACTTCATCATTTTCTGATCTCTCTGATGTCAGGAGTTGTTCTGAGATAGTTCTTCAACAAACATTTTTCAGCATATCTGAGTTCATCAATCATTCTCCTTTTGACATCTTTAAGCTCTGTAGTATCTTCACCAGTTTGAAAGTTTGCAGCTCTGAGATCATTGATCTTTGCTTTTCTCAACTCCTAATCTAGTCTTATGACATAAGCTTTGTCAGACTCTAGATTGAATTCAAGTCCCTTAATACCAAGATATGTTCTGATCTGTGCAGTATTAGGCTTCATATCAACAATATCACCATTGTGATCTCTGTACTTTGGAACATATATGCTGTCAGACTTAACAGAATAAAGCCTTTTCTGTCTCTGAATCTGTTCTTTTAAGTAGTTTGCAGCAGTCTCTGTTATTCTGTCATCCACTTGAAGTAAGAAAAGTACATGCTCCAATTCTTCAAAATACTTCAATGGAATGGCATTTTGTCTTATATGATAAACCCTACCATCTGTCATGAAATACAACATGATGTATTCTTTCAAGTAGGTATGGTAAACCATCTGTACAGATTCCAGTTGATTCAATCTCTCAGGAGTTGCTCCAATACCTGGTTCACTCAAGGAAGTTGGATCATTGGTAGTGTTGTGTACTCTTCTTTCATCAGCACTTCCCAATCCAGTTTTATCTCTAGCTTCCTTTCCAGTAACTACTCTTGCTTCAAAACCACTTGCAGTAGTCTTCAAAGATTGAGTCTGTTTTGCTTTAGTGAATCCTGGTAGGAGTGTCTTTGATCTATTTTCTGATATCAAGTTAACTTGAGCTCTGTCAGAGGTTACTTTCTTCTTCTGAATATCAGAACTTACAATTTCTTGACTCTGAACAACTTGAGCCATGTCAGAGGTTGTTTTAAGAACTTTTCTTGAAGTCAGAGCAAGATCATCTTTTTCATCAGTAATTTCTTCTTCCTCAGGAGGTACATAAACCTTGATAGGTTCACCAACCTTTTCTTTACCCTTAGATCTTGGATCTATCTGTGGTTGTGATCTAGCCAACGTTGCTTCAGTATGTGTCCTTTCTTTGATCACAATGCCTTTGAGTTTTGGAAGTGACTTTTTACCAGAAGCTTCAGATTTAGATGTGACTTTCTCTGATTTAAGTCTGGCTTCTTCTTCCTTTAAACTTTCCAAGTCCATTCCTGGATTTTCTTGAAGAAATAACTGTCTTGACATTTCCTCATCAAGATCTAGAAGTTCATCAGAACTTATCCTTTTACCAGCAGCAGAACTTATTCTTTTCCCAGTATCAGAACTTGTCCTGTGACTAGCTTGTCTTGATGTAAACCTTCTACCTTGACTATGACCGCTACCCATTCCAGAGTATCCTTGATCATCATTTCCATCATCCTTTCCTTGCAGTGTCTTTTTAGTGTTGCATTTGGACTTAATTACCTTCTCCCCCTTTTTGGCATCAGCAGGTAGTAAAAGAGAGATAAGTAATTCCACTGAGGATTGGATTTCAGTAAGTTGCGATTGCTGAGAAGCTTGACTTGTCAGAATGTCATGAATCTGAGCTTGTTATTTCTCTTGAGTTTTCTTAATATAAGCAATCCTGTCAATGGTAGGTTGAAAGAACTTTTTCTTATCAATTTTCCAAACTTGTTCTTGTTTGATAAAGTTCTCCTGAATCTTGTGTAGCTCTGCATGAGTAGTTGAATGAAGACCTTGTAGATGTTTAATACTCAATGCAGTGACTCTAAGGTGGGTTTTTAAATCATCATAATTTAACATTTCATCAGCTTTAGTCAAGTGCTCAGCAAGATGTATTGCAGTTGGAACACATGAAACTGAGTTCCATTCCTTAGTCCACTCCTGACCTGCAGGAGTTTCACTCCAAGGTACTGGTGCAGCCCCGGTAACAAACTTCTTTACCAGTTCAGACTTAGGAAGAGTCTGTTGAGGAGTATGTCCTGAAGGACCTACTTCATCAGCATCTACAGTTGGAGCAGCATCACCAGTATCTCCAGCATTTGCAGCATCAGAACTTAAAGAATCAGTATCTTCTGATAAGATAACAGTGTGAGTAGCAATGGAGGCTTCAGCATCCTCTAATTGCTGATCTGATACTAAGTTCTGATCAACAGCCATATCCTGATGCTCACTTAAAGTCTGATCATCAGCATCTTGATGCAGAGAAGGTGTTGTTGATAACTCTGGAGTTTGAACAGCATCAGTAACAGGTGTTGTGGAAGGATTATTTATTGTTGGAGCTTCTAAGAGAAATACTTCAGACACAACCAAGTGTTGAACATCAATATCAGCACTTGTGCCTGGATCAACAGATGGAGTTGATGGAGAAGAAGTGACTGGAGCAAATTCCTTGTCTTGTGAGATCAGAGATTCCTGATCCCCTTCCTTAGCTGCTTCCTCTTCATCATCTGAAACTGGCCTTTGTGCCCTCTGTTTCTTGTACTTCCTTGTTGATTTGGATTCCTTGGGGGTTTCAGGAACTATCATTCTTCTAAGCCTCTTGAGAAGCCTAGAACCCCCAATTTCAGAATCCTTCTGAGAAACCTCTTTCTCAGCTTCAGTAACAGCAGGTTCTCTAGCAGGAACCGATTTCTCAGAATCAGATTCATCGCTCAATGCAATCCTCCTTCTCTTTTGAGATGTTTGAGGAACATTCTTTGTCCTCTTTGGCTTGAAAGATGAAGATTTCACAGTAGGTGCTGAAGATGAAGGTCGAGCAGTCTGTGAAGTTGAGAGATAGGATTTGAGATATGTTCTGAGGGTAGGTTGAGTAGAATGAGAGGTAGGTACTGAGGTTGATGGATTTTGGGTGTTTGGAGTTGGTTGGACATCAGAGTAAACAGATCTATAAGTATCAGGATCAGCATTTACCAGGATCTGTTTTACAGACTTAGGAATCTCTAATGGTCTAACCACTTTTTTCTTAGTATCAGCATTTACCAGGTCATTAAAGTATCGTTTTGCAACTTTAAAAGGTGGGGTCTGAGTGCTGACTAAATGAGGTTCATCAGTACAGTAAGTGTAAATAAGTTGACAGAATCTAGCAAAATAAACAACATCTCGATCCTTTGTCATCCTATCCCCAATAAAACCAATTATTCCAGTTGCAAAATCAAAATGAGTTTGATGAATAATAGCATACCCTATGTGCTGACTCAGAATTGGGATAGCATCAAAATTTGAACATTTGTTTCCAAAAGCTTTGGTGATGCAATCAAAGAAGAAACTCCATTCTCTTCTGATATTAGCCCGTTTCAACTGTCCAAGTTTCGTCAGACTCTTTTCATATCCCAATTCAGCCATTAACTCCCGAAGGGCTGAGTTCTCTGGAATTGAGAAAGTACAATCTTCTGGAAGATGTAAAGCCCTGCGTACTGTACCAGGAGTGACTACAAAGGATGAATCACCCACTTGGAAGATAATACTGGGAGTTCCACGTTGACCACCATCATCAAAAAGTCCAGACCTCCAAAACCTCATAACGTGTTGGCTTGAAAAGAATTCAGGCTGTGTTAATGCATACCCAACCTCACTATGTGCAAGAAGATCTTGCACAAAGTGCAATTCAGATGGAGCTTCAGTGTGATCAAGAACTGCAGCATAGTTGTTGGGGACAAACTTAGCTCCATCAATGATTAAATCCTTTGGTGCCATGTGAAAAAAAAATTGAGATTCAAGTATGCCTGTTAGGTGTTTGAGATAATGTCTGTATGAAAAACCAACGTGAGAAAGAAAGAGAAAGAGAGTAAAAGTAAGGAAAGAGATAAAATATAAAGAAAATAAAAGATTAAAGAAATCTTCTCTCTGTTGTACTTATACTCTGAACAAAAATGTTACCGTTGGACACCTGTCAGACATGCAGTAATAACGGACAGTTACTGGGCTCGAGAAAACAGGAATCATTACTTACCCAGTTGCCTAGTTTCAAGGAAAAACCGTTCCATTTATCAAGAGAAACAGTTTTAATTCAAAATTTAAACCGTTAGCACTGATTGAATTATTTTTCACTGCATCATTAATATTCTGAAAATACATCACATGAAAATGACCAAGATAAATTAGATAAGTAAGTGCTGAAAATGAATCAGAACTTAATATAAAACAAAATTTATATGGTCATCAGAATATCAATCAGGATTTATCAACACAAGATAAAATAACTCAGAGACAAAATCTTGAAGGAAAAACAACTTTCATTAATATATCAAGACAATACATTTATGAAATGGAAATTACATCAATACTTATACAAGATTTTCCCTAAGCTTCTAATCCTAACATCAACAGCCTTAGTCATAGCTAAGAAGCCTAACAAAGCTGATGATGAAGAAAAACAGGAAGAAGACGAGATTAAGTCATCTTAATCTTCCTACTCTCGACAAACAGAATGGCGAGTCGGATGATTCGCTCTTGCTGGCGGAGAGCTTCCAGCCTTTCCTCCTCCAATTGCTCCAGATAGCGATGGTAGTCCATATAGAAGAACAGAAGGTGTGTCAGTACCTCATGTGGGACAGAGTCCCATATCTCCTCAGGAATGGCTGTGACATGCCATTCCTGCTGCCACTCGGCACAACTTAGCTCCATATTGAAGTTTTGGTAGTTCAAAAACATGTTGTATCTGACCATTGTGTTTTTGAAAGAAGAAGTATGAAGATAAGTGTGTGAGAAGAATTTGATGGAAAGACTGATGTGAAGTGGCTGCTTATATAGGCAAGAAAATGCCAGGAGACGCAAAGAAATTGAATGCTGACAGGTAGAATTAATTCTACCTCTTCTCCCTAGACTTGGAAAAAGAATAACATTCATTGGAAAGAGGAATCATGGTTTAAACCGCACAAGAAATAAGAAACAGTGGACTGTTCAAGTATGAATACCATTAATCCTAATCATAGTGACTATTAATCTTCCACTTCAACATATTCTAGTTCGAACTGAGACTATTATCAAATTTGATTCACAGATAAGCCAAGTAAAGGATTAGACTGAGAAATCAGAACTTAGACCTATACCAGAACTTAACAGTCATCAGAACATAATTTCTTAACTCGAAAAAGGAATGCCCATCTTAGTAAATCCTCATACAAGTTCTGAGTTATAGACTTCAGAACTTAATCATCAGAACGTGTAACTAGAACTTGTCCTCAGAATTTGTGCAATAATGACACAATGACTGTTTATCTAAAATAACATAGACCACCACAGAAATTTTCATCATTCAGATGGAGTGATTAGTGTGTGCATTAAGCTAAATAACAGACAAAGAGTAAAGTCTGATTCACTTCAGTACATCTTAGAAATAAGGCATAACTAAAATTTTGCTAAAGAGTTGTCATTGTCCTGAAACCTACTGATGAATGAGTTCATGCTTGAGTCCACCTCAACTGTTTTGTGCTAATTTTATGCATCTTTTGAAATTCTATTTTACAGTGGCTTCTCAGTGTAAGGGAGTCACGACTGTGTATCAGAATTTATGCTATTATCATAGTATGTCTCCAGTAATCATAGAGTGTGAAAAGTCACCAAGAAAATATTTTGCTTTTCTAATGCATATCTACTTAATACCAGCAATGCACTTGGGTCGTCCCTTCCACATTTTTACTCTAGATCTCAAAGGAGTACCTGATTTTATTCTTTAATCTTTTTGCTTTTTCTTTTGATAAGTGAGGTTTATCAGCACTTAGTACATTCAGCAGTTTTACTAGTATCAGAACTTAACAGATGAGTAGCATTATTCTAATTTGTGACTTAGTAATAAGATATACAAAGTAAACTTAACTAAGCTCAATTATCAGAATTTGCTAGTGTCATAGGGTTTCCACTGAAATAATTACTTCTTACATGGAATCATTTGTTTATTGAAGACTACTAGGTCAGTATCTAGCACAGTTATCCTCATAGGATTGAATAGGTACTTGAACAGACATAACACTTATCAGAGTTTAGAAACATATATCAGACAACAGTCAGTACTTAAAGACATTTATCAATTAAGCACAGAATACACAATGAGATTAATTCTGTAAATACTGAGCATAAAGTCTGATAACACAGAACAAGACTAAGCAGATTTAGAGAAAGAACCTGAAACCATTCCAAGTTCATTTACCAATCTTGTAAAAGTAGCTTCACACAGTGGTTTTGTGAAGATATCTGCTAGTTGTTGATCTGTGGGAACAAAATGCAATTCCACTGTACCTTCATCCACATGTTCCCTGATGAAGTGGTACCTGATGCTGATGTGCTTTGTCATTGAGTGTTGAACTGGATTACCTGTCATAGCAATAGCACTTTGATTATCACAGTAAATAGGGATTTTGAAATATGTTAACCCATAATCCAGTAACTGATTCTTCATCCAAAGAATCTGTGCACAACAGCTTCCTGCAGCAATATACTCTGCTTCTGCAGTTGATGTGGAAATTGACTTTTGTTTCTTGCTGTACCAAGAAACCAATCTGCCTCCAAGAAATTGGCAGCTTCCACTTGTGCTTTTCCTGTCAATTTTGCAACCTGCAAAATCTGCATCTGAGTAACCTATTAGTTTAAAATCTGATTCTCTAGGATACCATAATCCCAGAGCAGCTGTTCTTTTAAGATACTTAAAGATTCTTTTTACAGCTGTTAAGTGAGGTTCTCTTGGATCTGCTTGAAATCTTGCACAAAGACAGGTAGCATACATGATATCAGGTCTACTAGCAGTTAGATAGAGTAGAGAGCCAATCATACCTCTGTAGTCAGTAATATCTACTGATTTACCGGTATCCTTATCCAGTTTTATCGCAGTGGCCATTGGAGTGGATGCACTTGAACAATCTTGCATTCCAAATTTCTTCAGCAAGTTTCTGGTGTACTTGGTTTGACAAATAAAAGTGCCTTCCTCATTCTGCTTGACTTGAAGGCCCAGAAAATAGCTAAGTTCCCCCATCATACTCATCTGATATCTTGACTGCATTAGTTTGGCAAACTTTTTGCAAAGTTTGTCATTTGTAGATCCAAAAATGATATCATCAACATAAATTTGGACCAGAAGTAAGTCATTTCCATGATTGAGGTAGAACAGTGTTTTGTCTATTGTCCCTCGGTTGAATCCACTTTCCAGAAGAAATTGAGCTAAAGTCTCATACCATGCTCTAGGAGCTTGCTTAAGTCCATAAAGTGCTTTGTCAAGCCTGTAGACATAATCTGGATGTTTGGTATCTACAAAACTTGGAGGTTGTTCAACATATACCTCCTCCTCCAATTCTTCATTGAGAAAAGCACTTTTCAAATCCATTTGAAAGACAGTAAACTTTTTGTGAGCAGCATAAGCCAAGAATATCCTTATGGCTTCTAACCTAGCAACTGGTGCAAATGTTTCATCATAATCAATTCCCTCATGTTGAAAATATTCTTTTGCAACCAGCCTTGCCTTATTCCTTGTAATTATGCCATCACTGTCAGTTTTGTTTCTGAATACCCACTTTGTACCAACAACAGATCTATTCTTTGGTCTTGGCACTAGGGTCCAGACTTTGTTTCTTTCAAATTCATTCAACTCTTCCTGCATTGCTTGCACCCAATCAGCATCTTGAAGAGTCTCTTCCACTTTCTTTGGCTCAGTCTGAGAGAGAAAAGAATTGTAAAGACATTCATTTAAAGTACCTGTTCTAGTTCTGACACCTGTATCAGGATTTCCAATTATCAAATCAGGTGTATGTGATTTTGTCCACTTCCTTGCAGATGGAAGGTTTTCTCTAGAACTGGATGCTCCCCCAAGATCCATGCTATTTTCATTTTCATTTTCTGATGCTCCCCCTGAAACTTTGCTCTCTGAGTTGGATTCTTCAGTATTTAGATTTTCAGCACTATCAGAACTTGGCTTATCAGAACTTGAAGAGCCAGATGTATGTTCTGATGTTTCTTGAGATGTGGTAGGATCTTGAGTATGCTCCCCCTGTATAGGTGCATCTTCCTTTGACGTAGTCTCCACAGTTTCAATAACATCAGAGTTTAATCCATCAGAGTTTACAGTATCAGGACTTAGACTATCAGGATTTTCTGTATCAGAATTTGAGTCTTCATTTTCAAATCTCAGCTGATCATGGTCAATGAAATCTTCAAGACCAGTAATCTTTTTGTCATCAAAAGAGACATTGATAGATTCCATGACCACTTTTGTTCTCAAATTATAGACTCTGAAGGCTTTTATGGAAAGTGGATATCCAACAAAGATTCCTTCATCAGCTTTTAGATCAAACTTTGATAGCTGTTCAGGATGAGTCTTGAGAACAAAACACTTGCATCCAAATACATGAAAATATTTCAGATTTGGCTTCTTTTCTTCACCATCTCATATGGTGTTTTTCCATGCTTGTTAATGAGTGTTGCATTTTGAGTAAAACAAGCAGTCTGCACACCTTCAGCCCAGAAATAGGTTGGAAGCTTTGCTTCTTCAAGCATTGTATGTGCAGCTTCAATGAGAGTTCTATTCTTCCTTTCAACAACTCCATTTTGCTGTGGAGTTCCAGGAGCAGAAAATTCCTGCTTTATTCCATGGCTTTTGCAGAACTCTTCCATTATCAAATTCTTGAACTCAGTGCCATTATCACTCCTTAAAACTTTCACAGAATCTTTGACCATTTTATCCAGATGTTTGATATGATCAATCAAGGTTGATGCAGTTTCACTTTTTTTATGCAAGAAATACACCCATGTGTATCTGGTGAACTCATCCACTATGACCAACGCATACTTCTTCTTTGCAATAGACATGACATTTACTGGACCAAATAGATCAACATGTATTAGATGATAAGGCTCAAGAATTGATGATTCAGTCTTGCTCTTGAATGAAGATTTTCTTTGTTTGGCTTTCTGACATGAATCACAAAGACCATCAGGAGCAAATACTGTGTTTGGCAATCCTCTCACAAGATCTTTCTTGACCAGTTCATTTATATTGTTGAAATTTAAATGAGAGAGTTTCTTATGCCAATTCCAGCTTTCTTCAATTGATGCTCTACTCATTAGACAGATTGCAGAACCATCAGTACTTGTTGAAAGCTTAGCTTCATAAATGTTACCACGCCTGTATCCTTTCAGAACAACTTTGCCTTTAGATTTACTCACAATTTCACAGTGTTCTTCAAAGATATCAACATGATAACCTCTGTCACAGATTTGACTTATACTCAGTAGGTTGTGTTTAAGTCCTGAGACTAGAGCTACTTGTTTAATTATGACATTTCCAAGATTGATATTGCCATATCCCAATGTTTTTTCAATGTTACCATCTCCATAAGAAACACTTGGGCCAGCTTTCTCCACAAAGTCTGATAGCAGGGCCTTATTTCCAGTCATATGTCCTGAACATCCACTGTCCAGAACTAGAATATTTTTTCTGTTGCCCTGCAATCACAAAGACCACTAATTATTAATTTTAAGGACCCAGACTTGCTTGGATCCTTTGGCCTTATTAAGTTTGTTAACATTTGCAGCGGATTTAGCATCAGAGTTTATGTTAACATTTTTCTTATCAGAACTTACACTATCAGACTTTGAATCAGAATTTACACTAGAAGGAACAATGGAAACTTTCTTCAAAGAAGGTTTTATTTGATAATAATCATAGTACAAACTATGATATTCCTTACAAGTATAAATGGAATGCCATAAACTACCACAATGAAAACAAGGATTTTGTGGTTTGTATCTAACAGACTGACTCTTAACTCCTGATTTTGAAGGTAAGGAGTTAATATTCTTATTCTTCCTGCAAAAAGAAGCCAGATGGTTAGAACTTCCACAGTTATGACATGTTTTCCTAGGAGCATCAGGAACAGGTTTATAATCATTGTTTTTATTCACACCTTCCTTTCCATTCCTATTTTTCCTAGGTGATTTTACCTTGTTTGCATTCTTGACATCTTTCAGCTTATGCTTAAGCTGCTTCTTTGTCATTAAGCCTATGTTCACTTTAGCTGTCTTTTCCTGTTTTAGTTTATCAGAAGTTAATTTCTTTGTAACTTCTGATTTTTCATTTTCAGACTTTACAGTTACAAACTTAACAGGTTTTAACTTTGGCTTTTGTTTATCAACAGACTTAATTTCTTCAGTTCCTTTATCTTTCTTATCTTCTCCATAACCTAAGCCCTCTTTCCAGTTTCCACTACTTAGCAAATTTTGAGTTGTTTTGCCAGAGTTAGTCCAAGTCCTGATAATCTCTCTTTCCTTTTCTAACTCAGTTTTTAGAGATTCATTTAATTTTAGCACTTCATTCCTAACATAAAAAGCATCATCTCTATCCTTCTGAGTTTGATGGAACATGACTAACTCTTTTTCTAAGAAATCATTTCTTTTCTTAAATGCAAGATTTTCAGAAGTTAATCTTTCACATGTTAAAGTTTGATCTCTATAGCTAACAAACATGGTTTTAAGATATCTTCTCAACTCATTAATATCATCAGTATGAAAAGCATAAGTAGTCTGAGGTACCTTTGTTTCAGTAGCTTCAGAACTGCTCTCAGCACTTTCTTTATCAGCATTTGCCATCAATGCATAGTTTTCCTCACTTTCAGAGTCTGAGGTGTCTGTCCAGCTTTTCTGCTTTGTGACAAGAGCCTTGCCTTTGTCACCCTTTACCTTCTTGCAGTCAGGAGATATGTGGCCTTTTTCACCACAGTTATAGCATTTAACATTGGTGTAATCTCCTCTATCAGACTTTCCTCCTCTGCCTTCAGATCTTCTGAAATTCTTCTTATCAGAACTTATGCCTTTCCTGAAAAACTTCTTTCCCTTCACGAACTTCCTGTATGCAATCTTTGTGATTCCTTTCACCATAAGAGCACACAGCTTCATCATCTCCTCATCAGCATCAGTCTCAGGCAAGCTTTCAGAATCTGAGTCATCATCACTCTCAGAACTTGATGACTCGGTATCAGACTTTATAAAGAGAGCTTCTCCCTTGTCTTTCTTTGAGGAAGCTGCTTTGGGGAATTCTTCTTCAGCCTTAAGAGCAACTGTCCTTGACTTTCCTCCTTTCCTCTTGCTTCTTTGTTCCATCTCCAGCTCATGAGTCTTGAGCATTCCATAGATTTCGTCAAGAGTTATTTCATCAAGATTGTAGTTGTCTTTTATTGTCGTTGCCTTCAAATCCCAGCATTCAGGAAGAGCTAACAGGAACTTAAGGTTTGAATCTTCAAGATCATACTATTTATCAACCAATGACAAATCATTCAAAAGTTTGACAAATCTATCATATAAATCATTCAATGACTCATTAGTCTTTGAGTCAAAGTGTTCATACTCTTAAGTGAGTATTGTCTTCCTGTTCTTCTTAATTGTGTCAGTTCCCTGACACCTTGTTTCCAGAGCATCCCATATCTCCTTAGCAGTCTTGCAGTTGATTACCCTGTTTGACATTACATTATCAATGACACTATGCAGTAAGTGTCGTACCTTAGCATCCTTAGCAATTGATGCTATGTCTTCAGCAGTATAATCACTCTTCTCCTTTGGTACGGTCTTTGCTGATTCACCTGCAACTGCAACAGCGAGTTTGGTTGGTTTGTGAGGGCCTTCCTTGATTCCATCAAGGTATTCTGGATCTGTTGCTTCCAGGAACATGGTCATCCTTACCTTCCATATGGGATATTCAGATGGTCTCAGTATGGGAACTCTGATGGTCTCATACCGACTATGAATTTGTGTCTTTGGTGGTTCCTCAGTTTTGGTAGGCTTAGTTGGAGTTTCTGTGTCCGACATGATTGTGTTTGGATCTTTAACTGTATGTATGTTAACAGATAGGCTCTGATACCAATTGTTAGGTCACACGCACACTGTAGAGGGGGTGAATACAGTGTATAGTACACTCAAATCGAACTTTAAGAACTTAAGTAACAGAAAACAAACTTTATTGAAACAATAAACTCTGTTATAGTATGGAACGGTTACCTCTCAGTGATGAACAAATATCACGAGAGCTGCTAGGGTTACAATGAATAATCTTCTCTAATAATGATAACACTTATAGTGTAAACCCTATATCTGTGTTTATATACTACACAGGTACAAGATAATCGCTAATTGATATGGAATATAATTTTGCTTCCTAAAATATATCAATCAGATATCTTTTCTTCCAAGTATTCCATTCTTTACAGAATTCCTTCTTCATGCATATCTCTTCTTATGTTTATCTCCTTCAGCACTTAAGTTCTGATATCTATCTTCTGACGATTATCTTCTGATAACATATGTACCGATATCCTTAAGTCCTGACTTCCAGTATAAGTACTGATCAACAGTTAAGTACTGATTTATCCTGTTCAAGTAAGATCTGAAAGCTAAACATAAAACATATTAGCCATGACATTATCAAATATATCTAACAAAAATATAAACATATTATTATTATTATTATTATTATTATTATTATTATTATTATTATGGGCCAGACTGCCATACTACAAAGAAATCAGAAATGACTCAATTGAGGATTAAAATAGAAAATCGCTGGTTGCAAATATTATCAAAAGCCCATTTACGCTCTTTCTTATTATCAGGCCCATATTTCAGTTGTTTCTCAAATCTTGATGAATTCGCGGTGAGCAATGGAGAAAGAGTTGATCCTACTATTTCAAACGGTGGAAAAAGCCGCCGTCGCGGCAGAAAACGACGCCGTTGAAGGTTTGTCGCCGGAGGAAGATCGCTGCATCGATATACTCAAGCAGCTTCAGAAATGCCCCGTAAACTACGACGTTTTGGTCTCCACTCAGGTAACATTTTATGTAATTTTTAATGTAATAGAAGTATTATCGGTGTTTCTGCTTGTAATTTAGGTTTTTAACTAGGCATCATTGGTGTGGACAATTGAATTTATAATCAATTAGGCATTTACGTAATTTGTATGTTTGATAACTTACTCTAGGGTTTATGTAGTTGTCGAATTTTCGGTCACTGTTTATAAATGATACCTGTGGAAAATGTTCTGTTTTTCGGTATTCACTATTACCGGCTTAAATTAAAGGTTTAGTGCTGCTAGCATTATCATTTATCGTTGTTAGAATATAAACAGGGTTTAGAATGATAGATGGCTTGTATTTTTTTGGATATTTTAGGGTAATTAGTGTGAAGTGATATATTTTTAGGTCTTGCCACCTTAAATCCTTTTTAAAAAAAATTAATTCCAGGTTGGGAAAAGACTTCGGCATCTGACTAAACATCCTAGAAAGAAGATTCAGGCGTTGGCTTCCCAATTGATTGAGACATGGAAGAACATAGTAGTTGAAGAAACGCTTAAAAAGAATAGAATGGGAAGTTTGGACAATAAGGTTGATTTCAATACTCAGCCTGTCTCTGCAGGAACTTCTAAGGGCATAAAGGTTGAGAATGTTGAAACTTTGAAGATTGAGAAGAATGACTCTAGTGCTGCGTTAAGGTCTGGCAACTTAGTTAAATATGATAATAATTCGGATGAGGATAGGATTGAAATTTATGATGATGTCAGGATTCAAGGGACTGCCTCTGGGAAACGCGAAGCAGTTGTAACATTAGCTAGCAAAGGAAAACAGAATGTGGATGTGATAAAATCTACACAATCCATGTCGACTGCCCCCAAGCTGTCTACCCTTATCCGTTGTAATGATCCTGTACGAGACAAAATCCGTGAACTTCTTTTACAAGCTTTGAACAAGGTTCCGGATGAGGTTGAGGAACGTCAAAGAGGTGAAGTAGATGCATGTGACCCTATTAGGATCGCTGTGTGTTTGGAGTCTGCGATGTTTGAGAAGTGGGGCCGGTCTACTGGTGCGCAGAAAGTCAAATATAGATCCATAATATTTAATATTGGGGATTCAAGCAACCCAGATTTCCGTAGAAAAGTACTCTTAGGACATGTCAAGCCAGAAAAGGTCCTTGAAATGAAACCTGAAGAAATGGCAAGCCATGAAAGGCAACTTCAAAATAAACAGATTAAAGATAAGGCTCTGTTTGAGTGTGAGCGTGGCAAACAACCAGAGGCAACTACTAATAGTTTCAAGTGTGGCAGATGTGGAAAAAGGAAATGCACTTACTACCAGTTGCAGACTCGAAGTGCCGATGAGCCTATGACTACATTTGTAACTTGTGTAAACTGCAATAAACGTTGGAAGTTCAGTTAGTGTCTTTAGCCCCTGCCAAACTTCCATTTGGGTATAACATTTGGCTGAAGTTATACATTTACCTTAAATTTCATATGTGACATATAAAATAGATAATTTGTTTCTCTTTCTTTATTTCGGATCATAGGGAGAACTCTATTTATGCCAACTCAGTGGAAGAAATTATCCTCAACTTCCTATGTATTCTGTTAGTCCTGACTTTTGCCTATATGGTTGTGTAGTTATGAGAACTTCATTGGTTGGTATGATTTTCATGTCATTGAGCCATGTTGTTTTGGTTGATATTCCAGATCATACGGGGCAGTTGTGTAGTTGAGATATAAGGCTTGTAAGTTGCATCAACCAATGTTCTATTGTTTTTTTAAATGAAATTTTAGTTATATCATACCTATGAATTAAATTAATCTGCACTGTTAAGCCGGTTTATTTTTGGCCAGTTCTTTTGAGGATGGAAAATTTTGTTACTTTTATTTATATAATTAGCTTTTGTAACTTGCATTTACAAAACATTTTTGGCTTAATTTTTCAGATTTTAAAATGTACTGAGCCACAATTGTAAATGTTATATATATCTGCTTGCTACCTGTGCATCCATTTCGTTGTGGCATCAATCAAATATTCAAATGATAGCATGTAAATTAATATACATCTCACTTAAAATCCATCCTTAATTTTTTCTAAGAAATGTTTCTTTGTGCTAATTTGTTACTTTTGGATATTTTTTTAAGAAAGAATGTTATCCTTTAACTCTTTATATATCATTTCTATTTTTTTAAGTTTCTATTTTTTAAGATTCTTTTAAAGGTCCTTGTTTGACCTTAATTATAAGTAACATAAGCAAAAAAAAAATTAAAAAATATATGGATATTAAATCTAAAGTATGTATTTAGCCTTTGTTAGAGTAAGTCCAATACTAAATGCAAAATAGTTATATCTATTGTTATTATAATATTGAATCAAAAAGTATTTTGTGGTGCTAAAATAAAAGTTGCACTTCAATGCTAGTCTCATAACTAGTTTCAAATTTCATAAATCTTTTAAATTCTATCTAATTTAATATTGTTTTGATACTTTATGATGTACAAGACAATAATTATTTAACTTTTCCCCTTCATTTGTAGTAATAGATGATGTTGCAAGCATATTGATTTCAAATATAGAACTAAAGATGCATATATGCATATTTGCATTTAAATATGGCACCCCTTTGAAATTGAGTATTTTTGAATTTGGTGTTATAATATAGCAATAGAATCAAAGATAGCATTGCATTGGATTTGCTCATAGATTGTTATAACAATATACATCTTTTAAAGGATTTGAGGTTTTGCAGTTTTTCAAAGTTGTTTTCCTATGATTCTTTTTATATATATAAAATTTTGGAGGCTTGTGGCCTTTATAAGTTGGAACTTGGAAGTTTCTTTTTAATGGGTTTTTAAGTTGTGCCCTGTGGCCAGGCCATGCCTTGCTAATTGTTTGACCCTAATCATATAAATAAGAAGTAATTACGAAGTTAAATAATTTTTTAAAACAAAGAGTTCTGTTTCTTTGTTTTTAGTTTGTTTTGCTCTTGAGCATGTGTAGCTTTCTATTTTCAATCTTTTCCAAGAATGCATGATTATAAATAGTCCTCTTTGCAGCTTGCAGTTGCAATATACCAGAGAATGCTGTATATATTTTGAGAACAGGATTGTTGTATGTTAATATGTTATTAAGCCAACATGGACAAGTGCACAATTACAATATCTCTTCCACTCATTTAACAAATTTATTCATAGGGCCAATACTAACTGTGGTTTGTACAATGTATGTTGCTCAGGGGTAATGGCAGTTACCAAAAGAAGGATCAGTGACTGTTGGAGTGCCGATATCCTGATTGCAGAACCCGGTATTTCTATAATACACATCAAGAGCATAAGAGCCATGGTTACGTACATTCGCGGGTTGATAACACGGCCCTCCTTCCATTATATCCTTACAATTGTATCTTTCACAAGCTACTACAATAAAATCTTTCAGTGCATCATCTGGTGCTGACGTCTGAGCCACACACCATGTCTTCCCCTGCATTATGCATACAACAACATACCATATATTCTATAAATCCCCATAGTTTCTCGGAATAGAACGAACAACCTAGCTAGATCATATGCTATAGACATATGGTTGAAATAAAGATTAAATAGACTTACTTGTAGCTTTCGGCCATTCCTCAAGGCGGCTTCACAGGTTGCGCAAACAAATAAACACATGAAGAAAGTAAGGAAATACAAGGAGGAATTAGCCATGGTTATGGTATTTTGTCTCGAGTAACTTACTTGGATGTAGGTACAGATGTGTTGAATTACCTTGTCTCGTTGAGCTTATATACTGAGTCTTGTATCGAATGAATTTAATGAAATAATTAATGTTTGGGTTACTAAAATGAGATTTTAATACTGTTACGAAATAAGGAGAATGAGTTTAATATTTAGGCGGTAATTATATTGATTTACATTAACTGTTAATTTAGACTGGCATTTAGTTTACAACAAAATTTAGAAAGTTGTAAGTTACCCTTATAGATGGTGCAATTCATTTGCAGCAAAAAAGTTGCTAGTAATAGATTATAATTTTAGCTAATTTTCAAATAAATTAGTAGTCACTTGGGTACAGATAGGAAACATGTATGTAATTTTAAAGGAAAAATATATTAATGCATGAATACACACTATTAAAGCATGTGGTAAATGTGTATTAGCTGGGCGTGAAATGAAATAGGCCGATGGTCGTAATTTCCCAGGTTTTGTGTCGTAACTTTGACTGCTAAATGCATATGGTCGGTCATGACTCTGCAGGCACCAAAATCAGCTTCGACAAAACAGAATATAACTTCGTTAATTACTTGTGTTAGAGACAATTGCTCCTCGGATTGTGATACTAGTTATTATTAAGGTTTTGTTTAGTGTGTTCCATAGACACATTTTAAGCTTTAAAATTTATAAAATTTGTAATATTTTGATTAGTGTATTTGTTGTAAATGCAGGAGTTCACCATTATTAAGAAGTGTTAATCAATCAAAACAAGTTAAAATTATAAAAAATTGTATTTAGTGTGTACATAGGCACATTACAGAAAAACCGTTCATAAATATTTAACCGGACATGTGCCTTTTAAGGCACACGTTAAGAGTAATTAATAGTCCTTTTTATTTCCTATGTTATATAGAAACTAGTGCGTTATTAAATTCATTTTCAATAATTTTATCAAGCACTTAAAGTCATTTACTGTAATCTCTAATATATATGATATTGTATTTATCATAATTAAAAAATGATAAAATGATGTTGACGAGAATTGATCCCAAGTTGAGTCATTAATTTTCACACTATAATATTATTATATTATTATAGTTTTTATGTTTTTATTCAAGCAGTAAATATATGGGCCTGTTTGGCAAGCTACTTATAAGCCACTTATGGCTTATAAGCCCTTAACAGCTTATCGACGAGTGTTTGTCGACCCAACTTATAAGCTGAATTTACAACTTATAAGCTGATAAGTTGAAAGTTGGCAGTGACGTACTTTTTTCCAACTTATTTTCATTTTTTCACTTTTTTCTAAAGTTTTGATTTTAAAATATAAATATTTAAATATTTTCTAATTTAAGATTCATGAACTAAGATAATTATATTTAATAATTATTTGTTTTAATTCATTTAAGTAAAAAAAATTCTGACTTATAAGTAAATTTATCCAAACACTTATAGAACTTATAAGTATTTATCAACTTATCACTTATTTCGCACTTAATCATTTTAAGTTATAAGTTACTTATTTTAAGATTTCCCAAACGGGCACTATATGTGTCGCTAAAGAGTTAAATTTCATTTTCCAATTTGAAATAACACTTTTAGTCATATTTTTTCTTTCATATATATATATATATATATATATATATTGATATAGTTAGCTATAAATTTCTAAGTAATTAAAGTTACAATTGAAATAATAATTTTGATCAATATTTAACAAATAAAGATATTCATTATACGAAAAATACAAATAAATTAAGATTTAACATTTATTTACTAAATAATGTAATATTTTTTTTAAATAATTGTCTTATTAAAATCTACTATATTGTATATAAAAATTAAATAACGATATCAAATATTTGTGTTCACACTAATACGAAAAATAAATAAATTTTAATGCGTGTTATTTAGTTATTTAACTAAATTTATAAATAAATAAAATTTCTAAATTTTAGTTATTTAACTAAATTGTGCAAAAAAGAATTAAATAAGTTAACAATTATGGGATAAATGGAGTAGTGTTAGATGTACACATAATTCAAAAAAAAATCGATTTTTTATTTAGACCAATGTATTTTGACTTATTTCAAATATAGCATCGGAATCTACTCGATCTTAAAAAAAGTTTGATTATAGTTAAAGTGTATTTTTCAATTAACATATTTAGAAAATTTATTTATTGGCTTAGGAAAAAAAATTGTTTATTGGATCGATAAGATAGTTATATTAATGAAATAAAAGTGTTTGTAACAATGTACATCCACGAGGATTAATATGTTGGAGATCTAGGTCAATAAATAATACCAAAATGGCAGGATTGATTTATTGTAATTTGTCGTGGACTTGACCGGATTATGGCACGATGGGGTAAAACTAGGGGCATTGTACTTAACCAAGTTTTTCTCCATATTTCACTTTGTTAAAACAAAATATACAGTAATATCAAAATTTAAACTATATGTATGTAATTTTTTAATATAAGCGAATTCTTCAGGAGCAAATTTGATATTATAATTTATATTTCATACGGATTCAAAATTAAAATGTTAATTAGTTTTATAATTAAAAAAATATAGCAATTAAGCAATTTGAAAAACGTATTGACTTTACCGATTTTAAATAGTAGCCTAACTACAATAAAAACATGTAAAGCGTACATTATTTTATATAATTAAAATTTTATGTAAATTTAAAATTTTTTGAATGAAACACTGAATTTCTTGTCATTATTTGTATAAAACTATTTCATGATATTATAAATTATTTTCATATTAAAAAATTATTAAATATGAATGAAACTTATACACACACTAAAATATATAATTTAATTCGATCTATTTTATGTTAAAAATAAAAAGTAATTATATTGATCACATTATATGACACCCTCAATCTCGGGGTTAGGAAATGAGGACCCACACACCTTTAAACTATAAATTAAATAAGCATAAACCCCGATTAGCTACTAACAGGATCAAACAGGATAAAGTATGAGACAAGGTTAAAACTACCAACCATAGAATATAATTTACAACCCAAAATATAACCAAATTTACATAGTCGATTCCGACTTGGAACCGACAGATAACTCATTGTATCTTAACAACATTTCGGCTAAGCGCTTGCTCACTCAAAACCTGTACTACCTGCTCTGCAACCAGAAGCGCTCAACACGAAAGGGACCACCAGGTGCGCTCTTAGAGCAGTGCGCATAAGCCTAGCCATCTTCTTGCTTAACTGTCATGGTTAGATTAAAATAAAACATATGAGCATAAAACTCAGCAAGTAACTATAAAACAGTTCTACGATACAAAATCCACAATATACCATTTCTGAACTCAGGGCATTCTACTTTATCATTTATAGGTGGCAGATTTCTATCTTTTGGGCTATGAAAGGGTTACGAAGAAAAGCTTTGGGCTTTCAAGGAACAAGCTCAAGATAGGGTGAAAGCCAACATTCATCACAAATCATTAATCGGATCACAAATGATCTTTCAAATGGAAAGTGATAATCTTTTCATCATTGGGAATCAATTATATGATTGATAATATCAACAGAATAAAAAATCAGGGTTCACAAGCTGTAAGCTACACAATATCACAATCAACTCTTTTCAAAACAATATAAGCCTTTTCATTTTCAAAGAATCAATTACTGAATAGGAAATTCAATTCCTTTTTAAATAGTCATCGAACCCTTGATTGGATTACTTTAACTTTCAATTCATAATAATATGGGTGATCAGCCTGTACCGACCTCCATCCGGTCTTTAAGGTATCAATGACATAATTTCAGCCTTAAACTGGACTAGCCCCGCTAGCCTCTTAACAAGACTGGACTAGCCCCGCTAATCTCTTACGTCTCAATCCAATCCATCAGGAATTCGTTTGGAAAACCTTGTGTTGGAAAAAGAAAGGTTTACTAAATTCATTTAATCATTACCAAGAATATGAAATCATTCAGACTCTTTCAAGTCGAAACTCATTCTTAAGTTCAATTTCAAGAATTCAAAGGAAGTGAATAAACCAAAGGTAAGCAAGGTTCAGTGCTAAAGATCTTGATCAAATGATGACAAGGTACGCAAGTTAGGGAATCAAAACCGTTTCAAGGATCAATAGGGTATAAGGTAAACAAAGGAGTAAAGGACCATTACACAAGGGGTTTGTAAAGGTTCTTATAGGGTTTGCAACAGTTCATGGTATTTACAAGTAATCAGGATAAGAAAAGGTTACCAAAGGGTTTGAACAATAGTCTTATCAATAGCAAGTTCACAAGAACAAAAATAGGGTATCTCAAGAATCAATAACAGGGGTACATTACTATAAAAGTTCAATACTCTACATGGCATGAACAATATCCTCTTTATAACCATTTACACAAGTAAGTAGAGTTACTGCCACCTAGTATACTTTTCCCTTTCCTAGCCTGAATGCCCTCACGCTCCGAATCTACAATCAAGAACCAAAACCTTGTTGTGTATATGTTGTGAACTTGATGATTTCATTAACAAAATACCTTTGTAGATTTTACTTAGTGAAAAATGTAGCACTCGATGGATAAGGATTATAGTCCTGACGGATGACTCAATATAGTCCCGACGGATGATGATTTATTAGCCATCGAGTGAGTAGCTTATGTAACAATAAGTCTGTAGCACATTTCTGCATACACCGTTATATAGATTCTGTAGTAGCATATAAGTCATGATTGACTTTAAGTAGATATGCAGAATAGGTTGATTAATTGTACATAGATGATGTCTTGTAATTCTGCATAAATGAAATGAAGTCAAGTGCCAAATTGCTACCAACGGATGATTAACAAAGCTGTCGACGGATGATCAATATAGCCGTCGACGGATGATCAACAAAGCTATCGACGGATGATCAACAAAGCCATCGACGGATGATCATGTAATCAAAGGATAATCAATTCAAACATCCGTTGACAGTTACAACACAGTCACATGCGTCGAGTGTATGCAAATGGAATGTGGTAGCCTATTCAACTGGGTTTTCGAGAACAAAGAAGCATTGCCATTTCCATGCTAATATGAAGATATTCAAAGATGCTGGAATAGAGTAATGAAGTAGCATAGTATTAGACTTGATAGTTTTTGTTTTATTATCTTGTCTTATTACTTTGTAATCTTGTTGTTATATAAACCAAGAAGCGGCAAATAGAATAGTAACTGAGATACAAGGAGAGAAACACTTGTAAGCTATATTCTTAGCATTTCTCTGCATTCTTAGTTGTTCAACACTTGTAAGCAGCTGTGAGCTTTTTGCTACACAGAGTTCTCTCGATATATATTATATATCTCTGGTGGATACATTCAAATCCACCAGAAAGTTTTTAAAGACTTGTGTTTTTAATTACTTGTGTTTTGATTCATTTGAAGTTATTATTCCGCACTCTGCAAATTAATTCACACTGATATATAAATATTTAAGTTAGAACAATTTTATTTAAGAAAAAGTTTCAAGAATTCCATTCAACCCCCCTTCTGTAATTCTTGTTGAATTGTTAAGGGACTAACAATTAGTATCAGAGCAAGCTCTTGATAAACAAAGAGTTTGAAGATCAACAAAATAGCAAGATGAACAAGAAGGATGTTGGAGTCAAGATTCCTTTTCTGGATAAAGATAATTACCATCACTGGAAGGTAAAGATGCATCTTCATTTGCTTTCTCAAGATGAGGCCTATATAAATTGCATAGAAAGAGGTCCTCATGTACCAATGAGAGCTGCAACTGGAAATGAGCCATATGTCCCCAAGCCAAGGCATGAATGGTCTGATCCTGATATTGAACAATTCAGGAAAGATAAGAAGGCCATGAATATCCTGTCCAATGGAGTTGATGGTGATATATTTGACAACATCATCAATTGCAAAACTGTCAAGGATGTTTGGGATACAATAAAGATTATCTGTGATGGCACTGAGCAAGTTAGAGAAAACAAGATGCAGCTACTGATTCAGCAATATGAGCATTTTCACAATGAAGAAAGTGAGTCTCTCACTAACATCTTTAGTAGGTTTCAAAAACTACTAAATGCTCTGAACCTGCATGGAAGGGTCTATCAGACAAAAGACTCCAATCTGAAATTCCTTAGATCTCTTCCAAAGGAATGGAAACCAATGACAGTCTCATTAAGAAACTCTCAATATTATAAGGAGTTTACTTTGGAGAGACTGTATGGCATCCTGAAGACTTATGAGCTTGAAATAGAGCAAGATGAGAGGATGGAGAGAGGAAAGAAGAAAGGAGGATCCACTGCACTAGTTGCTGAGTTAGAAAAAGAGAAGGAGATGAAGATGGAAGCTGTTGAATCAACTTCAAAGGTCTGTGAAAACAAGGGCAAGGGGCTGGTAACAGAAAATGAAGATTCTTTGAGCCAAGATGACATGGAAGATATTGATTAACATCTAGCAGATCTTTCCAGAAGATTTTCCAAGCTCAAGAAGAACTTTGGAGCAGCCAAGCCAAATAGAAACATGGTGGATAAATCAAAATTCAAATGTTTCAAATGTGGCTTGGCAGGGCACTTTGCCAGTGAGTGTTGAAAGTCAGATTCCAACAAAAAGAAGTTTGAGCCTGTGGATTATAAATAGAAATACTTTGAGTTGCTCAAACAAAAGGAAAGGGCTTTCATTACACAAGAAAATGACTGGGCTGCAGATGGTCTGGATGAAGATGAAGATGAAGATGTCAGCTATGTTAATCTAGCCCTAATGGCCAAGTCTGATGAAACAGAGACAAGTTCTTCAAGTAATCAGGTAATTACTACAAACCTTGCACATTTATCTAAAGCTGAGTCTAATGATGCTATAAATGACATGCCTACAGAGTTATATCATTTGCGTGTTACACTTAAATCTCTTACTAAAGAAAATGCTAAAATCAAAGAAAACAATTTGTTTTTAAGTGAGAGGAATAATGTGCTAGAGTCTCAGTTCATTGATTTTGAAAAATTAAGAATTGAATGTAAGATTTCCAAGGAGGAATTAACTGAGTCTTTGAAGAAAGAAGAAATTTTGAAGAAGCAGCTTGAACGTGAACAGGAGGTGATTAAGGCATGGAAAACACCTAGAGATGTTCATGCTCAAATCACCAAAGTTCAAGGGATCGAATCCTTTTGTGATGCAACCTGGAAGAAGAACAAGGAGAAACTAGATCCAAATTTGGTGGAAGGAGTGCTAACAATTGTAGACTCGACGGATGATGAGGGTCATCCGTCGGATAACAAAAAGGGTTATCCGTCGAGTGATGTAAATCCTCATTCGTCGGCTGAGAGCAAGCCTATCAGTAAAGCCAAACTTGTTAAGCTGAATGAGAAGTATGGATCTGTTTCCAAGAAATTTGTTTCAGGAGAATCGAGTCAAGTTAAGAAAGGGAAGAAGACTAATGTTGGTCACATGACTGTCAAACAGTTAAGTGACAGACTTGAAAAGATTGAGGTAAAAACAGAGGCTAAAAAAACAATAGAAATGGTAAAGTAGGGATTAACAAACACAATAACTACACACCTGACAAATATGCTCCTAGAAAAATCTGTGTCAAGTGTGGTAGTGTAAATCATTTGTCTGTTAATTGCAAATCTGCCATGCCTACTTCCATGTCTGTGCCACCTCACTTTCCTAACATGAATGCCATGCCTCCCATGCCTATGAATGCTATGTCTACACAGAATATGAATGCACAGCTTGCTAACATGCCATTTGCACCTAATCCTTAATATGCTGCATTTAGTATGCCATAAATGCCATTTAGCATGCCTTACTGGAATAACATGTTTACTAATAGCATGCCATTCCCTGTTGATTATAATATGCATGATAATTCTGTTGCAATGAATGGTTTCAAAGGCCCAACTCAAATGACCAAGGATGAATCTGATATCCCCAAGTCAAATGAGATAAAGCCTAAGAAACAGAAAAGCAAGCTAACAAGGCAGGACCCAAGTAAACTTGGGTACCAAAATCAACTTGATTTGATTTTGATATGTGCAGGGAAACAAAAAGAACCTTTGGTACTTGGATAGTGGTTATTCAAGACACATGACTGGTGATTCTACCCTGCTCACAGAGTTTAAGGAGAGGGTTGGCCCAAGTATTACTTTTGGAGATGACAGCAAGGGTTATACTGTGGGATATGGCTTGATTTTAAAGGAAAATGTCATCATTGAGGAGGTTGCCTTAGTGGATGGTCTCAAACATAATATGTCGAGTATTAGCCAGCTTTGTGATAAAGGCAACTCAGTAACCTTCAATTCAGAAGCATGTGTTGTGACTAATAAAAGAAGCAACAAAGTGGTTCTCAATGGTGTGAGAAAAGGAAATGTGTACCTAGCTGATTTTAAATCATCTAATGCAAAATCTGTTACTTGTCTTCTCAGTAAAGCAAGTCAGGATGAAAGTTGGCTATGGCACAAGAAGCTATCCCATTTAAATTTCAAGACCATGAATGAGCTAGTAAAGAAAGAACTGGTTAGAGGCATTCCTCTAGTGGAGTTTTCTAAGGATGGATTGTGTGATGCCTGCCAAAAAGGGAAGCAGATTAAAGCATCATTCAGGAAGAAACTTGATTCAACAATTGAAGAACCTTTGCAACTGCTACACATGGATTTGTTTGGACCAGTCAATGTGTTGTCCATCTCAAGGAAAAGATTTTGCCTAGTAATTGTAGATGATTTCTCAAAGTTCTCTTGGACATATTTCCTACAGTCTAAAGAAGAGGCTAGTGAAATCATCATCAATCACGTAAGGCAAGTCAATAATCATCCTGATTTCAAGGTTAGAAGAATCAAGAGTGACAATGGAACTGAGTTCAAGAATTCTATCATGAGAGCATTTTGTGAGGAAAATGGGATTCTGCATGAGTTTTCAGCAGCAAGAACTCCACAACAAAATGGAGTAGTGGAAAGGAAGAACAAATCACTTATTGAAGCTGCAAGGACAATGCTTGAAGAATCTAAACTGTCAACATATTTCTGGGCTGAAGCTGTAAATACTGCATGCTACACTCAGAATATTTCACTGGTTAATCAAGTAAGATGCATGACTCCCTATCAATTGTTCAAGAACAAGAAGCCAACTCTAAATTTTCTTTATGTCTTTGGCTGCAAATGCTATATTCTGAGAAATCAAACTGATCAAAATGGAAAGTTTGATGCTAAAGCAGATGAAGGAATTTTTGTTGGATATGTTGTTGGTAAAGCATATAGAGTCTACAATCTAAGAACCAACATTATTGTGGAATCAATACATTTTGTGTTTGATGATAAAAAAATTGAAGGACTGCAAGATGGAGATTACCATGAGAGCCTCAAATTCGACAATGTGGAGATGGTTAGTGATGACAGTGATGATGAAAGTGATCAAGAAACAGTATCTAAGGATAATATAAAAAATCTACTACCAATGAAGCACAAAACTCAACATCTGTCGAGTTGCATAATGCTTCATCCGTCGGGAGGCAATATGCGTTATCCGTCGGGAGACAACCAGCTTCATCCGTCGGCACTCAAAATTCACCATCTGTCGGGTTATCAAAAGGAGCGGGAAGTCAAGATAGATCACCTATAGAAAGTTCCCTTTCTCAAATCAAAGATCCACAAACTCATGGGGAGTTTCTAACAATCAAACTCAATCACACATCAAGACAATAATGAGGCCTATTCAACTAGAGCTAATCTACCTCAACAAAGGAAATGGACAAAAGATCACCCCTTTGAGCTTATAATTGGTGATGTTTCTTCTAGAGTTCAAACCAGGAGAGCAACTCAAGAAGAATGTCTATACATCAGCTTTCTTTCCAAGGAAGAACCAAAGAAGGTAGAAGAAGCTTT
Source organism: Apium graveolens (assembly GCF_009905375.1). Taxonomy (NCBI): domain Eukaryota; kingdom Viridiplantae; phylum Streptophyta; class Magnoliopsida; order Apiales; family Apiaceae; genus Apium; species Apium graveolens. The sequence goes on from NC_133651.1 coordinate 50,820,893, forward strand.
GTTGGATCCTGATTGGATTTTAGCTATGCAGGAGGAGCTAAACCAATTTGAAAGGAATAATGTATGGAAGCTGGTGCCCAAGCCTAAAGGAAAGAATCCAATAGACACCAAATGGGTTTTGATGAACAAGAAGGGCTATTCCTTTTGCATAGTAGTCAGGAACAAAGCTAGATTGGTTGCTAAGGGCTATTGTCAACAAGAAGGAATAGATTTTGATGAAACATTTGCTCCTGTTACAAGACTTGAAGCCATCAGAATCTTCTTAGCCTATGCAGCTCATGTCAATTTCAAGGTCTATCAAATGGATGTCAAAAGTGCCTTTCTGAATGGAGATTTGGAGGAGGAAGTCTATGTCAGTCAACCTCCTGGTTTTGAAGATCCAAATTTTCCAGAACATGTCTATTATCTTTTGAAAGCACTTTATGGACTGAAGCAAGCACCTAGAGCCTGGTATGACACTTTATCAAAGTTCCTTTTGGAAAATCACTTCACAAGGGGTACTGTAGATAAAACTTTATTCTTTAGAAATGTTAATGGCTCTAGCATACTTGTTCAAATTTATGTAGATGATATTATTTTTGGCTCTACAGATGAGAAACTTTGCAAAAAGTTTTCCAAATTGATGCAAAGTAAGTATGAAATGAGTATGATGGGAAAACTCAGTTACTTTCTTGGTTTGCAAGTTAAGCAAGTTAGTGATGGAATATTCATTAGTCAAACTAAATACATTTTTGATCTTTTAAAGAAGTTTGATCTAATGGATTGCACATCTGTAAAAACTCCCATGGCTACTGCAACTAAGCTTGAATTAAACACTACTGAAAAGTCTGTGGATATTTCAAGTTATAGGGGCATGGTTGGCTCACTTCTGTACTTAACAGCAACGAGGCCAGATATAATGTTTGCTACATATTTGTGTGCTAGATTTCAGGCTGACCCTAGAGAATCTCACTTAGTAGCTATTACGAGAATTTTCAGATATCTCAAGGGAACACCAAAACTTGGCCTTTGGTACCCTAGAGATTCTGGTTTTGATCTAACTGGTTACTCAGATGCAGACTATGCAGGTTGTAGAATTGATAGAAAAAGTACAACAGAAACCTGTCAATTTCTAGGAAACAAGCTTGTGTCCGGTTCAGTAAAAAGCAAAATTCAGTTTCTACTTCAACAGCTGAAGTTGAATATATTGTTGCTGGCAGTTGCTGTGCACAGATTTTGTGGATGAAAAATTAATTGCTAGACTATGGTTTGCAAGTTGAAAGGATTCCTATTTTCTATGATAACACAAGTGCAATTGCCATCACTGAAAATCCAGTACAACATTCAAGGATAAAGCACATAGACATCAAGTACCACTTCATAAGGGAACATGTAATGAATGGTACTGTGGAACTACATTTTGTTCCAAGTGAGAAGCAGCTTGCAGATATTTTTACCAAGCCACTGGATGAATCCACCTTCTCAAGGTTGGTAAGTGAGTTAGGTATGCTTAATTATTCTTAAATCCTTATGAGATAATTTGCAAGTTGTAATGCAGCCAGAAATTTAAATTGATTTTTCAGTCTAGGATGAAATTTTGGTTAAGTCAAAATTTACATCTCGACGGATGATCGTTATCCATCGAGTTTGATCATCCGTCGGAATACAATTTGCTAATAAAAATCAATTATTTTTCTGGAATACTTTATCACTCGACGGATAACAGTTTAACCTGTCAATTTCTAGGAAACAAGCTTGTGTCCTGGTTCAGTAAAAAGCAAAATTCAGTTTCTACTTGAACTGCTGAAGCTGAATATATTGTTGCTGGCAGTTGCTGTGCATAGATTTTATGGATGAAAAATCAATTGCTAGACTATGGTTTGCAAGTTTAAAGGATTCCTATTTTCTATGATAACACAAGTGCAATTGCCATCACTAAAAATCCAGTACAACATTCAAGGACAAAGCACATAGACATCAAGTACCACTTCATAAGGGAACATGTAATGAATGGTACTGTGGAACTACATTTTGTTCCAAGTGAGAAGCAGCTTGCAGATATTTTTACCAAGCCACTGAATGAATCCACCTTCTCAAGGTTGGTAAGTGAGTTAGGTATGCTTAATTATTCTTAAATCCTTATGAGATAATTTGCAAGTTGTAATGCAGCCAGAAATTTAAATTGATTTTTCAGTCTAGGATGAAATTTTGGCTAAGTCAAAATTTACATCTCGGCGGATGATCGTTATCCATCGAGTTTGATCATCCGTCGGAATACAATTTGCTAATAAAAATCAATTATTTTTCTGGAATACTTTATCACTCGACGGATAACAGTTTATCCTCATCCGTCAAATTGTCTTAATCTTAGCCGTTAATTTCCTGAACATTATCCATCGAGTATACTTACAGTTTGTAAGCATAACACGACGGATAATTGATGGAATTTTTACAGTTTATTTTTAAACAGATATTTTAGGCAATTTTAATTGGCTACTTTATTTTACTTTATTATTTTTGGCAGTTATTTTTGAGATAGTATAAAAGCCAATTTCATTTCCATTGCTTTTCTTTTATCATTCTCAAATTATCTGCTCCAATTTCTTTCTCTTTCAAAGCACTTACTCTCTCTCTCTGCAAACTCTTATTCTCTAACAATGGCGCCTGTTGTCAAGATTATGTCTCAAACTGGGTTCATTTATGAGAAGAATAACTTCACAGCCTTAGTGAACAAGGGGATTCAGCATTCTGGTGACTACCACAAAATAATGGATTTTGTGAAGAACTGCAAGCTTTACTATGCCATGCTGGAATCACCCACCATCTTTTGTGAAGTTGTTGAAGAGATGTGGACCACTGCTACATACAACTCAACTGATAAGACCATCATACTCACCATTAAAGGTAAGGAATTATGTATTAATAGTGATGTTATCAAAGCATGTTTCAAAATTCCTGATAATATTGTGACCTCACCACACACAGACACTAAAATAGTTAATATGTTAAATTCCATGAACTATGCTCTTTCTACTTCTAAGTTGAGTGACATTAGGAGATTGGGTCTTAGGAAGGAATGGAGTTTCATGTGTGATATAGTGACCAAGGTCTTTTCTGGTAAAATCAGTAATTTTGATTCTGTCAATATTTTCATGCTTAACATGCTCTACATGCTAGTTACAGATAATTACTTTAATTTTAGTGACCTTATTTTGTTTGAGTTCAGCTTTAAATTAGGAGAGTTAAATAAGAGGGGCAAAAGTGTTTATTATGCCAGATTCTTCATGATGTTAGCTAACCACCTCTCTGAGGAAATTGTGCTTGAGATCCCAAACAAAAAATTAGATTGTTTGGTTCAAGAGAGAAGAATCATTGCAGATTTGAACAGGGAAAATCATCACAGAGAAGTGCCATTTTTCTATTTCCCTGTAATGGAAGCACCTCAGGTAAGTGAGGTAAGTTCATCTATCCCTACTACTATTCCAACCTCACTAGTTTTTTTAAATTCTAGTGTAGTTATAGCAACTGTGTCAATGACCCAACAGTTTCCTACCAGAGCTACCAAACCAACAAAAATTTCAAAATCCAAATCAAAGAAAGCCCCCTCTGGTATCTCTCAAAAGATACCAGTTGCGAAATCCACCAAAACCAAAGAGGGGAGTGTGAAGGAGGGCAAGGTAGGTGAGGGAAAGGGTGAACATAAAAGAAACCCTAAGGATAAGGATGGAGAGTTGAGTGGTTCCCATTCTAGCCACACTGCAGTTTCCCAACAAACTGTAGTGCTTAAAAAGGATAAAAGCTCATTTCTAGTTGCATCCTCCCAAAATAATGTAACTATTGAACAAAGCTCTCAACCAAGAGAACAGGCCAAGAGGGTAAGGGACACAAGCTCACCCCAAAATTATGCCAGAAAGAAGAAATCCAAAACCCTTGGGGATGCACAGGGTACACACACTGTGCAAACTGGTGCTAAAGACACAGTCACTGTACCTCTACAAATTTAGCTTGATGTTGCTCCAATAAATGTGGAGTCACAGCCAAAGTCTCTAGTGATAGAAGTACCTCAAACACCAAATTCTCCTACAAATTCTCTGGATGTGGATATGATCAACACATCAATTCCTGATTCCCCCTCTTTAACCTTGTTGGGGAAGCCAAAATCTAATGCAAGTGAGCATCATCTTTTAGATGATTTGTTGGCTCATTTGCCAATCCTTTCAGGAACTGTTGAGTCATCTGTGCCCAAAATATCATCAATCAGCACAGAGTCCACAATAGTTTATATTCCAAGTTCATTCATTTCTATTCTCTCGATGGATATTGCTCATCCGTCGAGTAGTGATTGTATCCCGACGGATAAGCTTAACAGCAGTTATCCGTCGGATAGCAAAACCACTAACCCGATGGATATTACTCATCCATCGAGTGTCTCTGCACAACTTCAAACTTCATTTATTTCTAGTGCAGAAGAATTAGTGGTTGTACAGTCACTCTTAGGATTGAGGGAAGAGAGTGTTATGAGTGAGAGTCTGGGTTGCTCCCAGGAAAAAGGAGAGGAAAAGAGTGAAACTATGCAATCCATTTCTTCAGGATTGGCAAAAGTAAGTGAGAGGAGTCCCACCTTAGATGGTGAAGGTGAGGGTGTGAGGGTGGGGAGCCAGAGTGAGACCCTGATGCAACAAAAGAGAGAACACGAGAGAAATGCAGGTACAGGAGCTATAAGGATGGATGGCATTGCTAGTGAGTCAATGAATGTCCAGATTGCAGACAGGGAGGGACTATCTCAGCAACCTCAAGCTGTTATAGATTCCACCTCCCTTGATACTGAGGCATTTACTCACCCTGTTCCAGCCTATCAACTTCTAGCTGAACAGGGCAATGACAATGCAGAAAGGATGCTCAATTTGGTGCATACCACTCAGTCAATGCTAAGAGCTAAGGATGGCATCACAGCTTTGCCTTCTATAGCTGGTGATGTGGATTATGAGACTGGTGGTTCAGCAGATTTCTTTGGTGATGAAGGTGGAGATAGTGAAGAAGAGGCATTGTCATAGGGGAGAAGTAGGTTCAAGTTCAAGATCAGGAATGCCATCATGGGCATTTTCAAAGCACTGTGATGAGCACTACTTCAAGATAACTCTGATTCAATTAATCAATCAGACAAATTCTGCCCTTCAAACCACTACAAATGCCAAAACCAAGAAGCTCCTTCAAGCACATCTTGCTTCTCTGCAACTACAACAGATTCAAGGCTTCCAATATGCTAGAGATGTTAACACCATCAAGGGTGATATTGATGAGATGAAGAAGGCCATTTCAGACAAAATGGATTCTAAGCTTCCAGAAGCTACAATGCTTGACATCAAGAGGCAACTAAGGAAAAATTCTGATCTTGCAACAAAGATAGATGCTTTGGATACAAGAATGTCAGCTATGGAAGCATCTCTAACAGCCATTTATCTTCATCAAGCCCAACAGACAGATTTTCTTCAGAAACTGGTGGCTGCTCAAACCTCCTCCTCTACTCAACTTGATGATAACAAAAAGGGGGGGAAAGGACCAAGTGAGGGGGAGAAGCTTCAAATTCAAATCAGTAAAGTAATTATGCCCACAATTGCTTTCACCAAGCCACCAGTAACAAACAGTATAGATCTGATCAATGAAGCATCAGCCATTTTAAGAGAAGCTGAAAAGGAGCAGTTGAAGCCAATCAACTAGGAGAAAATTGATGAGGACATACAAAGGAAGTTTGGGCTAGTAAAGGAGCCAGTAAAGTCAGCCATTCATCACTCTGAAGTCAAACAGATCTCTGTGAATGAAATGAGCATGAACAATCTGGAAAGAGGACAGCCATCCTGCATCAAATCTCCAAAGGCTGAAATTATTCTGAAGTCAAGGGTGAACTATCTAAAACTATCATTAAAGAACCCTTTGGATACAGTGTATGAGACACCTAAACCTGATGAGAAGAAGCTTCTGTCAAGGTCAATTGCCTTCTATAAGGATCCAGCTGATTCAGCTTTAAAACGAAGAATTGCTAAAGTTTTTAGGAATGGGAAAGAAATTTGTGTGGTGGCTGGACATCCTCAATTTGCTCAAGCAAAGAGAGAAGAAAAGGAAAGATTGAAGCAGGAAAAGAAGCAAGCTACTCTAGATGCCAAAAAGGCTGAGCAAAAGAAAGAGCAAGCTGCTATCTTAGCCAAGCTACAAGCTGTGAAACCAACACAACAGATTCCTTCTCAGCCATCTGGAATCACTGAATCTCAAGATCCAAAGAAGAAAGTTGAATCAGAACAGAAGAAAACTCAAAGATATAAGAAATTGGCCAAAAGAACCAAAAGGAAATTAAACTTTGTTGGCAAGGAATTGAAGGATCAGTTTCCCAAGGAATCCACTCCAACTACAACTCAAGCATCAAAACCCACTGTGATATTTGAAGACATCAAGGTGGTGGATCCTTATAGGAACATTCATGGTGAACCTATTATGCCTAAGGATGAGCAAATAGACTGGGAGAGCCTACCAATTCCTGACTTCAATTTGCCAATCATTAACAAGCCAAAGAGAACAAAGTCAAGAGCAGTCAAGAAAGTGAAGTTGTTACCTCTCAAATCCAAATCTCTAGTCCAAGCTCAATCTAAAGTCAACAAGGGAGATTACATGTACTTGTGTGATATCAAGGAATTATCTGATCTAAATCTCTATCTGGATAAATTAGAAGAAGTGAGGGGAATTGATGCATACAGAAATCTACCTGAAAGGTTAGTTTTCAAGTACAAGAGAGGAAAGGAGATTCAATGGCCACTTCACAGGATCCTTCAAGAAAGCCAAGCTGTACAGATTAAGGTTTATTCATCTTTCAAGAAGAACTTTGGGTTCAATGTAACTGCAAGAAGATTGGTTATAAAGAAGATTGAAGAACTGAGGAGTTTTAGAGCTAAAGATGCACTCCCAAAGACTCTAATTATCCCTTACACAGTGAGAAGAGTGCATCTAAGGCCCTACTGGCTGATGGAGTTCATGGATGACAAAGGAGTGAGAAGATTTTTCAGATTAGAAGACCAATTGAGCATCTCTAACAATGAGACTCTCTTGGAGATGCAAGAAATGCTAAATCTCTCAGAATCTGATGAACTGGAATTCCACAGAAAACTCCAAAATCAGATAGAAGAAAACAACAGAAAGCTTGGAAAGAGATCCAGACCTTCAAGGAACTAGATAAATCTACTCAGGCTAGAGGAGCACCTTGAAAATGACTGTGAGCTAAACTTTGTACATTTTGTTAATTAAAGCACTTTACAGTATTATCTACTTTCTTTTAAAGTTGTATTTTTAGGGTGTTTTGTTATCATCAAGTTTCTCTTAATTTATGGCTACAATTCCAGTAGACATAAATTGGGGGAGATTGTTGTGTATATGTTGTGAACTTGATGATTTCATTAACAAAATACCTTGATAGATTTTACTTAGTGAAAAATGTAGCACTCGACGGATAAGGATTATAGTCCCGACGGATGACTCAATATAGTCCAGACGGATGATGATTTATTATCCATCGAGTGAGTAGCTTATGTAATAATAAGACTGTAGCACATTTCTGCATACACCATTGTATAGATTCTGTAGTAGCATATAAGTCATGATTGACTTTAATTAGATATGCTGAATAGGTTGATTAATTGTACATAGATGATGTCTTGTAATTCTGCATAATTGAAATCAAGTCAAGTGCCAAATAGCTACCAACGGATGATTAACAAAGCTGTCGACGGATGATCAATATAGCTATCGACGGATGATCAATAAAGCTGTTGACGGATGATCAACAAAGTCATCGACGGATGATCATGTAATCAATGGATAATCAATTCAAACATCCATTGACAGTGACAACACAGTCACAGGCGTCGAGTGTATGCAAATGGAATGTAGTATCCTATTCAACTGGGTTTTCGAGAACAAAGAAGCATTGCCATTTCCATACTAATATGAAGATATTCAAAGATGCTGGAATAGAGTAATGAAGTAGCATAGTATTAGACTTGATAGTTTTTGTTTTATTATCCTGTCTTATTACTTTGTAATCTTGGTGTTATATAAACCAAGAAACAGCAAATAGAATAGTAACTGAGATACAAGGAGAGAAATATTTGTAAGCTATACTCTTAGCATTTCTCTGCATTTTTAGTTGTTCAACACTTGTAAGCTGCTGTGAGCTTTTTGCTACACAGAGTTCTTTCGATATATATTATATATCTCTGGTGGATACATTCAAATCCACCAGAAAGTTTTTAAAGACTTGTGTTTTTAATTACTTGTGTTTTGATTCATTTGAAGTTATTATTCCGCACTCTGCAAATCAATTCACACTGATATATAAATATTTAAGTTAGAATAATTTTATTTAAAGAAAAAGTTTCAAGAATTCCATTCAACCCCCCTTCTGTAATTCTTGTTGAATTGTTAAGGGACTAACAAACCTTAATTAGATTTCCACTTGACGTTCCCAGAACGCTTAACATTTTCCTTAATCGCAATACCCTAAGAGTATATATATATATACTCAATTATAATCACACAACACGTCTATACATAACTCGTATACTTTAACCATATAGACTTCGAATCACGCATTACGATGCAAATACGACATATAACACTTAATCCTTGCATTTTCAACTCTATACTTGAGTTATAATATCAAATATATACCCTTGTAACTAGACAACTCAATTCTTCCTTTTTCAACACTTAATTCGAACCAAAACAATCAAACAAATCAAATATCTATTAGAAATTACACATACATTCACGTAGCATCAAATCAACCACTTTTATATCTATATTCCATTCAGCTATAACCATAAAACACAATCCAAGAATTCAACATTAGCATGCAAGTATCAAAATCGCATAAAAACTTGAGATCAGGTCACCAATATTCCTTTAAATCATCTTTTAGCCTAAACGCTTACATGCAAAACTCTATCTCGATATGCATCCAAATTCTCATGTCGATTCTTGCTAGTAACTAATGCAATTAGCACATAAACTCACAAAAATCCACTTAATCTTTTTTAACCATAGGATCCATTCGGATTTTTCAAAAGAAACACACATGCATAGATAAATTTTGACATGCACTTACTAGAACCAAATCGAAATCACACCTTTAGTTCGTTTAAACACATAAATCAACTTTAATCCATTAAGATCAAACAAGAACACCCGAATTTCCAACAATCAAGACATGCATGCATCATTTGGAGTTCTTAAACCACAACTCAACCTACTTATTCAAGAATTTCTATAATCAATCAACAATAAATCATTTACATCATCAAAATCATCATAATAAACAAGAACCACTCGGTTTTCAAGCAAAACAACACATGCAACTCTTAATTTGATTCTTTAAATCATCAACTAATCAAATCTCTCAATTACTACTAAGAATATACATTAACAAATCATTTTTATCAAAGAACAATCAAATTTATTTTCTCAAAATCAAGGACCCATTCGGGTATCTATGAAATCACCATATGCAAACTTTGAAGATAGGTTTTATGATTAGTAGAGTTCAGTTTACACATCATGACTCACCACCTGTTCACCGGAGTTCATCACCGATGGCGGTGGTTCCACGGTGGTGCCCCCATTCGGGGGTTTCAATCCTTGAACCTCCGATTTCTCTTCAAAAATCACAGCAACAAATACTGCAAGATATAATCATCACAAATCACATCATCTCAAGTTTATTAAGACAAGAACTCGGAAAAAGTCGAACCCAAACACACACACATACTCGCATGCAAGTCCAAACACACACATACAAGTGAATCAAAGCTCATATAGGGAACAAGGGTGAAGTTTCATGAAGGTTTCCAAAGAAATAGAGAGGAAGAGAGATCATATAACGAGAGATAGGTAGAGAGAGAGAGCTTAGAGTGAGAAAGAGAAAGAGAGAAAAATGAGAGAATGTGAGAGAAGAGAGAGTGAGGCCGGGTGAAGAAAAGAAAAGGGGGAGGGAAGGGAGTATTTATATTGACTTGGAAGGGTGTGTGGTTAGTGTACCACACTTTTACATTTCTTTTCTCTTTTCTCTTATTTTCAATCCAAAAATTAATTTAATCAAGAAATAGCTCTCTCGGAAAAGATGAGAATGAAATGAATAATAATTTTAGAGCATAGATCTCGAAATTAGCTTTTTGACCATATTTTCGGAATAATTTTTGAGCGAGCGGTTGATTAAATACGGATTTTACAAGATTATGCTGAAAATAGCATTTTAGCTCCATAAAATCATTTTAAAATGCAACGATGACGAAATAAATCCATCTATCACTTTTACAAATTCTCTAAGACTATTTTGAAGATAACACAACAAATATCATGCCTTGACCTTACTCGAATAATTTTATAAAAAAAGCATAAAGGTCCAATAATCCTTATTTTAAATCAAATAAATCCCTTAAACCCTTTAAAAATTAACAGATCACGTAATCATGCATATAGACAAGCAAGCACATATATCCGCACGTCACAACTCGTATTCAATCATAGATTTTTCCCTTTTTTCATTATTATTCCTCTTTTTGCGTATCGGGTCACGTTCCGCTTGACGGCCCAACGCTCAGCGTTTCAATTACGATTCACAATTGATTATCTTTACTAACCGACACATTACTAGATCATAATTCTCACTTAAACATTCCATTTTACATATCAACACATATTTCACATTTAAACACTTTAACCCCTTTTTAAGACGGGTTCCGTTCTACCTGACGGCCCGACAACACAACTTAAGCTCTAAGCTGGCTCTTTAAATTGGAACGCGTCTATCTACACTCCCAGATACTAATATACAATAAAGATAATTAACCATCACTTAATTACATAATTTACAATCACACCACAGAAATCATACTTTATTCACTTAATTACGTCGTGAAATTCCCAGTCGTTACAATCTACCATCCTTAAAAGGATTCTGTCCCCAGAATCTAGTCTAACCAAATAGATGGGGATACTTTTCTTTCATTTTTCTTTATAATTCCCAAGTTGACTCTTCCACTAATGGATTTCTCCATAATACTCTAACTAGAGGTACAACTTTATTTCTAAGTGTCCTCTCCTTTCGATTCAAGATTCGAACTGGTTGTTCCATATAAGACAAATCTGGTTGAATTTCCACTGGTTCCAATTCGATCACATGGCTTACATCAGCATTATACTTCTTTAGAAGAGATACATGGAATACATTGTGAAGATGTTGCATTTGCGGAGGTAGCACTAATTCATAAGCCACCTTTCCAACTTGTCGCAGTACTTCGAATGGTCCAATATACCTAGGACTCAACTTCCATTTCTTTCCAAATCTGGTTAAACCTTTCCAAGGAGATACATTTAACAAGACTTTGTCTCCAGTCTCGAATTGCACATCTTTTCGTTTTCGATTCGCATACTTCGTTTGTCGATCTTGAGCAGGAATTAATCTTTTTCGAATCATTTCTAAATTTTCATTCGTTTGTTGAACTAGCTCTGGGCCAATTAATTTGCGCTCACCAACTTCATCCCAATATATAGGGGATCTGCACTTTCTTTCATATAACGCTTCATAAGGCGGCATGCCAATACTCGTGTGATAACTGTTGTTGTAGGAAAACTCAATCAATGGCAAATGATCATCCCAATTTTCTTTGAAATCTATTACACAAGTTCGCAACATATCCTCGATCATTTGAACTGTCCTTTAACTTTGTCCATCGGTCTGCGGATGATATGACGTACTCATTTTCAGCTTAGTTCCCAAATGATCATGAAATCTTGAGTTAAACCTCGAGTCTCTATCAGATATGATAGATACTGGAACTCCGTGACGCATCACAATCTCATCCAAATATAATTTAACCAATTTTTCTAATGAAAACCTTTCATTTATCGACAAGAAATGCGCTGATTTCGTCAATCGATCGATTACAATCCAAATTGTATCATGATTAGACTTGGTCTTTGGTAATCCTACCACGAAATCCATCGTAATATGTTCCCATTTCCATTCTGGTATGTCCAGTGGTTGAAGCAATCCACTTGGTCTCTGATGTTACGCTTTTAGTCTTTGACACGTATAACACTTACTTATCCATTCCGCAATTTCATTTTTCATGTTTGGCCACCAATAACTCTCTTTTAAATCCTTGTACATTTTCGTACTTTCAGGGTGAATTGAAAATCTCGAGTTATGCGCTTCATGCAATCTCATTTTTTAGCTCCACAACGTTAGGTATCCGGATATGTGAGTTAACACGATATATTCCCGTTTTATCCTTTTGAGATTTGATTTCCTCTCCTGTCACCTTATCCTTTTCACAATTCATCACTTGCTCTTGACAACATCAAATCTTTTCCTAAATTTCAGGTTGAAATGACATTGCATATATTGCTTCACCTCCAAATTCTGGAGTCTGCACTTCTATTTCCATCTTTTCGAAATCCTTGATCAATTTCTCTGATGACGTTAACATATTCAATCTTTCCTTGTGACTTAAAGCATCTGCTACTACATTCGCCTTTCCAGGATGATAATTTATTGCACAGTCGTAATCTTAGATCAATTCTAACCATCTTCTTTGTCTCATATTCAACTCCTTCTGGGTGAAAATATACTTTAAACCCTTATGATCCGTATAGATCTCACACTTTCCCCCGTACAAATAATGCCTCCAAATCTTAAGGGCAAACACAATTGCTGCCAATTCTAAATCATGTGTGGGATACTTCTGTTCATGCGGCTTGAGTTGCCTTGACGTATATGCCATTACCTTCCCGTGTTGTATTAACACACATCCAAGTCCTTTATATGAAGCATCGCTGAAAATCACAAATTCTCCTTTCTCATCTGGTAGCACCAACACTGGGGCGGTTACCAATCTCTTCTTCAATTCTTGAAAGCTTTCCTCGCACTTATCTGTCCACACAAACTTCTTGTTTTTCCTTGTCAACTTAGTCATTGGAACAACAATCTTAGAGAAATCTTGCACAAACCTTCTATAGTATCCGGCTAATCCCAAAAAACTTCCGACTTCCGTTGGAGTCTTGGGCCTTTGCCAATTCATCACAGCTTCTATCTTGGCTGGATCTACTTTGATTCCTTCTTTATTTACTACATGACCAAGAAATTGCACTTCCTTTAGCCAAAATTCACACTTCGAAAAACTTGGCGTACAACCTTTCATTTCTCAAAATTTCCAAGGAAATCCTCAAATGCTCCTTATGATCTTCTTCTTTCTTGGAATATATCAATATATCATCGATAAACACTATAACAAACTTATCCAAATATTGCTTGAATACTCTGTTCATAAGATCCATAAATAAGGCTGGCACGTTCGTCAAACCAAACGTCATTACCAAAAACTTGTAGTGTCCATATCTCGTTCGAAATGTCATCTTGGGTATATCCTCCGCTTTAATCTTTAGCTGATGATACCCAGATCTTAAATCAATCTTGGAGAAACACGAAGCTCCTTTTAGCTGATCAAACAAGTCATCGATTCGCGGTAGAGGGTACTTATTCTTAATCGTCAACTTATTTAATTCGTGATAATCAATGCATAACCTCATACTTCCATCCTTCTTCCTTACAAACAATACTGGTGTACCCCACGGGGATACACTCGGGAAAATCACTCCTTTATCCAACAATTCTTGGAACTGCGCTGCCAATTCCTTCATCTCTACTGGCGCCATACGATAGGGAGCCTTCGATACTGGTTCCTTTCTAGGAGCCAAATCAATCGTAAACTCGATCTCTCTATCTGGAGGTAGTCCAGGTAATTCATCTAGAAACACATCAGGAAAATCTCTTACTACCGGAATACCTTCCATCCTTATATATTCTTTCTCCACGTCCTTGACATGAGCCAAATAAACTTCACATCCTTGATGTAATAATCTCCTCGTCTCGATAGCCGTTAGAAATTTATTCTCTTGTCTTTTCCCTTTGAATATCACTTCATCACCATCCTTGGTTCTTAACTTCGCCTTCTTAATTTTACACTCTATTTGCGCCTCATGGTTTGACAACCAATCCATTCCTAATATAACATCGAATTCTCCTAACTTAAAAGAAATTAAGTCAGCGGATAAGTGCCGACCTTCTATAACCACATCACAATCGGGACAAACCTTATTAACAATGACTTTCTCTTGATTTGCTACCTCTATAATCAAGTTAGGTTCCAGAGGATACGCAACACAATTTATTCTATCAAGAATACTTTCAGAAATAAAAGATCTAGTTGCTCCAGAATCCATCAATATTTTTACTTCTACTGAGTTAATAACAAGCATACTTGCCACCACATCCACATCTTGCACAACATCTTTCATTGTCATATTAAAGGTCCTAGCTCTGGGTTGAGCTGATAGTGTTGGGAGAGGCGGCGGTCCAGCAATCCTAAGAACATTGGCCTTTTGAGCAGGCTCCTTGCAGTTTCTGGCCATATGGCCCACCTTTCCACATTTGAAACAAGCTAAGTCAGGCTTTTCTGTTCCACTCGGGCACTCCGATGAATAATGCCCTTTCTGGTTACACTTGAAACAGGTCACATCCAAGTTGTTACACCTTCCCGGGTGTCTCTTCCCACAAACCTTGCACTCTTGAATCTGAGGTCTATTATCCTTACCCGGTTGTCCTGCCTTTTGAAAACGGTTCTTCTGGGCTCCATTACCGGGTTTAAACTTTTAAAACTTTTGGTTCTAACCTCCACCATTCTTTCCAAACTTCCCTCTAAACTTTGAACTTCCTTGCTCTTGCTCCGAGCTTTCAAACTTCCTTTTCCTACCTTCATTTTCTCTTTTTGTAGCTTCACGCTCTCCTTCCACTATCATTTCCTTCTTCACCAAGGCGGCATAATTCTTGATTTCCAATAATGCCACTTAACTTCTAATCCATGGCCTAAGTCCCTGTTGGAACCGCTTGGCCTTCTTTGCCTCCGTATTTACATACTCAGGTACGAATATAGACAACTCCGAAAATTTCACCTCATATTCCGCTACCGACATATCTTTTTGACTAAGGTCCAAAAACTTCATCTCCAACTGATCTTGTATATAACTTGGCAAATATTTCTCCAAAAACATTTCAGTAAACTTCTCCCATGATAAATCCTTTCCTTCCAGCAACGCCTTCGAAGATTCCCACCAGAAGCTCGCTTCATCTTTAAGGTAATAACTCGCATTCTGAGCTTTCTTCTCATCCTTAACTTCCCCTAACTCAAACACTTTCTCCAATTCTCTTAACCACGACTGAGCTTTTATCGGGTCTGGTAAACCTAAGAACTCTGGGGGATAAAGAGATTGAAAATGTTTGAAGTTTCCAACTTTAGGGGCTACGGGTTGTTGCAAAAGCTGAGCAAGTCTGCTCATCATGGTGGTTTTTGGATTCACTTCTGGGTCTTGGGTTTGGATTTCTTCTTCTTGGTGATCCGGTGAGTTGGCCATTTCTTACAAACCTGATTGAGCAATTATTTAGCAATACGATAGCATGGCATACCTATAACAACATTTTATTATGAAGTCTCTTTTGCGGGTTTTAAGCTTTACCCAATTTTGCACATGTAATCCTATTACTATATAATTCTCATATCAGTGTTGTTTTCTCGTGGCATAGGGTATGATTTTACGAAATTTTAAACACGGTTGTATGAGAGCATGGTATGAAAAACAGTTTATATGGATTTCCAGGGTGCACAATAGGAAACAAGATATGTAATTGATTCATCAAACCAAGGGTACATAAATAAAAGTCTGATTATCACAAGTTCAGGAATAAGGTACAATAATATAAAGGGTTAAACAGAGGAAAAACTGGAAAACATCCCCCTAACTACCCCTAACTTCTAACAACTACTACTATAAGGTTCCGAGATACAATAGAATAAATGAAAAAGGGATCTCGGCATCTGACCAAGTATCTCAAAGCCCACCGGCGCTGAAAAACAACAACTACGGGCTCCACCAAAAGTCCCGCCTGACCAACACTAACATCTAATCATCCATAATATCTCTCAACACAACCAACATCCAGCGAATGATCTTGTGCAGCCTCCGGGCCTCAACATCAGCATCACTAGTGGATGGTCCCTCATCCAATCTCCTCCAGGCAACCTGGTCCACCATCTTAATCCAGACTCTCCACTCATCATCCATAACTGAAGTACTTTGCCTAGTCTCTCGAGCTAGCCTATCCACCAAAGCTCCCAACTCAGGAAAACGGGAGTAAACAAAGTCTCAATCCTGGGCTAACTTGCCACCAACACCGAAAGGCATAATCTTAGGCATCTCAGACTCTGGCTCAAGGGCTGGGGTCTCTGACTCTGCCTCAAGGGTGATATCTGCATAGGGATCTCACTACTCTCAGATGGATCCTCCTCTGGATCTGAACTAACATACACAGGCTCCTCTGAAGAGGGTGAAATGGGGTCCACTGGGGTACCGGTCAAACTAACCTCTGAATCGAAATCCATACCACTACTGGGATCCTGAGAGAAAACATAAAACGGCAACCAAGAAATAACATTAGGGTTAAATAAAGCTTCCAGCTAACTCACACCCTAACTCTAGTCACCACTCTAGCTTATATACACTTTCCTTAGACTATACCTAATAGTCTAACTCAACTCTATATGAGTCGAACTCTCTCACGATATGGATATATACCCAAAATACCCTTTTACTCCTAACTTGTCTCAGGGACTAGATCATGTAGCTCTGATACCAACTTGTGACGCCCTCAATCTCGGGGTTAGGAAATGAGGACCCACACACCTTTAAACTATAAATTAAATAAGCACAAACCCCGATTAGCTACTAACAAGATCAAACAGGATAAAGTATGAGACAATATTACAACTACCAACCATTGAATATACTTTACAACCCAAAATATACTCAAATTTACATAGTCAATTCCGACTTGGAATCGACAGATAACCCATTGTATCTTAACAACCTTTCGGTTAAGCGCTTGCTCACTCAAAACCTGTACTACCTGCTCTGGCAACCGGAAGCCCTCAACACGAAAGGGACCACCAGGTACGCTCTTACGAGCAGTGCGCCTAAGCCTGGCCATCTTCTTGCTTAACTGCCATGGTTAGATTAAAACAAAACATATGAGTATAAAACTCAGCAAGTAACTATAAAACAGTTCTATGATACAAAATCCACAATAAACCATTTCTGAACTCAGGGCATTCTACTTTATCATTTCTAGGTGGCAGATTCCTATCTTTTGGGCTATGAAAGGGTTACGGAGAAAAGCTTTGGGCTTTCAAGGAACAAGGCTCAAGATAGGGTGAAAGCTGACATTCATCACAAATCATTAATCGAATCACAAATGATCTTTCAAATGGAAAGCGATAATCTTTTCATCATTGGGAATCAATTATATGATTGATAATATCAACAGAATCAAAAATCAGGGTTCACAAGCTGTAAGCTACACAATATCACAGTCAACTCTTTACAAAACAATATAAGCCTTTTCATTTTCAAAGAATCAATTACTGAATAGGAAATTAAACTCCTTTTTAAAAAGTTATGGAACCCTTGATTGGATTACTTTAACTTTCAATTCATAATAATACGGGTGATCAGCCCGTACCGACCTCCATCCGGTCTTTAAGGTACCAATGGCATAATTTCAGCCTTAAACTGGACTAGCCCCGCTAGCCTCTTAACATGACTGGACTAGTCCCACTAGTCTCTTACGTCTCAATCCAATCCATCAGGAATTCGTTTGGAAAACCTTGTGTTGGAAAAAGAAAGGTTTACTAAATCCATTTTATCATTACCAAGAATATGAAATCATTCAGACTTTTTCAAGTCAAAACTCATTCTTAAGTTCAATTTCAAGAATTCAAAGGAAGTGAATAAACCAAAGGTAAGCAAGGTTCAATGCCAAAGATCTTGATCAAATGATAACAAGGTACGCAAGCTAGGGAATCAAAACCGTTTCAAGGATCAATAGGATATAAGGTAAACAAAGGAGTAAAGGATCATTACACAAGGGGTTTGTAAAGGTTCTTATAGGGTTTCCAACAGTTCATGGTATTTACAAGTAATCAGGATAAGAAAATGTTACCAAAGGGTTTGGACAATAGTCTTATCAATAACAAGTTCACAAGAACAAAAATAGGGTATCTCAAGAATCAATAACAGGGGTACATTACTATAAAAGTTCAATACTCTACATGGCATGAACAATATCCTCTTTATAACCATTTACACAAGTAAGTATAGTTACTTTCCTGAATTCGCTTTCCTGTTCCACAAAGGTTGAATACTGCCACTTAGTATACTTTTCCCTTTCTTAGCCTGAATGCCCTCACGCTCCGAATCTACAATCAAGAACCAAAACCTTAATTAGATTCCCACTTGACGTTCCCATAACGCTTAACATTTCCCTTTATCGCAATACCCTAAGAGTATATATATATACTCAATTATAATCACACAACACGTCTATACCATAACTCGTATACTTTAACCATATAGACTTCGAATCACGGATTACGATGCAAATACGACATATAGCACTTAATCCTTGCATTTTTAACTCTATACTTGAGTTATCATATCAATTATATACCCTTGTAACTAAAAGACTCAATTCTTCCTTTTTCAACACTTCATTCAAACCAAAACAATCAAACAAATCACATTCTAAAAGACTCAAGGGTGAAGTTTCATAAAAGGTTTCCAAAGAAATAGAGAGGAATAGAGATCATATACCGAGAGATAGGTAAAGAGAGAGAGCTTCGAGTGAGAGAGAGAAAGAGAGAAAAATGAGAGAATGTGAGAGAAGAGAGAGTGAGGTCGGGTGAAGAAAAGAAAAGAGGGAGGGAAGGGAGTATTTATATTGACTTGGAAGGGTAGTATGGTCATTGTACCATACTTTTACATTTCTTTTCTCTTTTCTCTTATTTTCAATCCAAAAATAAATTTAATCAAGAAATAGCTCTCTCGAAAAAGATGAGGATGAAAAGAATAATAATTTTAGAGCATAGATCTCAAAATTAGCTTTTCGACTATATTTTCGGAATAATTTTTGAGCGAGCGGTTGATTAAATACAGATTTTACAAGAGTATGCTGAAAATAGCATTTTAGCTCCATAAAATCATTTTAAAATGCAACGATCATGAAATAAATTCATCTATCACTTTTAGAAAGTCTCTAAGACTATTTTTAAGATAACATAATAAATCTCATGCCTTGACATTACTCGAATAATTTTATAAAAGAAACATAAAGGTTCAATAATCCTTATTTTAAATCAAATAAATCCCTTAAACCCATTTAAAAATTAACAGATCACGTAATCATGCATATAGACACAAGCACATATATCTACACGTCACAACTCGTATTCAATCATAGATTTTCCCTTTTTTCATTATTATTCCTCTTTTTGCGTATCGGGTCACGTTCCGCTTGACGGCCCAACGCTCAGAGTTTCAATTACGCTTCACAATCGATTATCTTTACTAACCGACACATTACTAGATCATAATTCTCACTTAAACATTCTATTTCACATATCAACACATATTTCACATTTAAACACTTTAACCCCTTTTTAAGATGGGTTCCGTTCTACCTGGCGGCCCGACAACACAGCTTAACCTTTATGCTGACTCTTTAAATTGGAATGCATCTATCTATACTCCGAGATACTAATATACAATAAAGACAATTAACCATCACTTAATCACATAATTTATAATCACACCACAGAAATCATACTTTATTCACTTAATTACGTCGCGAAATTCCCAGTCGTTACACATTAATTATCGTATTATTTGTCATAATAACTTAAAGCATTAAAAATTTAAGTACTAATATTTATGAACATTTTATCGAATTTATAAGAGTTTGGCACAAGAATCCAGTATATATATATGATGATTACTGGATATGTATATGAAAAAAGGTTGAAATCATTCATAAAAAATGACAATGATAATTAAAATAACGCTATATTAGTTCTATAGTAGAAATAATATGTAGTATAATATCAATCATATCATATAAAATAACATATTCTAAAGTACATATGTCATGTACAAATACTATATATGCATATATTTGTTAACTAAACACTTTCGCAAATAATTTAACAACATTATATTGACACTTCAACACGAGAAATTTGTAATTGGGTTGAGACATCTTCTAAATCACTTAAAATAAGTTTTCATCACATTACATTCATATATATGAACAACACAAATTATACGAAAAAACAGCTTATTTGACTTAGAGATCGCCTACAATCAAAATATTTGTTATCAACCGAATTTTCAAGTCTGCAAAAAAAAAATTGTAACACAAAAAATCATCAACTTATAGTCTAAATATTCATTAACCATAAAATATCTACAATGTTATTTTTTTACATTTTAAATTAATTATTAGGGGCTATACTTTATTTATTAATCTTAAAAAATTCAAAAAATTTACACGTCGAATTCCGAGGAAAAAGCTCGTGCCTCGCACGGGCTATTATGCTTGTTTGTGTTTTTATAGTTTGATTCATATTTTATTTAAAATTGTAATTTACTTTTCGGCTTCTCTGTTTACTTATATTCAAATTTGTAATAAGCATATTATTTACTTCATTAATAAATATTTTCTTTAAACAAAAATCTAGCTCCGTCATTTTTTCAAATTTTTACTACTAAATATAAATTCAATAATAAACACCATACCACATCTTGAATAAAAAACTATTATAAGTAAATCTTAATTGGAAAGTTTTTATGAATAATACTAACATCCAAAAAATGATGAAGTTGATAAATTTGTACTATCTATTTAATTAAAATTAAGTTAGTATTTTAATTAAATTGATTAATATATTTAATAAACAATGATAGAAATATTGAACTGAAGAATGATAACTTTCAGATTGAAACATTATATTAAATCAAACTAAAAAATTTAATTATCCAAAAATTTGTAAAAACGAACGTGTAATTAATGCAGTTGTAGTTTTGATTGTTGTGCGACTAACTAATTCACTTATTGCTATGCATAATACAGTTGTAAACACCAATGTTAATATATTAATTACAACTTATCCAGTGCCTTAAAAGGAACAAGTTAAAAGAGTCAAATTGTGCTCTTAAATTTTTAAATTTGAGTAGAGTGAAAAGATTTTTAATGATTTAAAGAACCGCTAAGAGTTTCTTATAGCAATATTTTTGTTTTTTGGAGCAACATTTTTGTTCTCCCTCCTAAAAAAATATGTTAAGAACTAAAATAGAGAATTTATTGAAGATGCTCTTACATCATGTAAGATTCTGTTATGCACATATTTACTCTTAACTTTAGAATAAGTATCAAACTTGTATTCACATTTCATTTTTAAGTTGAATATACAATTAGTTATATATATATTTCTTTTTTTTTCTCTTAGCTCTCTCTTTCTCTACACAATATTATTCATTTTTGCTTGAATTCATAGAGCTCTTCATAGTATCAATGCTTTCGGTAACAAGATGAACTTCCGCAAATGCTAAGATAATCGTCTCTCTCATTTCTTATGATCATATATCCGTCTATTTCATTTTTTAGTATACATCAGGTTTCCAATACGTATATTAATGTATTTTTTTAGTTGATATTTGTTAAGATAAAGATTGAATCAGTGGCTAGAAACTCGTATATTAATGTTGTTTCCAATACGTCAACAAGCAATACTGCCAGTAATAATAATACTACTGGTAATATAGAAGAAACGGAATCTGATAGTGTTAATGCGACTATTTTCAATCAACATGCGTTATTTTTCGCAAAACTTGGTCATCCTGGTTTAGTTTTAATCTCTAAGAAACTGACTAGAAGCGAGAATTATGTTCCCTAAAAGAGATCTCTCACATTACTCACTGTAACTTCTCCTTTAAAGACTCGGTGAAACATGATTAATGACATACTAGTTATTCTCAATATTGTCTCTTAGAAAATCAGTAGTGAAATTAATTTTGTTCATTCTACTAAAACTGTTTGGGAGAAATTACATGATCAGTTATCATGTGTTGTCGTGTTGATGATCATTGTGTATACCAAGTCTTAAAAGATCTTTATACTCTGGAACAAGGTGATTAGACCGTAAAATTTTATCATCACAAAAAATTGTATAGTCTGAACTAAAATGGTAAGTTCTGCAAGAAGATATTAAAGTTATGAAACTTCACAGGAAGGGCTTAGCCAAATCTCTAAATTCATCGTAAACTAAGCTAGGAGATTTGGTTTATTGCTATTTTTCTCGCAAAAAATGGCCACATAACTGAGTAAAAAATTATGCAACCAACGGAACGTGTATCAACCATATTACCAACACAGTCACTATAACCCTTTTTTTTTAAAGTTAGCAAGAAACAACGAAAAAATTCAAATGTGTATTTTTAGTAACATAAAACTTTAATGACAGCCTCAAAATGAGTTATTCGGGGAGCATATAAGAACAGGCTCTATGATTGCACTAAATAAGTAATATCTTGTTGAGAAGATGTAAGGTACAAAGTCTTATCAACTAAACATTGATATAAAGAAAAATCACGAAGAATAATACCAGAATCAGCA
Organism: Apium graveolens; assembly: GCF_009905375.1. Classification (NCBI taxonomy): domain Eukaryota; kingdom Viridiplantae; phylum Streptophyta; class Magnoliopsida; order Apiales; family Apiaceae; genus Apium; species Apium graveolens. The sequence goes on from NC_133651.1 coordinate 50,843,529, forward strand.
TTATCAAATAACTTGACATGAAAAACATAGAAATTGATAAACCATAAATAACTTATATGAGAAGCAATAACATTATCAATCCAACATGTTTGAGTAACTTCAAACCTTCACAATTATTAACTATAATAGTCTATGTGGTAGTAAATAATAGAAAATATAGTTATCTTCTACCATATGCACCATTCCAACCATACTCTTTAGGTAAGATTTTAGCTATCAAAGATTCACAAACTACTTCTTTTAATCACAATCTCGTCCTCTTTATTTATCCACCTCATCTTACGCTTAATTTCTCACCCCTGCTGTTGCACAGTTCTTATTGCAGAGGTATGAACTCACTTTTAGTCATTTTATTTTATATTGAATTGAAGTTGTTGATTTTTTTTATTTCATTTGTTTATATATTTATTTGTTCATTTCAAATCTTTTGTTATTATGTTATCTTGAATTAATGCATTTTTAGAATGCAAATGAAAGTCATCTGTCAAAATTAGGAAATGTTTCATTCAAATGTATCAAATTTCAATTTATATTCGCAGATAAAGCAATTATTAATTTTTCTCAGTTTTTATTTACACTATAACAGTTATAGGAGCATTCACATCCCATTACCCATCTATTCCCAATCCCCTTAATTTAGGAAATTTATGAAATATAGCTCAAATATCATTTTACATCTGATTCCCCGTCTTAGGATATTTTTTATAAAACAAGCATTTGAGTCCCCATATTTGGGACTTGTTTTCCATTCTCCATTTTATATTTTATACAATTTTAAGTGTAGATTTGGAGTAAGAAATAATAAAATAATAGTTAGTGGTTAAAGTTGTGAAAATAGGTGGGAGAAAGAATTAATAAAAAAGAATATAGAGATAGAGATGAGAATTGGGATGTAGGAAATTTTTTGAAGGTAAATAAAATGTGAGAAAATTTTTAGGAACTTATTATTTATAGTATGTTTTTAGGAATGGGGACGGGATGTGATTGTGAATGCTCTTACGAGTTTGGGAGTTTTGAGCACAACAGGATGATATGATATTATCTATTGATTGTGCAGCTTATGAAATTAAAATTTGCAAACCTTACGGCACCATTGTTTTTGAAAATCTAATTAAATTTGTTTTTAAAAAATAACTGTTGTGCTCGTTTTCGGTTATGGGCCCTAAACAGGTCCCCATGAGTGTATTGAAGAGATAGGCTCTCATATGTGAGCTAGAATTGAGGATTCATATGACTTGGGTCAGTATATGCGAGCTGGGCTCGTGACGTGCGAGCTAGGCTCGTAACATGCGAGCTGGGCTCAGGTACACACACACGAGCTGGGCTATGGGTTCAGGTGTCCACACGCGAGCTGAGCTCAGGTGTACACACGCGAGCTGGGCTATGGGTTCAGGTGTCCACACGCGAGCTGAGCTCAGGTGTCCACACGCGAGCTGGGCTCAGGTGCCCATACGCGAGTTGGGTCCATGAGCCCACATCTTATGGAAACAAAGGAAACATCATATTTATTTATTGAGTGGAAAGGCGTTGCGGGCCGAGGTGACCAAGCCGGCCCGCATTAAAGGACTTTTATGTACAACATGGAAAGTGACTCATAAATGACTGAGTTGCTCGCAAATTTCGGGGCCGACACGGGGTGTTCCTGTAATCACGGAAAGAAATGCGGAGATGCCGTGAGATTGTAGGAAGCGTGTGGAGTCTGTCGACATTTGCGTGACTAATTGGCTGAAGGCCTGACTTTATCATGGGCTTGGGCTGCACTGGTTAAAGAACTCTAACCCTAGCCTATGTGACTTGTTCCCCAAGAACTACGTGTTTCACGATCAAGGGTGTAATACTCTTTGTAGTAGCGGTCTTGATCCCTATAAATAGGGTACGTAGGCACTTGTATGAGACATGAGTCGACACTTGATAGAGAATAATATAAACCCTATTCTTTCTTGAGGAGTCAACATACAAGCTCATCCACCACCATAAAACAACCTTCCTCCGCCTTCAAACATCATCCTTGATCCTTGTTCCGACCATTAACCTCCACAACACTGTTATACGAAATTCTCCCTATAATATTTGGCGCTAGAAGGAGGGGGGTTTTCATCTCCGGGAGAAGAGATGACCAAAGAAGGCAAACAAGCGGTGACACCAGGAAGCGGGGGCAAGAAGAAGGACCAGAACGAGGTCGAGCACACGCTCCCGGAAGGTCAGGCGCCACCACCACTAATTGACTAGCTGATCATATGAATGAGATCAATGCCCAGATGTCAAAGGTAGAGAAAAGCTCGGTCCGGAATGTTAAGCATAAGGCTCGCCGCCTCAAGGTCTCTCAACGTAGCTGGAAGGGCTATGGTCCTCAAAAAAGGTTGATTCACGAGTTTGATGACATAGCAACTGAGACCAAGCAGAAGAAAGAGGCATCACTAGAAGAGGAAGAGATACCTCAGGATCGGGTTGAGCAGGAAAGCCAGATCTCTAAGAGATCGGGGCAGAAGCCAACTTCATCCGAGGCAAGGTCGACTAGTGTGCTAGACCGTGTGGGTAAGAAGCTAAGTGAGCATGACCTCAGACTCAAGTTAGAGAATTGCAAGAAAGAGAGAGAAGAGAAGGAGCCTGAAGATCAGTAGAACCCCAAAAAAAGGGCGTGCAGCGACCCCTCCAGAAAGATATCAGCGCACCCCGCCCAGGAGGAAGGAGTGATGTAGACGCAGAGACAATCATGAAGAGGAGTCGCAATTGTGAGCTGAAGGAGGGGGATGCCATGAGCAACCTCAGGGCTCTCACCACTCGAGTAACATGAATGGTGATAGGGAAAGAGAAGTTGTTAGAGTGGGAGACCTAAGGATGAACTTAGACGAGATGGAGCGGGAGAAGAGGGGACCCCCAACCTCGAAGACCCCTTCTCCGTTCATAACTGCTATTCGATCATCCCCCCTACCTCGAGTATTCAAGCACAACCCTGATATTCTATTCAACGGTGAAGCTGACCCGGTGGAATATCTTATACAGTTTAACACTGAGATGGAAGTCTATCAGGTGTCGGAGCCAACCCGCTAAGACTCTTCGCATCGTCACTCAGAGGGAGCGCCCAAAAATGGTTCTCCAAGTTGGGACCTGCTAGCATAAGGACATGGCGGCAATTGGAGGACCTTTTCATCAGGAAATTTCAGTCCACCCTCCGATACTCACCTCATGTGGCTACGCTAGCCAATATAGAGCAAAGGGAGTAAGAGCCCCTGGCGGAATACTTTCGCAGGTTCAATACCGAAGTTCCTAAGGTGAGAGGCGTCAGCGATCATCAAGAAAGTCTTGATTGCAGGGTTGAAAGAAGGGTCAAAATTTTGGAAAGTCTCCAGGCTAGTGAGCCGAGAAACTTGACTGAATTCTATGAGCAATCTGAACCCTTTAAGAGGGTGGAGAAGTCGATGAGGGAGCTGAAAATCAGCGAGAACTATCGAGACAAGAGAGATCGGTCCTCGAGCCCTGATGAGAGGAGGAAGACGTATCGGCGTAGTTCAAGCCCCAAGAGGTCTTCCCGGAGCAAAGAGACAAATAAAGATTTGGGGAGGCCCTATACAAGCAAATGGAAGACACACACCCCTCTAGTAGCCTCCATCGACCACATATATGCTACCTATGCTAGGAAGGGGGTGTTCAGGAAGGCAGCCCCTCTCACAGACTACAACAAGAGGGATACTTCGAAGTATTGTGCATACCACTAGGCCACGGGGCATGATACAGCTGATTACAAAAAATTGAAGGATGAAATTGAGACGCTGATAAGACAAGGGAAGCTTATAGAGTAGGTTGTCAAGGAGGTTCGAAAACACAGGACGGATTATCATACCGTCCCTCCTCCTCCCCCAGAAGACAAAGAGAGGGTACCCCGGGCCGGCAGCATTCATATTATTATAGGCGGATCTCACATTGGTGGAGACAGCCAGAAGGCGATGGAAAGATATGCCCGGGAAGAAAAGGACAAGCCCCTCACCAACGTCAACCATATGAGTCAAAATCCCCTAGAGCTCTTTGAAAAGGAGGCTGATGACATTGTGTTTAGGGAGAATGATGCAAAATGGGTGCACTACCCCCATACTGATGCCCTGGTCATAAAAATGAAGATTGGGACAGTGAATGTCCATCGAGCATTGGTGGATACCGGGAGCTCGGTAGACTATCTAACCTATGATGCCTACAAAAAACTAGGGCTGCTGTATAGAGAGCTGACCTCGACAGGTGGGCACTTGTACGGGTTCATGGGAAACTCAATCGGAGTAAAAGGGACAATTCGGCTCCCGGTGACCTTAGGAGAAGAACCTTATGTGGCCACGCAGATCGTTATGTTTATAGTTGTAGATCAGCCTTCTGCCTATAATGTTATAGTGGGCAGGCCCCTTATGAGGGGAATGAGGATGGTGAGCTCGATCTATCACATGACAATAAAATTCCAAACCCCCACGGGGGTAGGCTTCTTGAAGAGATGTCAATACGAATCGAGGGTCTGTTACAACCAAGCACTCAGGGCAGCAGAGTTAGGAAATGCATCGAAAGAGACGGTCAAACCGGGTGAAGGTGATGTCCTCATGGAAGAGGCAGAGGGCAGGAAGAGAGTACGTCCTGAGGGACACGAGAATTGTTACATGATTTCAATCAAGGAATTGCCCGAGAACTATTTCGAGCACATGGGGATTCAGGTGGAACCACGCCCAGGGGCCCTGCTGATGGAGGCCTCTCAGCCCATCATGTTGGTACATGAGGGGATTGTAGAAGAGGCAAGTGATGAAGAAGAGAGCCCATAACAAATCGCTACAAGACTCAGGAAAGGGAAGTGGGCACGCGAAGAAACAACAACTACGGATCTGCCCAACGGAATCACTCGCACGGTCACCATGACCTCTGAACGCTTGGTAAATCCGGTTCGAGCTCACCAGCCCGAGCTCGAGGACACGAAAGGTAGGACAATCACGGAAGTGAGAGAAACCAATGAGGCTCGAGCAAACTTGGACCCGAGAATGCCCCCAATGGATGAGAGGGCTGGGGTCGCAGAGGACACAATCCCGATCTTGGTAGACCTAAATGATCCTTCTAAAATACTCAGAATAGGCTCTAACTTAAGCCCTGACCTAAGGGAAAACCTGGCCCAATTCTTGAGGAGAAATTTGGATGTCTTTACGTGGTGACACTGTGATATGATAGGGATTGACCAGAATGGCATATGCCACCGGCTCAACTTGGACCCAAAAAAGAAGGGGGTCAGACAGAAGAGGTGGTCGATTAGTGGAGAGAGAGCAGAGGCCCTCAAAGAAGAAGTGGATAGACTGATGGAGGCAGGGCTTGTAATAGAAGCCTTCTACCCATGTGGTTAGCCAACCCAGTGCTTGTCAAGAAACCAAATGGAAAATTGAGGACATGTGTGGACTTTACCTGTGATGCCCTCAATCTCGGGGTTAGGAAATGAGGACCCACACACCTTTAAACTATGAATTAAATAAGCATAAGCCCCGATTAGCTACTAACAGGATCAAACAAGATAAAGTATGAGACAAGATTACAACTACCAACCATAGAATATAATTTACAACCCAAAATATAATCAAATTTACATAGTCGATTCCGACTTGGAACCGACAGATAACCCATTGTATCTTAACAACCTTTCGGCTAAGCGCTTGCTCACTCAAAACCTGTACTACCTGCTCTGGCAACCGGAAGCCCTCAACACGATAGGGACCACTAGGTACGCTCTTACGAGCAATGCGCCTAAGCCTGGCCATCTTCTTGCTTAACTGCCATGGTTAGATTAAAACAAAACATATGAGTATAAAACTCAGCAAGTAACTATAAAACAGTTCTACGATACAAAATCCACAATATACCATTTCTGAACTCAGAGTATTCTACTTTATCATTTCTAGGTGGCTGATTTCTATCTTTTGGGCTATGAAAGGGTTACGAAGAAAAGCTTTGGGCTTTCAAGGAACAAGGCTCAAGATAGGGTGAAAGCCGACATTCATCACAAATCATTAATAGGATCACAAATGATCTTTCAAATGGAAAGCGATAATCTTTTCATCATTGGGAATCAATTATATGATTGTTAATATCAACAGAATCAAAAATCAGGGTTCACAAGATGTAAGTTATACAATATCACAGTCAACTCTTTACAAAACAATATAAGCCTTTTAATTTTTCAAAGAATCAATTACTGAATAGGAAATTCTATTCCTTTTTAAATAGTCATGGAACCCTTGATTGGATTTCTTTAACTTTCAATTCATAATAATACGGGTGATCAGCCCGTACCGACCTCCATCCGATCTTTAAGGTACCAATGGCATAATTTCAGCCTTAAACTGTACTAGCCCCGCTAGCCTCTTAACATGACTGGACTAGCCCCGCTAGTCTCTTACATCTCAATCCAATCCATCAGGAATTCATTTGGAAAACCTTGTGTTGGAAAAAGAAAGGTTTACAAAATCCATTTTATCATTACCAAGAATATGAAATAATTCAGACTCTTTCAAGTCGAAACTCATTGTTAAGTTCAATTTCAAGAATTCAAAGGAAGTGAGTAAACCAAAGGTAAGCAAGGTTCAATGCTAAAGATCTTGATAAAATGATAACAGGGTACGCAAGTTAGGGAATCAAAACTGTTTCAAGGATCAATAGGGTATAAGGTAAACAAAGGAGTAAAGGATTATTACACAAGAGGTTTGTAAAGGTTCTTATAGGGTTTGCAACAGTTCATGGTATTTACAAGTAATCAGGATAAGAAAAGATTACCCAAGGGTTTGAACAATAGTCTTATCAATAACAAATTCACAAGAACAAAAATAGGGTATCTCAAGAATCAATAACAGGGGTACATTACTATAAAGGTTCAATACTCTACATGGTATGAACAGTATCCTCTTTATACCCATTTACACAAGTAAGTAGAGTTACTTGCCTGAATTCGCTTTCCTGTTTCACAAAGGTTGAACTACTGCCACCTAGTATACTTTCCCCTTCCTAGCCTGAATTCCCTCACGCTCCGAATCTACAATCAAGAACCATAACCTTAATTAGATTCCCACTTGACGTTCCCAGAACGCTTAACATTTCCCTTAATCACAATACCCTAAGCATATATACATATACTCAATTATAATCACACATAACGTCTATACCATAACTCGTATACTTTAACCATATAGACTTTGAATCACGCATTACGATGCAAATATGACATATAGCACTTATCCTTGCATTTTTCACTCTATACTTGAGTCATCATATCAATTATATACCCTTGTAAGTAGACGACTCAATTCTTCATTTTTCAACACTTAATTTGAACCAAAACAATCAAACAAATCTAATATCTCTTAGAAATTGCACATACATTCACTTAGCATCAAATCAACCACTTTTATATCTATATTCCATTAGGCTATAACCACAAAACACAATCCAAGAATTCAACACTAACATGCAAGTATCAAAATCGTATAAAAACTTGATATCAAGTCACCACTATTCCTTTAAATCATCTTTTAGCCTAAACGCTTACATGCAAAACTCTATCTCGACATGCATCCAAATTTTCATGTCGATTCTTGCTAGTAACTAATGCAATTAGCACATAAACTCACAAAAATCCACTTAATCTATTTTAACTATAGGATTCATTCGGATTTTTTTAAAAGAAACACACATGCATAGATAAATTTTGACATGCACTTACTAGAACCAAATTGAAATCACACCTTTAGTTCGTTTAAACACATAAATCAACTTTAATCCCTTAAGATCAAACAAGAACACCCGAATTTCCAACAATAAAGACATGCATGCATCATTTGGAGTTCTTAAACCACAACTCAACCTACTTATTCAAGAATTTTTATAATCAATCAACAATAAATCATTTATATCATCAAAATCAACGTAATAAACAAGAACCACTCAGTTTTCAAGCAAAAAAACATATGCAACTCTTAATTTGATTCTTTAAACCATCAATTAATCAAATCTCTCAATTACTACTAAGAATATACATTAAAAAATCATTTTCATCAAAGAACAATAAATTTTATTTTGTCAAAATCAAGGACCCATTCGGGTATTTATGAAATCACCACATGCAAACTTTGAAAATAGGTTTTATGATTAGTAGAGTTCAGTTTACACATCATGATTCACCACCGGTTCATCGGAGTTCATCACCGGTAGCGGTGGTTCCACGGTGGTGCCCCCATTTGGGGGTTTCCAACCTTGAACCTCCGATTTCTCTCCAAAAATCACAGCAACAAATACATGCAAGATATAATCATCATAAATCACATCATCTCGAGTTTATTAAGACAAGAACTCGGAAAAACCTAACTCAAACACACACACATACTCGCATGCAAGTACAAACACACACATGCAAGTGAATCAAAGCTCATATATGGAACAAGGGTGAAGTTTCATGAAGGTTTCCAAAGAAATAGACAGGAAGAGAGATCATATACCGAGAGATAGGTAGCGAGAGAGAGAGAGAGAGAGAGAGAGAGAGAGAGAGAGAGCTTCGAGTGAGAGAGAGAAAGAGAGAGAAATGAGAGAATGTGAGAGAAGAGAGAGTGAGGCCGGGTGAATAAAAGAAAAGGGGGAGGGAAGGGAGTATTTATATTGACTTGGAAGGGTAGTGTGGTCATTGTACCACACTTTTACATTTCTTTTCTCTTTTCTCTTATTTTCAATCCAAAAACGAATTTAATCAAGAAATAGCTCTCTCGGAAAAGATGAGAATGAAACGAATAATAATTTTAGAGAATAGATCGCAAAATTAGCTTTTCGGCCATATTTTCAGAATAATTTTTGAGCGAGCGGTTGATTAAATACGGATTTTTCAAGATTATGCTGAAAATAGCATTTTAGCTCCATAAAATCATTTTAAAATGCAACGATCACGAAATAAATCCATCTATCACTTTTAGAAAGTCTTTAAGACTATTTTGAAGATAACATAACAAATCTCATGCCTTGACCTTACTTGAATAATTTTATAAAAAAAACATAAAGGTCCAATAATCCTTATTTTAAATCAAACAATTCCCTTAAATCTTTTTAAAAATTAACAGATCACGTAATCATGCATATAGACAAGCAAACACATATATCCACACATCACAACTCGTATTCAATCATAGATTTTCCCTTTTTTATTATTATTCCTCTTTTTGTGTATCGGGTCATGTTCCGCTTGACGGCCCAACGCTCAGCGTTTCAATTACGCTTCACAATCGATTATCTTTACTAACCGACACATTACTAGATCATAATTCTCACTTAAATATTTCATTCCACATAACAACACATATTTCACATTTAAACACTTCAACCCCTTTTTATGACGGGTTCCGTTCTACCTGGCGGCCCGACAACACAGCTTAACCTCTAAGCTGACTCCTTAGATTGAAACGCATCTATCTACGCTCCCAGATACTAATATACAACAAAGACAATTAACCATCACTTAATCACATAATTTATAATCACACCACAAAAATCATACTTTATCCACTTAATTACGTCGCGAAATTTCCAGTCGTTACAATCTACCCTCCTTAAAAGAATTATGTCCCCAGAATCTAGTCTAAGCAAATAGATGGGGATACTTTTCTTGCATTTCACTTTCTAATTCCCAAATTGACCCTTCCACTAATGGATTTCTCTATAATACTCTAACTAGAGGTACAACTTTATTTCTAAGTGTCCTCTCCTTTCGATCCAAGATTCGAACTAGTTGTTCCACATAAGACAAATCTGGTTGAATTTCCACTGGTTCCAATTCGATCACATGGCTTGCATCAGCATTATACTTATTTAGAAGAGATACATGGAATACATTGTGAAGATGTTGAATTTGCGGAGGTAGCGCTAATTCATAAGCCACATTTCCATATTATCGCAGTACTTCGAATGGTCCAATATACCTAGGACTCAACTTCCCTTTCTTTCCAAATCTGGTTAAATCTTTCCAAGGAGATATCTTTAACAAGACTTTGTCTCCAGGCTCGAATTACACATCTTTTTCTTCTCGATTCGCATACTTCATTTATCGATCTTGAGCAGCAATTAATCTTTTTCGAATCATTTCTAACTTTTCTTTCGTTTGTTGAACTAGCTCTGGGCCAATTAATTTGCGCTCACCAACTTCATCCCAATAAGTAGGGGATCTGCACTTTCTTCCGTACAACGCTTTATAAGGCGGCATGCCAATACTTGCGTGATAACTGTTGTTGTAGGAAAACTCAATCAATGGCAAGTGTTCGTCCCAATTTCCTTTGAAATCTATTGCACAGGTTCGCAACATATCCTCGATCGTTTGAATAGTCCTTTCACTTTGTCCGTTAGTCTGCGGATGATATGCCATACTCATTTTCAGCTTAGTTCCCAAATGATCATAAAATTGTCGCCAAAATCTTGAGTTAAACCTCAGGTTTCTATCAGATACGATAGATACTGGAACTCCGTGACGCATCACAATCTCGTCCAAATATAATTTGACCAATTTTTCTAATGAAAACCTTTCGTTTATCGGAAAGAAATGCGCTGATTTCATCAATCGATCGATTACTATCCAAATTGCATCATGATTAGACTTGGTCTTTGGTAATCCTACCACGAAATTTATCGCAATATGTTCCCATTTCCATTCTGGTATGTCCAGTGGTGAAGCAATCCACTTGGTCTCTGATGTTCCGCTTTTACTCGTTGACACGTATAACACTTACTTATCCATTCCGCAATTTCCTTTTTCATGTTTGGCCACCAATAACTCTCTTTTAAAATCTTGTATATTTTCAAACTTCCAGGGTGAATTGAAAATCTCGAGTTATGCGCTTCATGCAAAATCTCGTGTTTTAGTTCCACAATGTTAGGTATCCGGATACGTGAGTTAACACGATATATTCCCTTTTTATCCTTTTGAGCTTTGATTTCCTCTCCTGCCAACTTATCATTTTCGCAATTCATCACTTGCTCTTGACAACATTGAATCTTTTCCAAAATTTCAGGTTGAAATGACATTGCATATATTGCTTCACCTCCAAATTCTGAAGTCTACACTTCTATTTCCATCTTTTCGAAATCCTTGATCAATTTCTCTGATGACGTTAACATATTCAATCTTTCCTTGTGACTTAAAGCGTCTGCTACGACATTTGCCTTTCCAGGATGATAATTTATTTCACAGTCGTAATCTTTGATCAATTCTAACCATCTTCTTTGTCTCATATTCAACTCCTTCCGAGTGAAAACATACTTTAAACTCTTATGATCCATATAGATCTCACACTTTTCCCATCCAAATAATGCCACCAAATCTTAAGGGCAAACACAATTGCTACCAACTCCAAATCATGCGTGGGATACTTCTATTCATGCGGCTTGAGTTGCCTTGACGCATATGCTATTACCTTCCCGTGTTGCATTAACACACATCCAAGTCCTTTATATGAAGCATCGCTGAAAATCACAAATTCTCTTTTCTCATCTGGTAGCACCAACATTGGGGCGGTTACCAACTCTTCTTCAATACTTAAAAGCTTTCCTCGCACTTATCTGTCCACACAAACTTCTCGTTCTTCCTTGTCAACTTAGTCATTGGAACAGAAATCTTAGAGAAATCTTGCACAAACCTTCTATAATATCCGGCTAATCCCAGAAAACTTCTGACATCCGTAGGAGTCTTGGGCCTTTCCCAATTCATCACAACTTCTATCTTGGCTGGATCTACTTTGATTCCTTCTTTATTGACTACATGACCAAGAAATTGCACTTCCTTTAGCCAAAACTCACACTTCGAAAACTTGGCGTACAACTTTTTTTCTCAAAATTTCCAAGAAAATCCTCAAATGCTCCTTATGATCTTCTTCCATCTTGGAATATATCAATATATTATCGATAAACACTATAACGAACTTATCCAAATATTGTTTGAACACTCTGTTCATAAGATCCATAAATGTGGCTGGCGCGTTCGTCAAACCAAATGCCATTACCAAAAACTCGTAGTGTTCATATCTCATTTGAAACGCCATCTTGGGTATATCCTCTTTTTTAATCTTTAGCTGATGATACCCAGATCTTAATTCAATCTTGGAGAAACACGAAGCTCTGTTTAGATGATCAAATAAGTCATCGATTCACGGTAGCTTGTACTTATTCTTAATCGTCAACTTATTTAATTCGCGATAATTAATTTACAACCTCATATTTCCATTCTTCTTCTTTACAAACAATACCGGTGCACCCCACGGGGATACACTGGGGCGAATCACTCCTTTATCCAATAATTCTTACAACTACGCTGCCAATTCCTTCATCTCTATTGGCGCCATACGATAGGGAGCCTTCGATACTGGTTCCATTCCAGGAGCCAAATCAATCGTAAACTCGATCTCTCTATCTGGAGTTAGTCCAGGTAATTCATCTGGAAACACGTCAGGAAAATCTCTTACTACCGGAATATCTTTAATCGTTACGGATTCTTTCACCACGTTCTTGACATGAGCCAAATAAACTTTGCATCCTTGACGTAATAATCTCCTCGTCTCGATAGCCGTTAGAAATTTCTTCTCTTGTCTTTTCCCTTTGAATATCACTTCAACACCATCCTTGATTCTTAACTTCACCTTCTTACTGTTACACTCTATTTGCGTCTCGTGGTTTGACAACCAATCTATTCCTAATATAACATCGAATTCTCCTAACTTAAAAGGAATTAAGTCAGCAGAAAAGTGCCAACCTTCTATAATCACATCACAATCAGGACAAACCTTATTAACAATGACTTTCTCTTGATTTTCTACCTCTATAATTAAGACAAAAACTCGGCAAAATCAAACCCAAACATACACACATACTCGTATGCAAGTACAAACACACACATGCAAGTGAATCAAAGCTCATATATGGAACAAGGATGAAGTTTCATGAAGGTTTCCAAAGAAATAGAGAGGAAGAGAGATCATATACTGAGAGATAGGTAGAGAGAGAGAGAGAGAGCTTCGAGTGAGAGAGAGAAAGAGAGAAAAAGAGAAAAATGAGAGAATGTGAGATAAGAGAGAGTGATGTCGGGTGAAGAAAAGAAGAGGGAGAGGGAAGGGAGTATTTATATTGACTTAGAAGGGTAGTGTGGTCATTGTACCACACTTTAACATTTCTTTTCTCTTTTTTCTTATTTTCAATCCAAAAACGAATTTAATCAAGAAAGAGCTCTCTCGGAAAAGATGAGAATGAAACGAATAATAATTTTAGAGCATAGATCTCAAAATTAGCTTTTCGGCCATATTTTCGGAATAATTTTTGAGCGAGCGGTTGATTAAATACGGATTTTTTAAGATTATGCTGAAAATAGCATTTTAGCTCCATAAAATCATTTTAAAATGCAATGATCACGAAATAAATCCATCTATCACTTTTAGAAAGTCTCTAAGACTATTTTGAAGATAACACAACAAATCTCATGCCTTGACCTTACTCGAATAAATTTAGAAAAAAAAGCATAAAGGTCCAATAATCCTTATTTTAAATCAAATAATTCCCTTAAATCCTTTTAAAAATTAACAGATCACGTAATCATGCATATAGAAAAGCAAGCACATATATCCACATATCACAACTCATATTCAATCATAGATTTTCCCTTTTTTCATTATTATTCCTCTTTTTGCGTATCGGGTCACGTTCCACTTGACGACCCAACGCTCAGCGTTTCAATTACGCTTCACAATCGATTATCTTTACTAACTGACACATTACTAGATCATAATTCTCATTTAAACATTCCATTTCACATATCAACACATATTTCACATTTAAACATTTTAACCCCTTTTTAAGACGGGTTCCGTTTTACCTGACGGCCCGACAATACAGCTTAACCTCTAAGCTGACTTTTTAGATTGGAACGCATCTATCTACGCTCCCAGATACTAATATACAATAAAGACAATTAACCATCACTTAATCACATTATTTATAATCACACCACAGAAATTATACTTTATTCACTTAATTATGTCACGATATTCCCAGTCGTTACATCACCGACCTAAACAAAGCTTGCCCGAAGAATAGTTTTCCTCTACCCTGAATCGACCAACTGGTTGATTTCACAGCTGAGCACGCACTATTTAGCTTTATGGATGCTTATTCGGGATATAACCAAATCCCAATGTATGGGCTAGATCAGGAGCACACCTCCTTTATTACTTATCGGGGTCTCTATTGTTATATCGGGATGCCCCTCGGGCTCCTTAACGCCGGGGTAACCTATCAAAGGTTGGTGAACAAGATGTTCAAACATCAGTTGGGGAAAACCATGGAGTCCTATGTAGATGATATACTTGTAAAGTCAAAGGAAGCAAATGATCATGTCTGCCACCTATCAGAAATGTTCCAGATCCTAAGGGAGTATATGATGAAGCTCAACCCCCAGAAATGTGTGTTAGGGGTCGAATCGGGGAAGTTCTTGGGATTTATTGTCAACCATAGAGGCATTGAGGCCAACCCCGCCAAGATACGAGCCCTACTCGAGATGAGATCCCCACGACGGGTGAAGGATGTTCAAAGCTTAACGGGGCGAGTGGTTGCCTTAAACCGCTTCATCTCAAAGTCCTCCGATAAATGCCAGGAGTTCTTCAAAGCAATTAAAGGAGTGGGGAGGAATTTTGAGTGGAAAGAAAAGTGTGAGGAAGCCTTTCAGAACATAAAGAAGCATCTCAGCAGTCCTCCAATGTTGTCCAAACCAAAGGCAGCTGAGACTCTGGTCTCATACTTGGTCGTTTCGAACTTTGCAGTAAGTGCGGTATTGGTCCGAGAGAAGGATGGTATCCAGCTCCCAGTATACTATATGAGTAAAAGGCTAGTCGATGCAGAAACTCGGTACACAAGTCTCAAAAAATTAGCATATGCTCTGATCCTGGCCTCCCGAGTTAGGCCCTATTTTCAGGTGCACAAAATAGAAGTATGAACCTCCTATTCCCTCAGGAAAGTGATGCATAAACCGGAGTCTTCTGGTCGAATGCTGAATTGGACGGTTGTGCTCGGCCAGTTCGAGGTGGATTATAAACCAAGGACCGCAATCAAAGGCCAATCCCTGGCCGATTTTGTGCTGAAACTTCCTCCAGATCAAGAAGTGGAGTAGGGAGCCCTTGTTATCATACCTAGTGCGGAAGAAGTCGGGCAGGAAAGCCAAAATAGTGCCCCCATAGTGGAGCCTATTTGTGGATGGAGCATTTAATAGGGATGAGGAAGGAGCTGGAATTGAGCTAATCAGCCCAGAGGACCACAAGATCAGACGCGCGACCCATCTGGCCTTTCATGCAACCAACAACGATGCTGAGTATGAGGCCCTAACCAAGTCTCAAGCTAGCTTTGGAAATAAAGGTGGAAAATTTTAATGTGTTCAGTGACTCCATGATCGTGGTCTATCAGATAAACGGGGGGTACCAATCTAAGGGGCCAAGAACATAGGTTTACCTGAAGTGTGTGCAGAAGATAATTGCAAGGTTCAATGAGGTGAGATTGTAACTGATTCTGCGCGGGAAAAATGAAGGCGCGGATGAGCTGGCCAAGCCCGGCTCACGCTGTGAGGCCACTCTGTTAGGAGTCGTGCCCCTTGATATACAGAGGCATCCTAGTGTGCCCGAACACGAGGTGAGCATCATTGATAGTGACCTCAGTCCCACGTGGATGACACCTATTTTATCTTACATGGATCATTCCCAGATGAAAAGAACGAGGTGAGAAGAATAAAGTACAAGGCAGCCCGTTATGTGATATATGATGGGGTCTTATACAGAAGAGGGTTCAGTGTGCCCCTCCTCAAGTGTGTAGAGGGGGATGAATGCAATTATATCCTAAGGGAGGTGCACGAGGGCATTTGTGGCAATCACTTGGGGGTAACTCCCTAGCTTAGAAAATCCTCCGTCAGGGTTACTATTGGCCAACGCTGAAAAAAGATGCCTTTGAATTCTCTCAAGATTGTGATAAGTGTCAGTGATATGCCAATTATTACAACAGCCCCGTAGCTCCTCTCACATCCCTTATGAGCCCTTGGCCTTTTGCTATGTGGGGAATTGATCTGATTGGATAACTCCCGAAGGCCAAGGGGGGTGTCAAGTACGCAGTTATTGCGGTGGATTACTTCACTAAATGGGCAGAGGTCGAGCCTTTGGCCACCATCACGGTAAAGAAGCTCAAGGAATTTGTGTACGGAACCATTGTATGCCGCTATAGCATCCCTTACAAGTTGGTATCTGATAACGGGAAGCAGTTCGATAGCAAGAAGAAGCGGGAGTTCTGTGAGCAGCTGGGAATTCAGAAGAATTTTAGCGCCATTTGCCACCCCCAAAGCAATGGGCAAACGGAGGTTGTTAATAAAATCATTAAGCACACCTTGAAGACAAAGCTTGAGGAGAAGAAAGGAACATGGCCAGAGGAGCTCGCACAGGTCCTGTGGTCTTACAACACGACCCCTCGGACTACAACTGGAGAGACCTCTTTTTCTTTGGTGTATGGGTGTGAAGCCATGGTGCCCGTTGAAGTAGGGGCGGGATCTTTTCAAAGGGATAACTATGACTCATAGGTGAATGAGGTCAACCATCGACTCTACTTGGACATGATTGAAGAAACACGGAAAGATGCTCAGATCAGGATAGCAGTATATCAACGAAGGACAGCAAGGCACTACAACAGTAAGGTTCGAGCTCAAACTTTTAAGGTGGGAGATTTGGTTTTGCGCCGGGTCATGCCAAACACCAAGGTAGTGAGCCACGGAGTCTTTGAGGCAAATTGGGAAGACCCTACAAGATAAAATCAGTACTGTGGGAGGGAACCTACCACCTCAATGATATGCAGGACAAGTTAATCCCGAGAACCTGGAATGCGGAACACCTCCACAAGTATTCTGCAAGTATTATAAGTAATATTATTCTTCTCAGACTTAGTATTATCTTAATATATTCCTAAGTCTCGGGGGGTAGTGCCATATAGGTGCCTCCCTGAGACCACAAGCATGTAATCTTTTTACTTTCCATTATCTATGAATGAATGATTGATATTTATATGTGCCTTGATATCTTAACACCTGTTAATAGATTAAAATACCAGCAGGGGAGCCCATCCTTGGGAGCCCTTGTGAGGACAAAACAGTTGCTTCGTTAACATGTTAAAATCATAAGTTAAGCCGGGCCTCGGCCCGCTTTATAAACAAGTCTATAAACCGAGCTGGGCCTCAGTCCGCTTGGAAAAATAGTGAGCATGAAACGAATTAAAGATGAATATAATACTATAAAAGTAGAAGGAGGTGCCCACGAGATCACCTAGAAGCATGCCTTGTGAGTTTAGAACTGACTCTAAATCTAAGGATAGCCGCGAGGCGAGCCTGTATCCTTGACTTGCATCTTCTTTATTAAAGCATATAGTCCCAACCCGCTTCTAGGGAAACAAACCAGCCATACGTGTCCAGACAACAATAATAGGCCAGTAGGGATGCGAGTTTGTTTTTGAGTTTATTTCAAGTTTAAAAGGGCAACATGAGCTCGAGGGTGCGAGCCGAGAAGCCCAGCCCTCTACCAAATAAACATATTTGCCATAAGCGGCTAGGGTTGTGATAACCTTAGACCTGCAGTGGCAAAAGTTCATTTCTGACAAAGGAAGAAGGGGGCGAGCAAATCTTATTTGAATTGTATGGCTCGCAATATACGAAGAGAAGACACAGGAACGAGATGCGATCCCATGGGCCCGGCTCGCTAATGCAAGTATACGTGCAAAATCTGTGAGTTAGCATGGATGTGAGCCTATTTTACTTAAAATTATTATTGATTTTACTTATTTTACCCGAAAAGTAGACAATGATGCGAGCTGGTGAGCTCGGCTCGCTGTCAAGGTGTAGCACCCGCCATATGCGGCCAGGGTTATGATAACCCTTGGTCAATAGGGGCACATTAAGTTTACACAAAATAGAAAAAGTTAATAAGGAAAATCAGCTAGCACGATAAAAGTAAATACAGGCACAAAAGACTTGACAATTTATACAAACAAAGTTATAAATAGTTAAGCTCAAAGGCGAGAAATTTCAAATACATACGTGAGGCGAGTAGGGTGCCCTCTTACCCATTCAAAAGTCTATCTTCAAATTAAATTAAATTAAGGCTTGTCAGCCTCTGCCTCCTTTCGAGCTTGCTCATCTGCGAGCCGGGCCTGCTCTGCTGCGAGCCGGGCCTGCTCTGCTGCGAGCCGGGCCTCCTCAGCAATCTGAGCATCCCTCTCCTTCTCCAGCTTCCAGCATGCCTAGCTGTACCAGCATCCAGAGCACCCCAATCGAAGTCAGGAACCTTGTTGATAAAAACTTTCATGAAGTTCCTAGCCCCCAGGTTCCTGGCATCCGCAAGGGTGGCCTCACGGCCTGCGGTCAAGGCAGAAACTGACCCCTCCAGCTCGAGTACCTTCTCCTCAAAGGCCTCTTTCTCCTTCTTCCACTCATTTGCGGCCAGTTCATGGGCCTTCTTCTGGTCCCTTAGCGCCTTCTCATGGACAGAGGATAGATCGAGCATCTTCTGGTTGTAATTATTCACAAGCTTGACTATATCCTGCCCATGCTCGTTGACCTTGCTTTAAAGGGACTTTACCTTGGAGCCGAGCTTTATATTGGCCTGGTTGATGGCTCACATTTCTCGAGCCCTAGACAGCTAGCGGTAATACACCTCAGCCGCAGCCCTGGTCAGCGCATCATTGTTGGCCTCAAGAGAAAAAAAAGTCAAATTATTCACATCCTGGTCGCTGATATGAGCCTGAGCGAGCCGGCCAACTGTGGTCACGACCGCGTTAGAAGAAAAAGAAGTGGGGAGAGGGGCATCAGTTGGAGCAGCCTTTTTCGGGTCGGGCTCGCCGGTTTTTCCCTCCTTGGGGCCTCAATGCCTTTTTAGCCGAGGAGAGGGCCCTCCGCTCTTGAGGTGCTCAGTGAGAGTGGTCATGCGGGCTGGAGGATTAACTTGAGAGCGAGCCCCCATGGTCGCAGCTACGGGCTGAACTGGGCCCGAGGTCGCGGCTTGCTCAGCCTCCTCCATGAAAGGAATGGGCGAGATGGCCATTTCTGAAAGGCAACAATAAACAGTAGATTAGTCACAGCATGATACAATGGGTAGAAGATATGCGAGCAGATAATAGATGCAGGAAATTAAAATACAATATAAAGTGAGACGTGTGCAGAAAATATAAACATGTGAGCATACGGGCTCGCATGATCGGGCCCGATATTCTTACCCTTCCTGGCTCTTTTCTTTGACTTCTTCTTTTAAGGAGTCAACCTCACTCCTTCCTTCAAAAACCCACACGCGACCAGGTTCAAGGTCGTTATGAGTTTTTGGATATCCCTGTCTGCCTTGGGAAGTCCTAGAAGGCTTTTCGTGTTTATTTTTTCCTGTCCATTGAGGACAGTGCGAGGCGGGGTGGCTGGAGATGAGTAAAAAAGTTGATTATTAAAGAACTATTGTGAAGAAAAGAAGTACGGCCAGAAAGGACTTCTCTTAAATGTGTTATAGTAGAAGTGAGTCTGAACTCGAGGCACCTCGTGGATATAGAAGTAGGGGCTCTTTCACTTCCCTGAGTTACTCGACCCGTTGTGGATGAGGTTTTTCTTGTTGAAGTATGGCCAGACTGAGAGATAGAAATACCCAAAGTCGTTTGGCGAATGCTTTAAGTTGAGGAAATAACCTAGATGCCTCGCGGTTAGAGGAGGATACCCACACTTATGGTACATAATGTACAGTGCGAGGGTGGCGCGGTATTAATTCGGGTTGATCTGAAGGGGTGCGAGCTGGTAGTACTCACAAACGTCCTTAATGAAAGGGTGGAGGGGTGAAGAGATTCCTAGACTTAGCAAGAAGGTGGACAAAACCATGTGAGGTACCCTACCTCCATTCTCCTGGTAGTTGAACCTATAGTATCGCATGTACGGCAAGGGCAAGATAACGTGACCCTCAAGCTGGAATTGTTCGATGTGCTCAGCCAGATGCTTCTGAGTGAGCGAGATGGGCAGGTCGCGACAAGCGAGCACCTTTATCTACTCGGTTGTGGTAGAACTCTCATCCTCATCTGGGATGATCTGCTTTCTAAAAATGATTTCACCCTCAAGTTCGGGTTGGGCAGG
The DNA here is from genome assembly GCF_009905375.1 of Apium graveolens. Classification (NCBI taxonomy): domain Eukaryota; kingdom Viridiplantae; phylum Streptophyta; class Magnoliopsida; order Apiales; family Apiaceae; genus Apium; species Apium graveolens. The sequence goes on from NC_133651.1 coordinate 50,863,714, forward strand.
AGGTGCGTAAGGATTAGGAGAGGCCGCAGGAATATAGTTATAGTTGCAGATTTTGAATTGGCTTGTCACATCTGCCACCTCCTCACTTTGAGGGGAATTATAAGACCAATGCAAGCCGTCTTCTTCACCCTCGATCCCCAAGATGGGATACTCTGCGGCAACAGGCTCCTTCCCTTTCTTAGTGTCATAGTAGGCACTCCCCAGGTCGCTGTCAGTAGACTCAGAGTCAAGATGAATGGGGTCGAGCTCATTGGATGCAACTTGCTTAAGGCGAGCCTCTCTCTCTTCATCCATTTCCTTCAGAATCTCCTCGGCCCGTTCTTTGTCTATAGGAGCGGGCTCGCGGCGTAAAAGTTTCTCCACCCCAAGAGATGTCGGTATCTTGGAGAGGTCCACGGGCCTATTTCTCCAGACGTAAATATTAGTCTCACTGGTGTAGTCATTAGGGTTAGGATCAAGGTGAATGTCCAGCGAGCCGGAGCCAGAGAGGGAGGTCAGCTCGCTTTACCCGCTCCTACGCATCGAGTTCTCAACTCTAGCAATATTCAGGGCCCCTTGAGGGGTGATGGAAGAGCTAGGAGAAATAGGTTGACTGAGACGGCCAGAGAGGGAGGTCAGCTCACGTTGAAAGTCCTTCGAGCCTCGCTGCTCAGGTGGGTATTGGTTTAATGGAGATGGAGTAACTGAAGAACGAGCTGGGCTGGCAGATGAACGAGCCGGGCTCGAAGAAGAGCGAGACGATCCGTAGGAGCGGGCTGAAAATGCACTCGGCATCTGTAAAAGATGGTAAATATTAGTGTGTGGCCCTAAAAAAATATAGAAAACAGGTATGGGGTCGCACCTAAGTGTCTTCACGTAACACACGAGATCGCGCCTAAGTATCTATGTGGGCAGACGGGCTCGCATCGCGTTTCGTGATTGTGTGTGGGCTCGCATCGAACAGGTGGTGTGTGCTCGCATGGTACATATGAACAAACACAAATGAATATTAATGACTGAAGATCAAAAGGATACCTGTAGGAGAATCGTAGGATGATCCTAATGAATCTGTTCCCGGAGAATATCGCCGCCGATAGACGGTTCTTGTGGTGATGATGGTTTTCGCCGTGGTAGATCCTTGAGCAAATTGGGCAGAGGTTTTTTAAGTGTTCTTGAAGTTGTGAGAAATGAAATGAGATTCTCACATATTTATAGGAAATAGGAGAGAGAAATGAGGAGCGCCATGTGTCATCATCTCAGAGGATGACACGCATCCCTACACCAGTTGTCCTACAACTGTCATGGGTTTCAAACTCATGGCTGGTGAAAGACATGCGAGGCGGCTGGGTGCGACCTCGTGGGCTCGCACACGCGGGGTCAAAAAATCTTATGCTAGAAAATTTCTAGCCTCAAGATGCGACCAGGAATTTTGGGGGTAGATGTTGTGCCCATTTTTGGTCATGGGCCCTAAACAGGTCCCCATGAGTGTACTGAAGAGGTGGGCTCTCATATGTGAGCTAGAATTGAAGATTCATGTGATTTGGGACAGCATATACGAGCTGGGCTCGTGACGTGCGAGTTGGGCTCGTAACATTTGAGCTGGGCTCAGGTGCCCACACACGAGCTGGGCTCACACATGTAAAATGGGTTCAGGTGTCCACACGCGAGCTGGGCTCAGATGTCCACACGCGAGCTGGGCTCAGGTGCCCACATGCGAGTTGGGTCCATGAGCCCACATCTTATGAAAACAAAGGAAACATCATATTTATTTATTGAGAGGAAAGGCAGTGCGGGCCGAGTTGACCAGGTCGGCCCGCATTAAAGGACTTTGTGTGTAATATGGAAAGTGACTCATAGATGACTGAGTTGCTCGTAAATTTTGGGGCCGACATGGGGTGTTCCTGCAATCACGGGAAGAAATGCGGAGATGCCGCAAGATAGGAAGCGTGTGGAGTCGGTCGACATTTACGTGACTAATTGGCTGAAGGCCTGACTTTATCATGGACTTGGGTTGCACAGGTTGAAGAACCATAACCCTAGCATATGTGACTTGTTCCCCAAGAACTACGTGAGGCTTGATCCCTATAAATAGGGTATGTAGGCACTTGTATGAGACATGAGTGGACACTTGATAGAGAATAATAAAAACTCTATTCTTTCTTGAGGAGTCAACATACAAGCTCAGCCACCACTATAAAACAACCTTCCTCCGCCTTCAAACACCATCCTTGATCATTGTTCCGTCCATCAACCTCCACAATACTGTTATACGAAATTCTCCCTATAACAATAACTAATCATTATTACTAACAATTTACTTTATATTATTTTAACTAATCATTGTATTAAATATGTCCTTGAAGATACTCTTAGTGACGAGTTTTTGCTGGTCAAGAAATTGAGAAAAAAAATATTAGATATTGTACAAGACTTAGCAAATTTGTTTATTAGATATTGTACTTGGTGTCCTTGAAAATGCTCCGTGTAGACTTAGAAAATATAAAAGATGTCTTTGAGCTATAATTGTTTATTTTTAGAAGAAGTCTGGTTAGTCTTGTATAATTTCTAAGGCCCTGTTTGGATTGGGGGTTAAGGGGGGTTGGACTGAGCCGGGTTGGAATAAGTATTAACAACCCATGTTTGGGAAATTTTTTTATTACGAGGGCTATCTGAGGGGGATTTATTGGGGGTTAAGGAGGGTTCATAACTTATAACAAAGCCTAACATTTTCAACACCCCAAATCGGGGTGTTAGATTTACTTATTTCTTTTTCTCAATTTCATTACGCATTCGCCTCCTCTCTCTGCTTCCGCTCGGATCCGCTCCTCCATCAACATCTCGGGAATGGAAATCTCAAAGGTACTCTCTCTCTCTCTCCCTCTCCCTCTCGTTTATCTTGCAAATATATAATGCTTAATTGAAAACAATGAGAAATCTTGATGTGTTGGTGGAAGTTATTTCTGTTGGGCAATAAGAGTGACAATCTTATTGAATTTGGCGGGTTAAAATATAGTACTCTCATGATTAAATGAGGATAAAAATGATATTGAAACAAATATTTTAGTGGAAGATATTAAGTTGCCAAGTTAATTAATCTTGTTTGATTAGTTAGTTCTGTTTACTTTGTTTTAGTCTACTGTAAAGGAGATTGGATTCAATTTACAACAAAGTTGTGTTATGCTACTTTGTGATTATCATATATTGCAACATTACTTTATTATTAATCGGGAATGACTCAACACTCAAAGGCCTGAGAGAAGTCTTGACTGAGTTAAAAAATAAGATTTGTCACGGAGAAATAGAATGAAATTCAGAAAGAGAAAGCTGTTTGTGATCGTAACTGATGAGGTTATGACGGTAGCATAACATTTTATTTATTGAATCGATCGTTGGTGACATTGTGTAATGCATCTGGTCAAAAACTCAAAGAACATGAATACTGCATATAGTAAATCTGATGTTATCAGTGCACGAGCACACCGCACACATGTTATGCTTTAACCCACCAGTTTTATACCACTTGATACAAATAATTTCCTTGAGTAGAATAAATTATATAAGTTGTATATGCTTCTTTTTTTTGTATATGCTTTTTTTGCTAATATTTTTTCTTGTTTCCTCGAGTAGAATAAATTGTAACGTGGGTAGCTTAGACTAATAATAACTTAGTATTTCTGAGTAAGAGAAACCTTGTCTCAATTGAATTGATTTGCTCTTGTTCTCAACTATTTTGTGGTACCTACATGAAACATGCTTTAATTTTTAATTATTTATTTATTGGTAATGTAGATGGGCGAACAAAGTAGAAGGAAAAAGTATAAGAAAATGGGAATATATGCATCGATACTTGTGGCGTGCTCAATTTCCAATCGGCGAAGACATAAAATTATTAGTCGTTCTTTGAGTCTTGAAAGCGAAAAGGTTAGAAATGATATTTTGGCTCATTTATTTTTGAATGCACATTATTGTCGAAGTATAATACGAATGAGTCCCGGAGCATTTCTAAATTTGTGTAAGATGTTAATTATAGAAGGTAATCTTCGACCAACAACTAGGGCAACAGTTGAGGAACAAGTTGTCAAGTCTCTGTATTTACTAGGGCATAATGTTACTGTCTGTGAGCTTTCAGTATTTTTTCATCGTACCGGTAAGACAGTGAGTCGTCATTTCCATAATGTACTGAATGCAATTATCGAGTTGGAGGATAAGTTTCTCATTCAACCAGATGGATCTCAAATTCCTTCGGAGATATTCACTGAGGCTAGGTTTTATCCATATTTTAAGGTAAATGACATATAATAAAATGTAGGGATAGAGTGACGTTTTTATGTTATAAATGATGTGATAATACAATTTTTATGTCAGGACTGTATTGGTGCAATTGATGGTACTCATGTCCGTGTAAAAGTTTCATCTTTAGAAGCTGTTAAATATCGTGGAAGAAAGGACTATCCAACACAAAATGTATTAGCAGCTTGTACATTTGACTTGAAATTCTCATATATTCTAGCTAGATGGGAAGGTACTGCTTCAGACTCCAGAATTATAAAAAATGCATTGACGAGGAACCATTGTCTCAAAATCCCAGAAGGTATTTATAATTTGATCTACCACGTATATATGCTACATGATTGATGCTCATCTAACCATTGTCTTATATAAATGTTTGTACATTGTTTAGGAAAGTACTACCTCATTGATGCTGGATTTATGTTGAAGAGTGGGCTTATTACGCCTTATAAAAAGGTTCGTTATCACTTAAAAGAGTACTCTGGAAATCCACCTGAAAAGGCACGCGAATTGTTCAACCATAGACATTCTTCTTTGCGTAACGCGATAGAGCGTGCATTTGGTATCCTAAAGAAGAGGTTTCCAATCATAGCAAGTGGAACTGAACCAAACTATAGCGTGAAGACACAAAATCTAATTATCTTGTCTTGTTTTATTCTGCACAATTATCTAATTAAAAAAGGTCCCGATCATATGATAATTGCTGAGGTTGATCGAGAAATTGAAAATGATGGTGCGAATGAACAACTACAACATAGAGATGAAGACGAAGATACTCAAAGAGGAGAGGATATTAGGGACTCTATAGCAGCCCAAATGTGGGTGCATTACTATTTATAGCTGGTAAATTTTCATTGTGTTTATTATTTAACATTCTTTGTAATGTGTGTATGTTTCTGGTGTGTTTGTATCATCTTGTTATTTTTCCATGCATCCCCCACTTAACAAGAGGTTCATCTGTTATTTTTATTTCCTCCCTTGGTGGCTACAATCCGGAACCTTCAATAGCCATGTACGGGGTGACAAAAACAGCCCTCCTAGGACTAACGAAAAGGTCCCAACAACACCCCAAATCAAGGCATTGACAAGGGCCATTAGAAAACCCATCTTGAATATATCAGGAGGTCTATATAGCCAGCTGTTGAAAAAAACAAAGAAATGATTACTAGTGTTCATAACAAATTCAAACATAGAATTTATTTGAGTAATCTAAACCAAATAAAAAAGATTATGTAAATTTCATAATCGAATAATAATGTGGTGGCTGCAAAATGGATTTTAGTAATCGAAACAACAAAACATGATTGTCACAATCAGTCCCTCAAGTAGATGTTCAGAAGGTGTACGTACTGCACGAATTTAGAGTGAAGGGAGTTAATTATGTTGCACCTGATTTTGTATCCCCACATATTTTGCTGATTTTATCGCCAAGAGTGAGTCTATGACAAGTGTTGCAAGTCAAAATAGTTCAGCCATTTAAGTTGAATGAACATTCTGAATCTTCTTATCCGATCCTTCTTTGGGGTTTGTTGTAGAAGAAAACCATCGAGGAAAAAACATTGCTAGTTTAGTTGCTAGTTTAGTTCGTTGAAGGTGTTCTTCGTTCGTCATCGAAAGTAGCCCTCGCTTTATACCGGGAGCTCTCAATTCGCACATACAGTGAGGGGCAAATATGTTTAACTCGGACAATTTCGCAGCTTTTTTCCCAACAATAAATTAGACAAGGATATGCTATGCCCACCTTTTTTCCCACTCTTTACTTACCTCTCCAGCTGTGTTTTCATTATTATTTTTTTTTTGCCAAGTTTTTAGAGTTTTCACAAATATTATTACTTAACTTGTTTTCATGATTCAATAATAATTATGCAAAAGAGTCTATTTGTTTGATTTGGTTTACATACTATACCTCGTCTCATCTGTATTTTCATGATTCAATAATGTGATTTTATGTAAAAGGTGTCTTTAATCAAAAGTGTTGTTATTCACTGTTGGATTCTTCTTTTTGTGTGGTGTCTTGGTGAAGAGTGAGACTACTCATTTATTATACCTAAAAAGACTTCATCTTTCTTTCTTATGTTTTTTGTATACTAGTTGCTTGTATAGTTCATGTAAGATTTGAGTAGGTTTGAGCAAAATTTTATGGTCAAATTATGAAGTGCATGTTTTTAAGTTGCTGATGTGATGCGAATAGAGATGCAAACTTTTGCGAAACTAAGGAGGGGCTAACAGAGGCTGAAGTCGCAAGATGAAATCTTTAAATACAGTAGGACTTACTTTAAGTGTCGTTTTTGGTTGTCTTTTGTTATCTCTAGTTGCTGAAATTTACTACTACTTGTTAGGGTGGAAGAGAAGATTTAGAAACAGAGATATAGAAGATGGTTATGACATTGATGGCAATGCTGGAAGTAGAAATTAGAAGAAGCAAGCACAATCAGTCATTACCATTGCTGAAATTATTCCCTGCTTGACAAAGAGCATTCATTTGATAACAGTATGGTGTATTCATTTTATATCTTAGTTAATCAGTACTATTTTTAAGAGTAATAAAGATTTACAAAAATGACATGTAGAAAACTGGTGACTAATTTATTGTTCCATTTTCAGCATTAAAAAATATTTTTTTATTTTGCAATATTCTTTTCAATAGATTTAAATGGTACACTCATGTTAATCATTATGAAAATTTACTTAATTTTATGATAAGGTTGTAATTTTATGAAAATTTAATTCTTTGATTTAATTATATAAGTTTTTCATTTTTTTTTTGAAAATTTTCTAATTTTTAAAAATTATTTTAAAGTTTAGTTTAATAATTTAGATAAAATTATTCACTAAATTTCAATACATATTTCAATTGTCAAATATGGTAAAAATCAACCTTATTATAACTTCTAAAGCAAACAAGGTAGGCCCTACTCATCTAACTCCTGCATCCAAATGAGTTGAGGATTCCACCAAACCTAACTCAGCCCAACTCAACCTAGTCTAACACAATCCAACACAACCCCTCCGTTCTCAATCCCCAATCCAAATAAGGCCTAAGGAGATGGATATGAAATAGCCAGAACACATATCACAATCAGATAAACTAGGAACTCGCTGGGGTGAAACAACATATGTATCAATTTAGTACAGGATACCCAACATGCATTTAGAAAATTCCATGACAAGTTGCTGGAAACCAAACACCAATTAGTTATGAACTAAACACCAAATACAGTTATAGCTCAAAGTACTAAAGACTTCAGGACTAGACAATATCAATAAGCATGATAGCTCAAGTACCAAAGAGTTCAAGACTAGACAATAGACAAGAGTTGCGAGATACTACACACCAATCTACTAAATTTAGGGACTAGATAGTAGATCATCTCCAATACAACCAACAGCAAGGTTAATACCCATAGTTCCAAATTCTTTCTGAATTTCAGTCATCTTCTCCGAGCGATGGGTCTGCAGAATTTGTAGTATATTTTTTGCATCATTAACTTGAGCCTGCAGATCTTGTATTTTACTTTTAGTATCATCAATGCGACAGTCAATTGCATGAAGCTCAGTAAGTAGGGGTTTTGAAAACCGGAGATGTTGAACATAGTTTAGGCGAGTCACAACCCAACTTAAGTTGAATCCCATATTCTGCAAGTACGCAAATGTATTCCTGTACTTAACGATACTCTCAGAATCAACCTCAGTCATAGACATTTTGGTAAAAGCATTCAGTGAGGAACACAACGTATTCAGCATCAAAGTGCATAATCTCTTGTTTTTTGTGGTGAAGTGCTCAAAGGTTTCCGGGTACTTATGCATAATGAGATCAAGTAAGCATACACACTCGGAATTAACCTCATGGCCTCGCCATAAACCGAATCCTCTATACCCCTTGGTAGAGCTCACCCGATCATTGCTTGTCCCTTCAACAGGAGAATCAACTTTTTTAACCCTGTCGGCATCTACTAGAGGATTCTCGAGCATATGCTGTTCTTGAACCCCCATGTCCACAGTGTGAACGCTCAAAGCTTTATTTCTATGTTGACAATCAACCAGCTCCTTTGTTGGAGCTGCCAAGGGATCTTGTAGCACTGCATTTTCAGCTGTTGCGGAAACTACTTCTGTTTGAGGAATCATGTTGTTCTGAAAAGAATTGAAAACTTCAGTAACATATCTCCAACTGACGTTAGAATTGGCTATCTTTATGTGACACTTCTAGTTTTAACGAAAAGCTTGGACTAACAACTAATGCAGTGCACAGTATAACCATGGTAAATGATAGTATTAGTTTTGCAAAAAAAAAAGGTAAAACTAGCCTCTGAACTTAAAATTTTGGTGTTCGAAATTAAGACATGTGGATGTACATGTGTCCTAGTTTGCGCGCGAGCATGTGACGAACATGCATATACGAGTACCTCCTAAAAATCTATGGTTTCAATCAGCATCTATGGTAAGGGTAGTTATTCATTCTCTTGGGTGTGTATGGATTCAATTAATTTTAGATTTAATGAATTTTGGATTATACACTATCACAAGCTCTCTTTCAGTGAGAGTTAACTCCAGAACTTAGAGAGAAAATAAAAATAAAAAAGAAAAGGGAAGAAACTAAAGGAGATTATTATGCATCATATCTGCTGTGTACAATTCTTTTGATATATATATATATAGCAACATAAAGTTTACTTGTTTAGGTTGCATAATCCATAAGCCAGGTTGGTTGGTTTCCTGATCCAAGTTGGGCTTTTGGGAAATTAGACTAAAGGTTGCTGTTTAGGGGGGCCCATATCTGAAGGAAACTCCCTGGTGCTTAGTTCTGTATCTCCTGATGTAGGCATGTGTAACACAACATAGATTTAGATCAATATAATTGGATTATAATGGCATCTGGCATTTGAATTGCACGCTTGGATCTTTTTTCTTTTTCCTTTCTTGAAAATCAGACCAAGTGACAACTCAGACCCCAATATGTTAACCAGCAAACACATTGATGATCGAAACTTAACATTAATACAACTATACAAGTATGCTGTAATATTAAACTTAGATATTTCATCCCCTAACCAGCTATTAAACTCAACAGGAAACATATCAATAGCCACAATTGGGATCCAAACATTCAAAAAGTTAATTTTAAAATCTAAGGGGTCATTTGTTTAATCTGAACAGTCATCTCTGGATGATACAAATTTCTGGATGATAAGATTTCTGAAAATTTGAATGAATGATGTTGTTTGTTAAAAGAATATATACATTATCTGAACGATGATAATTTCTTTTAATATTGATTTTGTTTAACAATTTTTTTCTAAGATCGATATCACTATTAAGATTAAGATTAGAATCAATATATTAAATTAAATGAGTACAGGAATAACACATGTCAATCTTAACAATTACTATAATCTCTAAAAGCACGTGAATTAAAAATTTCTATCTTGCGTCCATCCTCTTCTTTTGTGATTTTAGAGAAACTATACTATTATTCTAATTTATTGAGCTTGGTCATTTTTTGTCATTCGATTTACCTATAAAAAATTTAATTTTAATAAAATAGATACAATTAAATACATGATACAATAACTTCATTGCACAACCAAAAAGCAGCCAAGAGAAGAGACCAAGAGGTGAATACAAATCATGTGCTTTGCTTGGATACCAATATTGTAAGGATAGCAGTATTATTTTGGAATATAATAAGTAAAAGAGTATCTAGACGACAGAGGTGAGAAATTGGTGAGTGGATCATCCAGAAGTTTTTTCCCTTCATCCAGATTATATAAAAATTAACAAACAATCTTATCGACATCATATTCTGAACGAGCCTTTAAAATTTCTCATTCAGTTATTATCAAATGAGCCCTAAGTCAAATAATATAAATATAGGGGTTTTATTTTGTTTATAAGTGTAATCATCAGGGCTCAAGTCATCATTCCCATTGTTTCCGTGGTTAAAAGAGATAATGCCTTATATAACATAAATTCAGTGTCATGTGTCTGAAATAGCAATTTTTAATCCACATACGCAACATGCTTATACTAGTTCAATCTGCTTTTTTTAATCTAAATTAAACCTCATCCGCAGACGCATCACTCTCTCCGCTTCAATTCACGATAAGGGGAGACCTATTTTCCACTTCATCTACCCATATATACTAATATACACAAGTTTGTATAGTTATGTTTTATCCTGAATTCTTGATCTTTTAGAATATGATGCCCACATAATTTGTTATGATCCCATATTATCATACACTATAGAATTAGTGAAAGCAAAAGGCTTGAAGATGATAGTTAGTTAATTGCGATGCTTCTAGGTGATTCTGACGGGCTTCTGAACATCGTGGAAACAGGGCTTCCTCAGTTAGGGCTACATAAGAAGACTGAAAGCATGGTAGCGGCCAAAGAGTTTCAAAAAAAAAGAATTTATAAAGTGACATGCACATTGTGCATATGTGTCTACTTAGCCACTGCATCCTTGGGATGCGTATGCAGCATTAAGTAAAACAACAAAAAGCACATTCACATTTCCATTATGCATTTTCGAAACCTTCGCATCCACATGATGCGTATAAAATTTGTTATTCTGGGCAGCTTTCAAGACAAGTGATATTTTAGGCATTTATGACTAGAAAATTTGAAATGTAGGGCCTTCACCCGTAGATAGAATCATGAACAAAATTAGATGCATATAATCTTAATGTTTAGACTTTTATTAATAATATGTGTTATTATTAGAGATAATTGGAAATGATCTAGAAATAAATACTCTTGAGACTGGTATCTGCTTTCTTAGTATAGGCTGTTTTGCTCATTTTTTCCTAGTATAACTTCATCAGTACCTAAGAAGCTGGGAAGCAGGTGTGGCGGTGCGGGTGCATACATGAAGATGAACGGATCCAACATCTGAAAACATGGAGATCTATGGAATATATAATAAATAACTTTTCATATATAATTAATGTTAATCAGATTAAACCTCTTAATAAAATTAAATATTTTTTTTGCAAATTCAGTTAAGTGCATGGATTTTTTATTTTCGAAAAAAACAAGAAATTAAGTTAGAATTTTCAATTTAGCAAACTTGAATATAAATATAGTCAACAGTTCTGTTTTGCAAATAAAAAACATCGATCCTTTTTTGTTGAAATAGTTAACATCAATTTTGACTACAGTTTGTGAAAAATAAAATTTAAGGGATTGTTCGAGTATCCCTTGTCCAGTATCAGGATACAGTTATCCTGACATGGGGATACTATCCCTGCTTTCTAGGTCTATACACTATACTAAATAAAATCTCACAAGTCAATTCTCATTCACATGGATGCTAGAACTCCTGTTATAAATAACATTAGCATCTTATTTATGAGATAACAAACCAATTCTTAGTATAAAGTGTTTTGCAGATTAGTCACAAGTATAACTCTGCCTCTACTAATATTAAACCATACACCAATCACGTTTCATTCAATTAGAAGCTAAAAATCCTAATATCAATCACACTGGCATCAAACTTGATACACATCCCACTTTATCCCCACACTTCCCCGTCACAATTCCATAATTAATAGAAATAACTACCTAATTATATATTTCCTACAAAACAAGAAAAAGACTTCATTCAGTTATTGAGAAGAATAATAGATTAATTAAATACCTGAAGCAATGATGCGACAATGGTAGCTTTTGGAGAGCCCCCAAGTAAGTAACTTCTAACGGCACTAGATATACTTGATTTTTTATATTCTTCCGGTAGCTTCACATACTTCACCTTACAGAATGGAGAAGGAACACTTGCAAAGAAAGTCAGAAATTGCAGAAAGTACCTACAAAATAATTAAGTAAGATTGAGAAAATACAACAAAACTCAATTAAAATAAACTGTAATTTGGATGAGCATCTCAAAATGCACCGGGAAATAATTAACAGGCCAACTGCTTATGTATTTATTTTATGAGTTATCAGATTTTGCAGGAGGCAAGATCTCATTAACCTCAAGAGAAGTGACATAATTACAAACTGATACGTCATTATTTGCAATGACTATCCACAAGAAAAGTTTAAAAGGTACTATAAGATTCGGTCAAGTTTGGAAATTGAATTGATATTAATGCTCAAGGTTAAAAGCGCAATAGATATTTAGCAAAATAAAGCGCAATAGATGCTCTAGGTTAAAACAGCCAAAAGAAGCATAAACTGAGATCTGATTATAAAAAATTCACTGAAGAGGAAAACATCATAATAATTTTTATTAAGTTACCTCAATGCTGTCAGAGTCAAAAGAAATATTCTTGGCACTACCAAATCCTAGAAGCATATTTGTAAACCGCAGATAATATTTTTCCCTATCTTCGCGTTTCATGTCCTGAAACCAGTCCTGTAACTTTATATTTACATTCTGTAACTGAATAACTCCGAAAGTGATTGAAAAAATTCCAGAAGAAGTGAAACTGCAGAGTTTAGGTGCCAAAACTGCAATACTATAAGTAGGAGGAACGGAGGAGCAAATCGTAAGATTTAGGTTCAGCAACTGAGGGCAAGATATGAAAAGATCAGGTTTCCAGAACATCTCTCTTAAAACTATTGTAAGATTTTGTAGATTAACAAATGTAGATAATACGTGATTAATATTTCTGGGAAGATCTACAGCCAGTTCTAGACTTAATAAACACGGGAAGTTCCAAACTGTTTCAGGCAATCTATCAGGCCCGGATAAACAGAGAGTCGTTAATTTGGAAAAAGTGAAAGAAAAGTATGAAGTAAAATCCCAATCTTCAAGACACAAAGTTGTTAAGGCAGGCAAGCATGTCAAACACGAATAAGGCAAGTCTGGACAATCATTGGGATCCGCCTTGAGGTGAAGAGTGGTTAAAACAGGCAAATCCCAACAATCTGATTCCACTGACTCGTCATCTAGTACCAATTGCAAAGTGAGTTTCCTTAACGATTTTGAACTAAAGGTGGACAGCTTAAAAGGCTTATAATTATTATATGCCAAGCGAATACCTAAATTCTCAACACTGTGCGAGATTGCGTACTCAATAAACCTTTTAAGTAAACTTCTCTCATTAGGCACCTTAACACAAAACTTGTCGGAAACACTCAAATTCAATTGATAAACATTAGAATGATGGTCACGATTCAACAAAACATGGCGGAGAAACATGTAGGTTTTGTGAAATGAACAATTGGTATATATGCCAAAATTAAGAAAAGGGAGAGTAAGCCATATAGGTTTCCATCGTTTCGAGAGAACGCTGGTTCGAACCGCTTCTTTTGCGTCTGTAAATGACAGGATTTTATGAACTAGCTCGTTTGGCAAGCTGCTGATTCTGTCTTCTTCATCTTGGTATTCTTGTCTAATTTTCTTAGCTGCAGATTCCATTTCTAATTTTATGGAATCTGATTCTTGAACCCCTAGACGCCTTGTAGAACATGTAACATTTGATCTTCCCCAATTTTATATATCGAACCTGGACTGGACTGGAGTAATGAAAAATGGTAATACTGGAAAACGAATGATTTTTTTTTATCGTATTTTTTTTTTATCATAGCTAACCTGAATGATTTTTTTTTATCGTATTTTTTTTTTATCATAGCTAACCTGTACCGGTAAAAGAATGATTTGTATCAAGTTCACTCCAATTTTTTTAAAAAAATGAGATGACTTTGAGAAAAAAGAAGATTAATTAGAGTTATAATTATGTGGAATATTTCAACAAATTTTTACTTCCTCTTCTTTTCTTCGAAAATTTAGGGATATAGGAAAGAAAATTACGTACTAAATCTTATCTTTTCTTTTCTGCAAAATTTAGTCCAATTTTTTCTTTTCTTTATCTAAAAAACTGGTGAACATGGTGTAAATTCGGCATTTGAATAATTGTGGAATACAGCTCATAAACTTTCAGCTCCTGTTACTCAACAACACGCGCCCCTTCGTGGAGTTATGCCCACACGTTTCCAATTTCCCATTAGTTCATTTCACTTAATATTTTAATTTTATTTTCATAATATATAATAAACTGAAATTTGAAATAAGTTTTTTATAAAAAAAAATATAAAAAACATCAAAAAGGCTTATATTTTAAGTTAAAATTATAAAGTTTTATTACTAGATATTATAAAATAGAAAATTCATTATAAGTAAAATTATTCTAAAATAAATATAAAGATTAACTTTGACTTTGACCGGACCGGGCTTTCCGGAAATATCAAAGCCCGTTTGGGCCCTCGAGGCGGACCTAATCGGACTTTTTTTCGAGCCGGATCGGATCGGGCCGGGCTTTTTTCTAATTTAAATCGGATCGAGTATTGTTAGAATTCCGAAAAATACATGTGTTATCAACTATATCATCGTAAAAATGTATTAGTTTACATGAAATATTTTATGAAAACATTACTTCGTTGAAAATATTTAAGTTTGGAAAAAAATAAACATGTTTATATAATATATTTTATCATTGTTATGATAACAATGATATCATTGTTATTGTTATGATAACAATGATATCCAAATATTCATAACAATGATATTCAAATATATATAGTGTACTTATTATATCTTTTTTCATTATTTATGCAACGAAGTATATAAATAATATTATTAATCACAAATATGTAAATATATATGTGTTTAAAGTATTATTTATATTTATAGTAAATGTGAATTTATAAATATATAAGAAAATATATTTGAATAATCAGATTATAACCAGGCTTTTTCGGGCTTTTAATCGGGCCGGGCCGGGCCGAAGCCCGAGTTTTTAACCGGGTCGGGTTTTGCCTAAAAATATAGGGCCCGTCGAGGCCCGAAGCCCGGGCCGGGATCAGGCCGGACTTGACCGAATTTTGACCGGATCGGGTCGGACCAGATTTTCGGGCCCGGACTTTTTGTGCATCTCTAATTCTATCTAGCGTTTTAAACATGTAACTTTTTTAAAAAAGTAAATCAAAATAAAAAATTATTAAATCCTAAAATACAAAAAAAATATTTAAATTATTTTTAAAATTCAAAAGAGATTGGTGAATCTGAATATTAAAAATTATAAAATTAAGTTATACTTTTAAATTTTAAAATTATTTAATATAAAATTTATATTTTTTATTCCTAAAATTTATGCGTAATGTCCCTAAACCCTAGCTTAAACTAGGGTATAGTCTCTAGGGTATCCTAAACCCTACATCAATATAATATTTATTAATTTTTTTAAAAAAAGACGCTAAAATTTAAAAGACATTTGGTGAACCCTAAAATCTTAAAAAATGTTAAATTATGATATACTTTTAAATTTTAAAAATATTAAATAAAAAAATATCAAAAACATAATATTAAATGGTATTTTCGGACACCTAAACAATACACCAAAAGAAGTAAAAAATAAGAAAAAAACATTTTTTAATGTTACATGAAGTAACGTTATGGCCTTAAAAGTTTAAAAAAATAAAAACACAAAATGCTACATTGTGTTATCTTTTTGGGTTGTTTCTCTCACGTTACACGATATAACGTGATGAAGTGACATTTTGAGATATAATTTTGAGATATAATTTTCAGAAATGATATTTTGTATCATTTTACATCGCAAAGTGACATGTTGATCCATTTTTTCAAATATATATTTTTATTTTAAAATTAGTATGAAAAAATACCTAAATATACTACTTTCCAAATTTAAATGTCAAAAATATCCATTGCATGAACAACTGTCTAAAATATCCACGAATTTGAGGAATGTATATTCAAAATTTAAAAATCTGCAAAAAAACACCTGTTAAGCATGGTTATTTCGTTTTTCTTTTTAATGAAATACGAATTGCACAAATGCGTATTTATAAGAGACAAAAAAGTTATACGCATGCAAATAATGCGTAATATTTGATAAAATTTTAAATACTGAATTCGCGAGGATATTTATTTATTGCTACTTTGTATGGAAATTCCCGACAATTTATATTTTGGGCAATTATTTCCTTCTGATTGGTATTTTAATTTTTAACCCAACTAGCATGTTCTAGCGTACAAATATTTTTCCAAAACTATTATGAATCAATAGCTAATATTTAAAGTACAATCACCTTGGTGATAAAAAAAAGTACAATCACCTTTTTTTACACCAATTTAATTTTCAATGATAAAAATTAAAGTAGTTAAGTAATTTAATTTAGCATACTATAGTAAATTAGTTGCTAAGATTCTAAAAACAATTAAAATAAGCATGTAGCACTACAAGTAATAAATTGAAAATTATGTAGATAAATTAAGGCTAACTTCTTCTGTTTTTTTATATTTTTCATTTGACTTTTCTACACGTATTTTATAGTGATTTATTATACATGTAGTTATATTTTATTATACATGTAGTTATATTTTAAAAAAAAATTGTACATTTTAATATAAATTAAATATTTTTATTAAAAAAAGAAAATTTTAAAAATAATTATTTCTACTATCCGGTAGAACCACTTTTGAGAGCGTATCATCTTGCCTGTCAACTAAAAAAGTTGGAATTTGCTCATTTATTTCACCGGAACCAATCTCTTCTATATATAATAGCCCAACAAGATTATAATTTCATGAGATTAAAAACTCTCATTTAAAAGACTAAATTACCCCTGTTTTTAATATTTATATAAAAAATGTGATTTGTGGGAATCGAACTCAGTTATTTCATTCAACTATATAACCTCTTACCACTGCAAATTATTCTCACATGTGTTTTTTATCATACACATAATATGTAAGTCTACTAAATAAATATTTTATTTAACTTTAAAGATACTTACTTGAATTACGCAAAAAAAAGATAGTTAGTTGAATATTTGTACAGTTAATTTTAAAGAATTGAATTCTAGATATAAAATTAGGCATAGTACATAAATGGATTATTATCTTATTTATTAATCATTTTTTAGTTTGAAAATATATCTCATATATTTTTAACATATTTTTTTATTATAAAAAGTAATTAAAATGTACATATATAATTTTTTTTAAAAATATTGACAATAGAATCGCTTATATATAAATAATTTATATTTGCTATTACATATTTAGATAAGCTCGAATTATATTTCATGGATTAAAAAGTCTCATTTAAAAGACTAAATTACCACTGTTTTTAATATTTATATAAAAAATGTGGTTTGTGGGAATTGAACTCAGGTTATTTCATTCAACTATACAACCTCTTACCACTACACCATATTCTCACATGTGATTTTTATCATACACATAATATGTAAGTGTGCTAAATAAATATTTTATTTAACTTTAAAGATACTTACTTGAATTACGCAAAAAAAAAAATAGTTATTTGAATATTTGTACAGTTAATTTTAAAGAATTGAATTCTAAATATAAAATTAGGCATAGTACATAAATGGATTATTATCTTATTTATTAATCATTTTTTAGTTTGAAAATATATCTCATATATTTTTAACATATTTTTTATTATAAAAAGTAATTAAAATGTACATTATATAATTTTTTTTTAAAATATTGAAAATAGAATCGCTTATAAATAAATAATTTATATTTGGTATTACATATTTTGATAATCTCGAATTATAATGAGTCAGTGCATTTTAGAACTTGGTCCATTGTTCAAAAAATACTCGAAATTTGACTACATGACCCGGCCGAAAAACATCGTCACATTTTACGTTTAGTAAATTTAAATTACAAGCTCGGCGCTTACCAATAATGTGAAATTTTTTAATATCTTGTGTTAATATAAATTAATGTGTTTGAGGTCTTTATAAGATCAGGTCAATTGATTATTTATATTAAAATTACTAATTTCACTGGTAACGTATTATTATTTTTGGGATTTGTCCCGATTTTAAGAATATTTGAAATTTGAAATGAGATCTCACGAGATTTGTTAAAACTACAATTATATACTAAATCGATTTATTTTTCATTTTTCACTTTAAAAAACTAGCTTTTAATAAATAATTCTTTTAGATCAACAATATTCATTGATCAAAATAATATTGTACAAATATTTTGAATTATTTTAATATTTTGAATTATTAAAATAAAAGTTATATCTATACTATATTGTAGCATTTGATTCAATGCATTTTATATTATTTAAGAAAAAAAACATATATTGTTCAATAATTTGAAGGAATTAACCAGTTCAACTGATATTTATAAAACTTCATCGAACTGAAAATTTTTAATTTTAGGAGAATAGTATAAAATGTTATCAAATTATTATATGAAGAAATATTAGAGTCATAATGAAAGAAATTTAAAAACAGTTTAAATAACGATATAATTACAATTTTTCTTTCGAATTCTTGAAAAAAATTCATGAATATCAATAATAAGTCTTAAAAATATATAATTCATTTTTATGTTACAACCATGATTGATACCCGGTTGCGTAAAAAATAGATATGGATTGTTTGTCAGTGATAATGTGAATATCATATATAAATAATAACAATTTATTTATTACATAATTTTAATTTTTGAATAATTATAAATGCATGTTAGTTAAGTAATCAATTATCTCACTAAATGTTAATAATGATTATATATGTACATAAATCAGATATTTAGCATATAAATAATTGAAATCATCATAATCTTAGATAATTGAAATCATCATAATTTACTAAGATATATAACATACAATAATTTACATGCTAACACACACACATACATATAACTTAATCTTACTTTCTTAACAGTAGTGTAAATAAAAAACTAACATTTTCCCATACATATATGATACATACATACGTTGAATTTCAAAAACTAATATTTTTCATTAAAATCAATTTTAATATTAACAATAATGTAAATTTTATATTATTATATATTATGATTGCAAGACATTCTGACTTCAATTATGCATTTTTTATATTTTTAAATTGAGTATGTCAATCGTAAGTTAGTAGTGAACTTAGTAATAATATAGAACGGTACATATAGTTTATTTAAATAAAATTCAAGATTTTGGTCAACTCAGTATTCAACATGTATGTTAATTTTTAATTTTTTATTTGTAAACATACTAACGACATTCTACCGCTTAAGTTTAATCGTTTCGTTTTAAACGTACACTTACTACCCTGTTTATATTCATTCATTAAATATAAAATAACGGGTAAGAAAAATATAATATAATAATAGTTAATGGGATATTAACTCCTAAAAGTGAGGAAACATTCGAAACTTTTAATGTTATAGAGGGGTGAAGCTTGTTGGAGAAAAATTTTATCTCCATTTCTTCAAAATTTGACTAAGAGCCTATATAAGGGTATTGTTGAAATTGCCCTAAAAACATTATAATTGTATAGTATATAAAAAAACTCTAGAAAAGACCCGTGCCTCTACGGGTTATTATGCTAGTTCTAGAGTAAAACACCAACCACAAAACAAGAAAGAATACATTCACATTAAACGTACATCATACATAAAACATCTATGCATTCTTCCAGCATCATGTTACAGAGTTGTGCAATTATATCATAAAATTGCATTACAGAGAATCAAAATCAAGTGAGCAACAAAGAACTGCCTAAAATTATTTAGTTCTCACTTGGAGGAGCCATCAGCCGAAGCCTTTCCTCATCAGGTTCACTACCTACGTCGCCTCTCTCCTCTGCTAACAAAGATTGCAGGTCACTGCCATTTGCCAAGCTGTTGAACTCAACTGCTTTAGAAGGCATCGTAGGATATCGCCGCTGACAGAATGTCATCAATCTTTTTACTGACTGCAAATACTTGCGCGTAGTCTCATCATTCATAATGTGTGCTACACTATTGGTGTGAATCTTTTCACGAGCTGAACGCTCGTGAATACCAACCATAGTAACACCGATAGGCCAAGGTGCATTTCCAATGGCCATTCTGATATAATGATCCATTGCAGCTAGGTAGTCCCGCTTCTTGCAGCAGTTGACCATCAACATCAATGCTTGCCGGATATCATCCTGAAGAATCTATTAAAAAACATAGATTGTCACGTGTTAAACAACAAATTAGCTTGGCTCAACTATTGTTGAGCCGATTTGAATAGCCTGCAGATAGTTTGACTTGTTTACACCCCAGTTGCAAACCTAAATGGATCTGACACAATTGTCCTAATTTGCATTGATCTTTAAAATCTCATATTCAAGCTATAATAAGTTCAACTTTTGGTTCTATTTGGCTAGAGTAATTGGTTCAAATTAACTTTTGTTATACCATATAGAATTCACCATTTTACATTTAAGACTATTTTCCTATTTACAATATGATTCCATAATGTAAACGCGGTATGGATAAAGGAGACTAAACCTATCTTCGTGTCAACTCATATTCAAACTTATTATTAATTAAAAACACAATGGTTTATACAGAAATCTAACAATTGAAATACAAGTGTTATCCAAAATAAATATAATTGACACATTTTACTAATAAAATCCACTACCAAATGAACTGAAGCAAATAGCTCCTTCTACAAGTCTACTGTCATACTCTGAGATGTCTACTGTCATACTCTGAGATGTCTACTGTCATACTCTAAGATATTGGTAATAATCTACCTATCCAACAAAAACTGAACCACATAATAAATCACATACCAAATGTAGTCCAAGTACAGACCCTCCCTCTCATACTTAGAGCTACTCAAATTAGCTGATATCTAAGTTTTCCTTGCTATAACTTAAAAACCAAAGTTGATATGACAGTATGTTCAGTAATCAGATAGCATTACAGTATTCAAAGCCATGTTTACCAGACTAACGCATAATGTGCTTTTTCCATTAAATTTTTCAAAAGAACTATGGTATCACACAACACTTATAGTGGCATTACAGGGCATCCGTAATTTTCAACTTATGACAAATTATTTCACTAATCACCTTCTTAAGACCTTAGCAACCGGTTCACTTTAAAAAATAAAAATAAAATATAACATGATAAAAAACTAACATTTCATATAAACTGGTAAGAAAAACTCACCTTCTTCCGACAGAACTTAAACAACGGGTTCAAATACCGCGCACACTGCTGAAACGTAGCAACTGTACTCTTCCCTTTGGCCGTCCTCTTCTCCATATCAGTCATCGCCTGCAACTCCTGTTTCCACTCAATCAACAACCTCTTAAAAAACACGAGAATCTTATCCTCATCACACAACTCCTCAAACTCACTCCTCATCCTCTTCAAATCCCGATCATTATCCTCATCATCACCGCCACTCAAATCCTCCTCATCATCCCCACCTCCACCATCATTATCCTCACTCCGCTCCTCTCTCGACATTTTCCTCTTCCTATCCCCCATATTCCCCATCTTCTGCCTTTTCTTCAATTCGACAATATCACGTAAAAAATCATTCGTCTGTCCCTCCGTCATATCGTCATCCACCTCAAACAATCCAGCTTTCAACACATACTTCATCCGACTCAGCCTCGCCTCATCGTCTTCGCCAAATAACGTGATCGGCTGTTTGAGAAATCGAAGCCGTCGAATCACCTCCGGTTTGGGTAAATTGAGAATATCGATCTTTTCCTCATCGGTGAGGGGCTTGGAAGTGGAGGTGGAGTCGGGTCGGGTTTTGGACGGGTCGGATATGGAATTAGGGTTTGAAGAAGAGGAATTAGGGTTTAAAATGGGGAGAGAAGGGTTTTGACGGAGGAGTTTTTGCTCGGCGTCGCGACGCTCTTCGAGACGGAGCTGTTGGATCTTTTTTTGTTCGAGTTCGGAGCGTTTGAAGATCCGTTTGCCTCCGGTTTGCTCCGATAGGGCCTTGCGCTGCCTTTGTAACTCTTCTTTTAAGATGTCCATTGATTCCGTTCAGCCTCTCTCTCTCTATCGATCTCCCTGTATCTCTCTAGGGTTTCACAGCGTTTTGTTATTACTTGTCACTTTTGTGTTTATATCGCGTGCGGTAAATACGAGCTGTCAAAAT
Organism: Apium graveolens; assembly: GCF_009905375.1. Lineage (NCBI taxonomy): Eukaryota > Viridiplantae > Streptophyta > Magnoliopsida > Apiales > Apiaceae > Apium > Apium graveolens. Next base: position 50,885,892 of record NC_133651.1, read on the forward strand.
CAATGTTTTAATATAATTGACTGATTAACCCCACAAGTTTTTGTTAGAAATTGTAATAATTTGATTTTATGTGTCATTTAATTTGATTTTAACAGACTTTAACCTAATTAAAATTTGGTTATGGGGTTGGTCAGTTAGAATTTACTTCGATTTGATTCCCGGGCAGAGTATAAAAATTGGTAATTTCTCGTCAATCTATCTATCTATATACAGGAAAAACACACAAGCGCTACTAAAATCTCCTATTCTCATATTCTGAATTTTTCAAATTCTGTCTTTTTTTAAAAATAAATAATTAATCAATAAGCAAACTTTGATTTGATTTTTGATTACATATAGGCCGAATCTTTCGGCCTCCGTACGAGCTCTAAATAAAGAGCAATTAAGACAACGTCGGTTACAACCCCTCATATGTCCGACAATCACTATATACGTTGTGGCGTCATGCCGGATTTTTCTGATTATTTCACGAGACTATCTCATACAAAAGGTAATATTCTGCTTATATTTTCGTATACTGTTCACCCGTGATCGTACTCTATCATTTGTTGCAATTTGTAATGTAATTTTAATGTATTGTAATTCTATTTGTTCTTATATTTCTTAATTTCTAAATGTTGCCTATTTGTAATGATTATGCTTTATCATCATTTTATTGTATTGTATATCTAATTTTTGACTCGACTCTTCTCACCATGGATGAATTCAGTTATTTCAATATTGTAATGTATCTCCCTGGTAGTAATATTTAGTTTTGTTGTATATTTGACTTTGTTATAAACTGATAAAGTCATGGAACTAATATCATTTATCTCATTTATCGTGATTTTGTTAGTTCACATATATGTCTTTGTTTTTAATCTCACTCCTCTATCATTTGTCTTGGTTTGTTGTGAATAATGTTTGTATGGTTTGTATATATTGATGTATTGAGGGTTTCAAGTTGTTAGGAGTTTGTGTAGTTAGTGAGATATCAACCGATGGTAGGGCTGTAAATGAATTGAGTTATTCGTTAAACTCGCTCGAGTTCGCTCAAGTTCGAGTTTGATAAGTTCGGTTCGACAGTGTAACGAACTCGAGTTCGAACAAGTTTTCTTGTTTCTTAAACTTAACGAACGAACATATGTTTGACTCGTGTTCGACTAGAGTTCGCTCGAGTTTGACTCGAGTTCATTAAACTCGAGTTCTTTCGAGAAAAGGTAAAAAAAATCATAATTCAAAAATTATATATTAACTTAACAATTTAAACCTAAGTACTGAAACCGGAATAAGTACATGCTAAATTAAAGTTATCCATCAACATAACTGATTTCATTAGTCAACACAAAATCTAAAATGAGGACTTAAGGTCTTGATTTTTGAATCTTGATCAAAATTAACTAGTTAAACAAATTTAGAATTTAGAGGATCCGATGGATTTGATCATGGCTTGGGATTTTTCTATATCTATCTAATTTTTAAATATTCAAAATTAAAGTAAGCTCGCCTGCTACTATTAATTATGGTTCTAACGAGAATAAGTCATTCGTCACTCTCTTCTACCCATCTCAAATTCTAGATACCCTTTCTCAAGCCAAACACCACCTCTTTTTATCACTTCAATTTTCCTTCACCCATAACGATCTTTCTGATTTTTTTCTTAAATTTCTTTCAATATACATTCTCTTTATGTGATATTTGCTGTCGTACCCATCATTTTGGGTTATTATTTATCCTCATTTTTTTGGGTGTTTATGTTGTATTACGTAATGGTCGATTGTTATATTGTTTTGAGAATTATTTATATGGTATACTTGAAATATTTTGAAGCCCGCTTTAAAAATATCACAAGATCTCACATTTAACAACCTACGGGGGCATTTGTCCACCAACCTCATTGGGTGAAAATGATGATTCTGAATACCGAATTATCACTGATTTTTATGTGCGAAGGTCGATTGTGATACTACTAATTTCAAGAAAGTTGGTGTCGTTTGGATTGCTTTATGAACCTTTGTAAATATTTTTAGTGTCAGGAATATTTATATTCAATTTGCTAAGCAATCCGGAAATAATGCGGCTATTTATTTAACTTGTTTATCTCTTCGGTTGTTTTAATAAAACTATCTAAATCGTTTGTCGAAATAGTAAGCTTATATGCCAATTTTAACTAAATAAAAGTTTGGTCATATATCATGTTGTGTTTATACTCAACTTTTACGAAAATTCACCTACTATAACGACATTAATTATATTTCGGCAGGTCGAACATAAAAAATAAACTATAAATTTTATAAACAAAAATTTAATTAAGGTTCAGGAAATTATTTTGAAATTTTATATAATCGAAATAATGTAGAATGTACATGCAAAATACTTATAGAAGTATAAAATAAGAAAGGCCAGTAGTAGAATGGGGAGGACGGGTCCCTAATTCAACCCATTTAATTCAGTTTTATTTATTTTTAAATCAGCTGATATTTAGTTAAATTTTTCAGGTTGGTTCAGAGTTGGTTTGATTGGTTATTAGATCGGGTTTGGAACCCACGAGCACCCCCACAAATGGTATTAGCCAGGGGTATTTATGAATTCGTCAATCCCATCAACCGACTCAACTCGCCCTTCTTTCGACTGATTAAATGATTTAAAAAACCTGACACTTGATTGGGTTAACAAACTTTCATACCGAATTAAATGGGTTAAATATGGGTTCAAAAAAATTTCGACCAATCCTAGACTGAATTCATTTTCAAAAACTTGATCCATAATTTAAATAATCTATATATTATAGGTAATTATACATTATTCAATATAACATATTTTCATTTATAATTGTGTGTAGATTTAATACATGATATATATTACTAAAAAATTTGATGTTCATCAAATTTAAATAAAATACTATAATTGTAATATAAATTCATTTTAATTTATTTAAAATAAGCGATGACATATAATTTGAAACCTTTATAAAAAAATCGTTAACCCGTTCAAAAGGACCCAACCCAACCCAAACTTATATACGAAAGGTAGAGTTTGGTTACAAATTTATATTTGTGGGTTGGTTTAAAAATATTTAAAATAAATTTAACTGGGTTTTATTATAATAATATTTTCGACCCGGACAACTGAATACATGACCTCCACGAATATTAGCTATATTAGTTGGCCTAAATATAAACTAAACCCAATATATTCGATTAATCCTACTTAGAACGGTGTCTGAGAAGGATAAGATATATGTAGATCATGTCCCCACTTCGAAAAGTATAGACACTGTTTTCGTGAAAATCCCGACTTAGTACTTAATGACAAAAATAGTGTATGATAAACATAAATATGAATAAAATAATAGAATACTGATAAAATAATAAAAGTAAAATAAATACCCCGGAACCCATATTTATATTCACATGTGACATATTTACATGTTTGTGACGTAATTTGTGACGATGAGGTTCATGGATTAACAACTTTGCTACAGGATCCAAATTTATTGATGATCGTCTCATTGTTTATGAGTATTGGTCGTCCTTCCTGAAGGGGTGACAATGGATGTTTATCAAATTTCTGGGCAGTTTTAACACCAGAAAGATTATAACAAACATGAACTTTAACCAAATAATTTTTAATCTTTCCCCAATTTTTACCATCCACCACATATTTACGCAACCAATTCAAGTAATTTCCGAATCTATTCTCTTTGTACCCTTTTCAGAAAAAAACATGCAACATCTTTATTCATTATGATTACGCTAAAAATAATGAATCTCGTCAATCCCGACACCAAAACAAACATTATTTTGATCAATTCCGGCACCAAAACAAACATTAAAATCACGTACAAACATAAAAATACCTGAATACCATAATAAAAAACAATTATACTCATTGAAAAACCATAAATGTAATATAATTGTGATAAATATCCTAAAAGATGCGAAAAGAGATGCACAGTTAGCTATATTTATTTTAACTAAAAGAAATCACACATGGTCAATGATCATAGGTATAATACTAATCAGGTATAATTATAATTATATATAGGTAATGAGGTATCGTCATCTAGGTTGACCTATATCTTTTTTTCTAATTCATGGCATACAAATGTATAAAAAATACTACTCATGAATATCTTTAAGTTACATGTTAATAAATGACCATTTTCATTTACATCTACTATATCTATCCCATACTATAATAATTGTAATGAGATATACTTTGATATGTCTTTTTTGGTTAATTTGGTTATTGATAACTCCGGTGAGCGGGCGGCTCCGTCCGACAGCGTTCCTGGATCTTCTGTGCGGGGGTGAGGTGTAGCTGCTGGTTGGGCACCTGCAAAACAACACCGGAAGGGGGGTTTGGCTCCCACGGCGCCTCCGGTGTGAGAATAAGAACAGGCTTTGGAGAAGATGAGGGTATATATGTTTATGTAATTTAGAGGCTGCTCTGTATGTGTGTCTATATGTGATGGATGCTGTGTGTTTTGAGTGTATGAGAATGTGTGAGTGTAAGAGAAATTATTTTCCAACCCCTTAACCCTTCAGCCTTGGGGGTATATATAGCCCCAAGGTAGGGTTTAGGGGTAGTTACCTCTAAATCTGGGTCGTTGGATCTTGGGAGCGGAGGATGCCTGGCTTGGGCAGATTGCTTACACGTGTCCATGGGAGGACCACCTCCAGAGTGTCATAACGGCCTCTGACACGCGCCGTGCTTGTCTGGGGTGTTGGTTGTTGATAGTTGTCATAGTCACGTGCCCACGTACCCCTCCTTGGCGGGTTGTGGGATGTGATGTGTCTGCTGAGACCTCCCTAACTGTGGTTTTGGCCTCGATCCGGATCCGGGTATGCAGACAGATCCGGATCCGGGAGGCAGGGTAGACCCGGACCTGGGCTCCTATGCTTGATTGGCCTGGGAGAGGGGGGTTTTAGCAGATCGGTTGAACATGTCTCCCTTTAGTCCAGGTCGACGCCTATCCGGGTATCTTGTACCCTATAATTTGCCCCCCACTCCCTTATGCAGAATTTCTGGATGAGGGAGTAGAGTTGGGTTGCATGTTTGGCTTAGTAAAGAAAAATTTCCGCTCTTGGTTGCCACCCAATCCGGATCTGGTGTAGTGGATACCAATCCGGATTTAGGTAGAAAAGTTGCTTCAGAAAAATTTCCGCTCCTGGTTGCTCCCCAATCCGGATCTGGTGTAGTAGATGCCAATCCGGATTAAGGTAGAATAGTTGATGCCTTAGAAAAATTTCCGCTCCTGGTTGCCCCCCAATCCGGATCTGGTATAGTAGATGCCAATCCGGATTAAGGTAGAATAGTTGATGCCTTAGAAAAATTTCCGCTCCTGGTTGCCCCCCAATCCGGATCTGGTATAGTAGAGATATCCGGATTGATCTCAGGTAATTTTCTCTTCCAAATCTGTATCCGGCTGACAATGATCCAGATTAGGGCTCTTGATCCGGGTAAAGAGCCGTGGAATTTGAAAAGGCGAGGAGTTGTAACGTCTTTCAGTTTATTCCCTCCCACGAATTTGAATTTTTGGGCAGTTATTACCTAAAAACTCGGCCCATAATGATTATGGGTTTTAAATTGCATTTATATGTGTGTAATTATACATATATATGTATTGTAACTGCTCTGTTGGCTAATCATTGGTTGCCACGTGGCAGGGGAGTAACTCCCTCCTACCCCTATAAAAAGCTGCCTCCGCCCTCTCTTTTCTTTTTTATTCTCCCCCAAAAACGAAAAGTCACATCTTCCGTCTTCTTTCTCTCTAAATTTTCTTGGATTGTTTTGGAGCTTCTGGGTTTTCGGTGCTCAGTTTTTCACCGTCGTTCCGCCATTTCTTGCTCTCGCTCCCAGTCAAATTGTAAGTCTCTCTCCTTTCGTCTTTGTATTTACCGTATTTCTCTTAGAGTTATTTCGGTTTTCACCGAATTCTAAGTGCCTCGATTTGTATTCTTCTTCGTGGATAAGTGTTTTTGTTGTTTTTTGTTTTTGATATGACTTTTTTTTTCACTATGCATGTTTAGATCTGAGGGTTTTTGGGCATTTTTGGTTTGATTTTGGTTGTTTTTGTTTGGATTTTTCTGGGTTTTGCACTACATGTTCTTGATGTTCTTCGGTTGAATAGGTGTATATATGTGTAAAAAGGGGGGATTTTGCTTGCTAATTCTTGGGTTAACTGTTTGTGGGTTAGGGTTTTGATTTTGATCCGGGTTGGGTGTGTAGGATCCGGATTTGGGGGTGGTTTATGGTAGGATTGTATGACTTAGGTTTTTTGATCTGTTTTTGGTTGCTTTTGATCCGGGCATGGTTGTTTGTCATTGGGATCCGGGTATACGGGCTTTGCTTTAAGTTTTTTGTTGTTATGGATCCGGATCTGGGTATTTGCCATCAAGATCCGGGTCCATGGTGGTTTGCTTTTGTGGATTGTAGTTAACATGATCCGGATCGTTGATGTTTTTACGGGTTGGACTTGCATTGGTGGTCCGGATCATTAGGTTATGATAAAATAACGTACCTGATCCGGACCACTTAGGAAGACAAATAAAATCTGTAGGGCCCAGACTAACTGACCTTCATTTTAATAGGTATATGGTCCGGATCAAAGAGTGAGCTAGGAAAGTATACAACTGCTATCCCAACTTTTCTGACGAGGAGAGTGATCCGGATTCGTCTGGTAGAGAACAGATCCGGGGCGAGATGGTTAGAAAGGGGTCCGGGTCCGTGGGAACAATTACGAGCTTCCGGTTCAAGAGGCTTCCAGAAAACTCTGTTATTTTCACCCCGGATGGCCGCTGGTCCGATATTAAATATCACTTTGTTAGAAAGCCACCCGGGTTTAAAGATAGCATATACTATACCCGAGTCAGATACGAGAGGCACGAGGATGGCCACCCGGGCGTTTATGATCAGGGCGCCCTGAAGGCAACTTTTGCTTCATTTGGGATCAGCCGGGATCATTACCAGCTGAAGGATTTTTATGCTGAAGCTGAACCGGGTGATATGGAAAAGGCAATTCGGGCTGCTTTTCAGTTGACTCCTGATATCGCTTGGAGGTGGTCCGAGCCGTATGAGAGGATCTTTCATCGTCCTGCGGATGGTTTTGTCCCGGTCTGGCTGGAGCATTTAAGGTCCGGGTGGAGCCCACGCTGCCATATTTTTCTCAAGCACCTGTGTAAGTATGTCTATAGGATATCCCCCATGCAGATAACTCCAAATGGAATAAAGTCTATGACTTGGTTCATAGCTTGCTGCAACAAGGCCGGGCTCATGCCTACCTTCAAATTGTTTTACCAGATATTTTATCTTTCTAGGTCAAGCCAGAAACCTTTTTACGAGCTGAGATTCCGGGCAGCAGAGTGTGGATTTGGTCCGGGTAGGTCCAAACCGGTTATGCACCAAACTTCTTTGAAACATTGGAATGGGGAGATATTGATGTTGAAGGGGTACGATTTGGAGTATCTTCCTTATTTCACAGCTGGGGAGGTTAAGACGAAGTTCAACCCAGAGATCTTAGAGGGGGAGGCTGTAGATCAAGTTAGAAAATTTTGTGGTAGTCTCGGGTTCCAGCCAACCCGGGATACGTTCATGAACCATAAACTCCTGTTCCAACTTGGCTGTAAGTTCTTGTTTAATGTTTTTTTTTATCCGGGTCCCCATCCCAGCTTGGAGAACCGGATTACCTTCCTTTTGCTTGCATCTTGTAATTTTTGGTCCGGATCAAAGTCTATTTTGGTCTTTGATCCGGGTCCCTCTGCTTTTCCGTATCTTTTGGTTTTTTACTTGTAGCTAATTTGCATAAAACGTCTTGACATGGTCCGGGCTTACTGCAGTATTCTATTTCCGGATTTGGTAGTCTTTGCATTTTTATCAATCCTATGGTGATAGTTTTCCTTTTCCATTTTGCAGGTTTGCCGTATTACAACCCCGCATCCCGGTCCATAATGTCTTCTTCAGCTTATGCAGCAGCTTTTAACTCATTGGGATTGGCATACAAGACAACAAAGGGGGCCCCTGGTACCAGATCCGGATCTGCGGATGCAGAGGGTGGTGCCGAATCTTCTGCCCCCCGGAATGTGGCTGATCCGGGTAATGCTCCCCTGGCTAAGGACCCAGATGTCCAGGAAATCTCTGATGAGGAACCTCCTTCGAAGAAGAGGAAATCCGCCCCGGGAAAGCCTCCTCGCGGAAAAACTGTTGTTGCTGACCGGGTCATATGCGACTCGGAAGGGAAGGGACCGGATGGGGAGGCCGTGAAGATAGGAACCAAAACTCTAATCGACCTAGCCGGGTTCATGTCCAGTATTCCCTCCGAGGAAGATTGGGAGGAGGTTGAGGGTTATAATATGACTGCTGCCTTGAAAAGGGTCACAGGTCAATGGGGGCAGGTAACTTCTGAATTTTTAATCCCGTAGTTCCGGATTATGCCCCCCAATCCACTTTTTGCTTATAATCTCTTTTTTTTTGTTTCTCAGCTCGGGAGTGCGATATCTATCTGCTCCGATGTTGCCTTCACTGAGCTCAAGGAGGCTAACAACCGGACTAAAGCTGAGAAGATGCTTTCTGATTCCCTAAGGGGTGAGCTGGAGGAGGCCCGGGAGGGGTTCCGGGTTGTGGAGGCCGGGTTGAACGAGAAACTGAAGAATTCGGAGACCCGGGCCGAGGGGCTGGCCCAGGAAGTTGAGAGGCTCAAGGCCGAGCTTGCTGCTAAAGAGAATCTGAACAAGGAGGGCATCATTGCTGAGTTCAAGGACAGCGATGTTTATGACTTCGAGGTTGCTCAGGTCGGGGTTCCCGAGGTGCGCAGGTCCTGGGTAGTTGCCTAGCGCCATATCAAAACTGACCCCTTTGCTTCCTGGGAGAGCTTTATTCAGGAGTTCCTTGCTGCAAAGGTTGCGGTTGAGCAGGGTCAAGGTGAACCGGAACCCTACGATGGTCCGAGCCCCAGCTTCCTCTAGATTCGGACCAGCTTTGCAAAGCTTGTCGGGCCCAGCCCATGTAATTTCATTTCTAGGATTTCTTGATTTCGTACTTGGATTTGAACTATATGTAATATTTGGATTTGTTCCGGATTGATGTCAATCCGGATCCTTCTTTGAAATTTTCTTTCGTCGTAGAAAATGTTTGCTTTTCTTATCTGTTGTTTTTCCTTTTTGAGCAATCCGGATCCTTGTTATTGCCCCTAATCCGGACTGGGTTCATATCGGGTTTGGTCTGGGTATGGGACAGTGTCCGGGTTGATGCTTACTTTTTTACTTTATGTACTTGCTTTTAATTTTGCTTTCAATCCGGGTATGTTGAACCCGGATTGATGTTTGCTTTTTTGCTTTATATACTTGGAGAATTTAAGTACATAATGTTTGTTTGCATCCCGGATTTGAATGCTAATCCGGGTTATTTTTTGCTTTTCTGCTTTATGTACTTGGAAAATTTAAGTACATATTGGTTGTTTGCAACCCGGATTTGAATGCTAATCCGGGTTGTTTTTTGCTTTGAAATTTGTTTTCAATCCGGGTATGTCTAACCCGGATTGGTGATTTCTCCATTTACTTAGAATTTTTCTAAGCGAATAGTGGTTGCTTTCGTTTTTTTTTTGCTTCTAACCCGGGTATGAGAAGGTACCCGGGTTGTTTTTTTCCTTCCATAACTGGTAATTTAAAAGTAATAACTTTCTGAGAAAGGAAATTTCTTTTCATTGATTTGCACATTTTTTCATAGAAAATATAGGATCTTAGATTGGTTGCTTGCCATTGGCTACAAGTTTTGGTTGCTTTTGGTTGCTTTTTCTACTGGTAAAACTTTCTGAGCCTGAGTCCATGCCATGTATTTGGTACTTCAGACTCATCCATGTTCATGAGCTTGTATGTCCCTGGCCTTAGAACTTCCTTGACTTTGTATGGGCCTTCCCACTTCGGCATTAGCTTTCCAGTATTGGTGGGGTCTGAAGCTTCCGTGTCTCGAAGTACCAGGTCTCCAACTTGAAAGTTTTTGACCCGGGACTTCTTGCTGAAGTGCTCTCTTGTTTTCTGCTTATATTTTTCCATTCTTGCCACTGCCTGGTCTCGGACTTCATCAATTAGCTCAATATTCATTCTGAGCCCCTCCTCATTTGCTATCTCATCAAAGTTGATTGCTCGATGGGAGGGGGATCCTACTTCAATTGGTAGCATGGCTTCAGTTCCATAAGCCAGCTTGAAGGGGGTTTCTCCTGTGCTTGTTCTGGGGCTTGTTCTGTATGCCCAAAGTACATTAAGCAATTCTTCTGGCCATTTGGTTTTGCTTTCCCTGAGTCTCTTCTCTATCCCCCTGAGAAGTATTCGATTTGTTACTTCAACTTGGCCGTTTCCTTGAGGGTAGGCTACTGATGACTTCTTGTGCCGGATGCCCCTTTCTTGAAGGTAGGATTCGAATTCTGAACCAACGAACTGTGGACCATTATCTGAGACCAGTACCCTCGGGATCCCGAACCTCATCAATATGTTGTCCATGAACTTGATGCAGTCTTGTTGGTTTATTGTTCTCATTGCCTTTGTCTCTACCCATTTTGTCATATAATCGATTGAGACTAGTAAGTACCTGAGGTCTCCTCTGGCCCTGGGAAAGGGTCCCATGATATCAATGCCCCATACGGCAAATGGGATTGGTGACAAGACTGAAGAAGGTAGGACTGGGCTTATCCGTGTCACATTGCTGAAGAGTTGGCATTCCTTGCATTTTTTCACAAAGTCTATTGAATCCTGATGGATAGTAGGCCAGTAGTACCCCTGCCTTATGATTTTATGAGCTAGTGCTTTTGCGGACATGTGGTCCCCGCAGATTCCTTCGTGAACTTCCATGAGGCAGTACTGTGCCTCTCCTGGGCCTATGCACTTGAGGATGGGGGAGGAGAAGGTCCGGCGATAGAGTATTCCCTCTTCCATGAAGAATTTTGAAGCTTTTGCCTTTAACCTTTGCGCCTTCCCTTTATCCTCCGGGAGCTCTCCCTTCTCTAAGTAGTTAATGAATGGGGTCATCCAATTTGGACTGTTGTCTATTTCCATGACTTCCTTAGAATCTGTGCTTGGTTTCTACAATTCTTCGAAGTAGACGGAACAATCCAGGTCTGATGAATTTTGAACAAGCTTAGATAGTGTATCAACTTCTGAATTTTGCTCTCTGCAGATTTGGATGACTTGTATTTTTGGTATCAAGGCGAGGTAGCTTTGGACCAGAGCCTGGTACTTGGCTAGAACTGGATCCTTGGCTATGTACTCGCCATTTGTTTGCTTTACGATGATCTGGGAGTCGCTGTAGATTTTGAGATTCTGGATCCTGAGTGTTCTTGCTAGCTTCAGTCCTGCGATCAAGGCCTCGTACTCTGCTTGGTTGTTTGTTGCTGAGAATGCAAAGGAGATTGCTGTTTGGATTGTGAACCCTTCTGGGCTCTTTAGGATGAGCCCAGCTCCCGATCTTTCATTGGTTGAAGAACCATCAACTTTGAGAGTCCAGGCTTCTGTTTCTTGATCTGTGTTTCTCTCAGGGTCAATGCACATGGGCACGGGCTCTTCTTCTGGGAAATTGCATTCTATGATGAAATCAGCTAGAGCCTGGGCTTTGATTGCTGTTCTAGGAAAGAAACTTAGATTGAACTGACTTAGCTCAACTGCCCAATTTACCAACCTCCCTGAGACATCTGGCTTGTGTATTATCTTCCTTAATGGTTGATTTGTTACAACTCGTATCTCCCTTCCCTGGAAGTAGTGTCTGAGTTTCCTGGATGCTGTGACTAAGGCATAAGCAAACTTTTATAGCCTCGGGTACCGGGTCTCTGCATCTTTTAGCGCTTGGCTCACATAATAAACTGGTTGCTGTTTGCCATTCTCTTCCCTGATCAAGGCTGCTCCAACTGTCAGGGCCCCTGCTGACAGGTAAAGGGATAGGGGTTCCTCGGGTTGAGCTTTTGTTAACACAGGGGGTTGAGAAAGGTACCTTTTGATTTCTTCAAATGCGCTTTGGCATTCCGGGCTCCAATTAACTTCTCTCATGTTAGTTGCTCCTTTTAACAGGTCAAAGAAGGGTAGGCATCTTTCAGCTAGCTTGGAGATGAATCTTCTGAGTGCTGCTAGTGATCCTGCTAGCTTCTGCACATCTTTTTGTGTTCTGGGAGCCTTCATATCTTGAATTGCCTTTATCTTTTCTGGGTTGGCTTCAATTCCTCGGTTGCTTATCATGAATCCAAGGAATTTTCCTGCCCCTACTCCAAATATGCATTTTTCCGGATTGAGCCTGAGTGAGTATTTTCTCAAGTTGTCGAAGCATTCTCTCAGGTCTCCTATATGCCCGGGGACGCTTGTGGATTTTGCAATCATATCGTCCACATAGGATTCCAGGTTCCTTCCAATCTGGTCCTTGAAGATTTTATTCATTGCCCTTTGATATGTTGTTCCCGCATTAGTCAATCCGAACGACATCATTACATAGGCATAGACCGCCCTGTGGGTGATGAAGGCTGTCTTTAGAATGTCTCTGGGATTCATCTTGATCTGGTTGTACCCTGAGTAGGCGTCCATGAAACTTAGCATCACGTGCCCAGAGGTTGCATCGATCAATTGATCAATATTTGGCAAGGGGTAGGGGTCTTTGGGGCATGCACTGTTCAAGTCTGTGTAATCGATACACATTCTCCACTTTCCGTTTGGTTTTTTCACCATCACTACATTTGCCAGCCATTCTGGGTATTTGACTTCGTATATTATTCCAGCTTTCAGTAGTTTCTCAATTTCTTCATCGATTGCTTTCTGCCTTTCCGGGGCAAAATTTCTTCTCTTTTGCTTGACTGGCTTCCTCTCTGGGTTGACGTCCAAGCTATGCATTGCTATGGATTCATCCAACCCGGGAATTTCTTTCGGGGTCCAAGCGAATATATCAGGGTACCCTTGGAGTAGTGACACCAGGTCTTTTCTGAAATTAGCCTCGAGCTCAGATCCTATCTTTATCTTTTTTGAAGGATCGCTTGTGCTGATCAGAATTGTTTCTGTTTCAACAATGGCCTCTATCTTGGATTGATCCGTATCTGATACCATCTTTTGGATCCGAGCCTCTGTGTTCTTTTTCATATAAATCTGAGCCTGGGCTGTCATCTCTTTATTGTTTCTTTCTTTAGTCATTTCTGGGTTGGTTGCTTGCACAGTAGGGTTGGTTTGGTCAATGCCTAGGCCCAATTCAATCCCTTTCGTGACTTGGTTGCTTTCTTGCTCTTCTGAGCCTTGTTTGGTTGCTTTTGGATCTGAAAGGGTCTCTATGACCTGAACTTCTTTTCTCCCATCATCCCTTGATTGTTGGCGATGTTTCTTAATGCTTTGCTGTTTCCGGAGCACGACATCCTTTCTCTTGTTGTCTTGGTGGGTCTCAGCCATTACCAGAGCCTGGCTATAACATCTTTCAGCTACCTCATAGTCTCCCTTGATTTCTCCTACCCCGGTTGGAGTTGGGAATTTGATTTTCAAATGTGATATCGAGGTGATTTCTTGGATCATGGTCAAGGCCGAGCGCCCGATTATGCCGTTGTAAGATGAGGGAGTATTGATCACGTAGAACTTAATCACATGGGTAACTTGGTTTGGGGCCGATCCAAACATCACCGGCAAGTACAAAGTTCCTTGGATCGGGACCAAGTTGTTCCCGAACCCATACAGAGGGTCCTCTCGGCATTCATTTGAGCGCACGCTCCCTAGCTTCATCCGGTCCACAGTATGCTTGAAGAGTATGTTTACTGCAGATCCATTATCAATCAGCATCCTTCTCACTTCGTTGTCAAAGATATCAAGTGTTACCACCAAGGCTTCGTTGTGATTTGAGTTGACCCCTTCATAATCCTTGCTGCTGAATGAGATCATCATCTTCGGGTAGGATTGGATTGAGAATACCTCATCTCCTGAGCCCGGGCTCCTAGGGGGAGAGTGTGAGCCTCCCAGGACCATATTTACCACATTCTTACCTTTTCTTTGCCTTTCCTCTCTCTGATTTTTCTCCCTTGAGATGTATTGATTCAGGTTGCCTTTCTTGACTTGATCTTCAATGAAGTATTTTAAAGAGAGACAATTCTCAGTCTTGTGCCCATGGGTTTCATGATAGTCGCACTGTCTGTTGTAAGGCCTGCTCTCTGGGGGAGTCTGCATTGGCTTTGGAGGATAGTATAATGGCTTTCCCTTGATCTCCTTCAATATCTCTTCCCGGGTCCTGTTTAGTTGTGTCCACTCTGGCTCTTGCCTAGGCTCCCTTTGCTGCCTAGGGGGACCGGGATCACTTTTGGATTCTGTTTTAGGACCCAATCTTTGGAATATTGGGGTGTTTTGTACAACGTTTGTTTGCTGGGTTTGGTTGCTTTGTTTGAACTTTTTCTCCTGATGGTAACCCCCTTTCGGTCGGTCATCGGAAGATTTGTTCCTATTCCCTCAATTCCGAGTCATTCTCATTGCCTGGAGAACATCCATTTCTTTTATGAACCGGGCTGCCATAGAATATATCTCTATTCTATGGCAGCCCGGTTCATATACCAGGCTTTGGGGTTCCTTCTTTATCAATTCCACAATATATCTCTCGTTGTGTTCTGGATCCAGGTTTCTTCGAAATATGCTTAGAGCCTCCCTTTCATCGAGATTCGAAACTTTGTTGATGGCTTCCTGGAACCTCCGCATGTAGGCTGAGAGTGCTTCGTTATCGTACTGGCGGATTGTCTCCAGGTGGCACATGTGCATTTCATGTGTTTTATTAGCTCTGAATCTTCTAAAGAAGGCTTCTCTGAATTCTTTCCAGGAGTGGATGCTTCTTGATGGGATTCTGCTGAACCATCTTTGAGCCCCCCTTTGAGGGTCGAGGCGAAGAATCTGGATTTCGTCAAGTCATTGTAACAATATATCTGAGCTATCTGTTCGAAATAGTTGAGGTGCTCTTCCGGATCCCCCAGCCCATCGAAAGAATCGAAGTTGTAGTGTTTGAGATTTTTCTGTCGGGGGATGGCTTCTAGGGAGTGGCTGAAGGGCGTGAGGGTTTCCCCAACTTCCACCCCGGATTCTTTCTCCATTTTTCTCTGGAGCTCGTAGATCATTTCCTTGAGGTCTTTCTGACCCTCCTCTTCGTCATCGGAAATGAGTTCGGGGGTAGGGTCCCTCCGTGTTCTTTTTCCTTTTGTTTTAGCTAGGAGTCTCTCCTCCTCCATCTGCATTCTTTTCTGAATTTTTTGCTCCAGCTTTTCCTCCTCCTCTTTTCTTATCTTTTCTCTGATTTCTTCTAGCTTTTTCTTTCTGGTTGCTTCTGTCTCCTTCTTGCTAGGCTCCTTTTGATTCTTTTTTGCCTTAGCCCCAATTCGGTCGAAGACAGATCTCCTGGATTGCTGAGAGTCCCCGGACTCTTCTTGCTCATCATCTTGCTCAAATTCCATCTGAGCCCGGGCTTGTTCATCTCTGTAGAGCCTGATTGCTTCAGCAAGTTCATGGCTTGTTAAGTTAGCCATATGCTTCTCTGCAACTGGAACATTGGTGTACTTGTACTGATTTAGCTCTATGACATTTCTAGCATCCCTGATTGGAGTATGCTGTGTCAGTGGTTGCTCCTGGAAGGTCTCCCTGTCTCCCCCAGGTTCTTGAACTTGAGAGGGGTCTTGATCCTGAATGTGGGTACTGGCGGAGGGCCTACCAGCTGTACTTTTTCCTGCTCTTGCCATTACCACAATTGTACAAACAACTGACCAAGATTTGAGGCTACAAATGTGGATCTGAGGTTGCTTTTTTGAATATTACAAAAAATTTCCAGAATAACAGCAAGCAAACTTTCTGGGTTTTGCTAAAAATAATACCAAACAAGAACAGCAGGCTCTTGAACACAAAAGAAAATACGCAAGCTAAAACAGTTCTGGGTTTTAAACCACCAAGACTATTAAACCCCAGGCTTCGAGATTACCAAGATTATCAAACCCTAAACAACTAAAACTTAACAAACAAGAGCGGGCTCACACAAACACGACCTAAAGCAAGAAGCTCATACAAACGTGGTTAAAATGAAAACTTATATTCAAGAAAGGGTTTGGTTGTTTATGTTCTTACAGGTTTGAAAGTGGACTCTCTCAAGAGTTTGCTGATGAAGATGAATCCAGAGGCACCGAGACCCAAGGATGGAGCCCCCTCCTTCTAGCGCCAAATGATAACTCCGGTGAGCGGGCGGCTCCGTCCGACGGCGTTCCTGGATCTTCTGTGCGGGGGTGAGGTGTAGCTGCTGGTTGGGCGCCTGCAAAACAACACCGGAAGGGGGGTTTGGCTCCCACGGCGCCTCCGGTGTGAGAATAAGAACAGACTTTGGAGAAGATGAGGGTATATATGTTTATGTAATTTAGAGGCTGCTCTGTATGTGTGTCTATATGTGATGGCTTTTGTGTGTTTTGAGTGTATGAGAATGTGTGAGTGCAAGAGAAATTATTTTCCAACCCCTAAACCCTTCAGCCTTGGGGGTATATATAGCCCCAAGGTAGGGTTTAGGGGTAGTTACCTCTAAATCTGGGTCGTTGGATCTTGGGAGCGGAGGACGCCTGGCTTGGGCAGATTGCTTACACGTGTCCATGGGAGGACCACCTCCAGAGTGTCCTAACGGCCTCTGACACGCACCGTGCTTGTCTGGGGTGTTGGTTGTTGATAGCTGTCATAGTCACGTGCCCACGTACCCCTCCTTGGCGGGTTGTGGGATGTGATGTGTGTGCTGAGACCTCCCTAACTGTGGTTTTGGCCCCGATCCGGATCCGGGTATGCGGGCAGATCCGGACCCGGATCCGGGAGGCAGGATAGACCCGGGCCTGGGCTCCTATGCTTGATTGGCCTGGGAGAGGGGGGTCTTAGCAGATCGGTTGAGCATGTCTCCCTTTAGTCCAGGTCGACGCCTATCCGGGTATCTTGTACCCTATCAGTTATCCCATTTATGACCGTTTGATCTTTTTAATCAACTGATCAGGAATGTTAGATTCAAATTTTAAAAGAATATACACTACTCAAACTCCATGTTCGAACCCCGCAAATAACAAATATTTATAATACTATTTATACACTAATAAAACTCGAACCACACCAACAACAAATAATTATATTATTATTTATACACTAATCAAGATTCATGTTCGAATCCCGCCAACAACAAATGTTTATATTATAATTTATAAATATACTAATAAAGTAATGATCCAAAAAAAATATTATAATTTTAAATAATATAAAATTATTAATAAAGACCCGTGAGCTAATATATATTATAGAGTAATTAGGGTTGATTGAGACAATTTATTCAATTAAAATTATTAAATTATCCCTGATGTATATATATATTAGTAAATAATAAATTTAATACCATATATTGAGTATGTCTCACCCATTAATTACTAATAATTTTATACTCCATTACTACTTCATTATTGACAATTAACAATTTAGATTATTAATGATTTCACAACACATATTTATGTCAAATTAACTATAATTAAGTCAAATTAACCATGATATAACTCATTTACACAAATTTAACATTCAAATACATTATATATATACACATACATACCCACACATAGACATATATTAAAAAAATTAAAATGTATTCATATATAGAGTATAACCGTCAAAACATAATTTTAAAATATTATCTAAATAATATTTGTATTATACTTTGATACATTGATATACCGTTTATTTCGAAATAAATAAACCTACGTCAAAAAATTCCGGTTAGCTAAAATAGTCACTATCGTGAGTATTGCAAAACCCACATAGGAAATAGAGGAAACAAAATACAAATAAATTTAATTTCTTCCTAATCGATCAACATGATCTTAGCCACTACCATAAATAATAAAGATAACTAATACATATGGACTCAATTTCTCCTTAATCGATTAACATGATATTGTCAAATTATGAATATTCATGCTTAATGATAACAATCGCAGAATTCAAAAATTTTTAAAACTTCCAAGTACGTCTTTTACAAATACTATCCGTTATTAACATACGTGAGTTGAATTTTTTTTGTGCCTCGCATGATTTATAAATTACACAAATCGAAAAAATTAATCCTCGCAACAGAGGTCATTATATGCAGACAAAAATAACTACTCATAACATGATATATATTTTATTTAAGAAATATATATTAATTTTAACAAGTATGTGTATAAATTTTATAATAGTCTAGATTAAAGTATGTGCGGGATATAAAGTTAGTTTTATAATAATAAATTTTTAAAGTTCATGATTTTTATCTCCTTGTATTTTATTATCAAGTACTGTTGTTGACAAGAATACTCCATTTCTCGTTTTTCTGTTTATCAGTTACTAAAGAATAGTTTTTTTTTTATCTTACACATCTTAACTCTCAGTTCATTGGAGGTGCTTTTTATGGCTTTTAGACTACAAATTTATTGAACCGCTTTGTGAGATGCATCTATTCTATCATATAATATTCATGAAACTAAAGCATAGATGTCTATCCATTTCATGGAAAGTAATGATCGGCAAGAAAGATGATCTACGACAATACAAAGTAGCAGTAATTTTAAATTATGCACGGCAAACTGCATACAATCTACAGAAGTACAAAACGAAAGTTCTCATTAATATTCATTGAGAATGTGAGTAATTTACAGAGTACATCTGGATAGAAAAAAGTAACTAAATTTACAATTTTAAACTATGTGCACCAATAAAATCAGCTAATCCTGAATTACAATGAAATATTGTTGGAATGCTGTTTATTCAATCAATTCATCTACAAGTGCTGCCCTCTCCTGTTCTAGGAGAGGCCTGGCAATGAATCGTAACCAACTGTTAATAATACAAGGAGACTGAATGAAATTTGCACAGTTTTCTGTCTATCTACATTCCTAAATCACACATTTTTGTACAAATGTAATGTTAGCCATCCAACCTTTCAGACTCCAACCTCTCCAGCTAATTTAAGAGGCTCAATTTGATGTTTACCATGTTGCTTGGATTGATGCTGAGACCAGTAGGCATGTGCAGCTAAGACCCTGTCCAAAAGCTCTTGGGGAACGGGCTGTCCCCGACGCTGCTGGGGGGCAATACTTGCTGTATGGACTAACGTCTTCCATTTGTCCTGTATTAATCAAACTTCACACAATTTATACCTCAGCCATGTTCTGTACAGATTAAACTAATCTAAAGCTGCTTTAGTGGATCTTTAATATTTTACATAATATTCTAGATATCATTAAAGACTCGGTTATACATCTTAAAAATGGGTTCTGTCCTATTCAAGTAAACTTTTATGGACACACTTAAGCTTTCTATAACAACTAGCATTTCTTCCAGTTTGGTAGTAACATCTCAGAATCAATACTATTGACAAGAAATTGCATCTAACTCTTTATAAAAATATATAAAGTGCTGCCTCTATACCTTCAAATCCACATACGTACGATGATTTACATCATCAAAGGAACGCATTTTAACATCACGCCACCTGCATAACAAGACAAAATATAATAGTTAAATTTCAGAAGCAAGTTGCCCAACCGATGTAGCTACTGAAAAATAAAGTTTATTTTGACAGGTCCCTTTAACTTTGAGCATTATGTTAAATACTGTAGGGCAGGTTGGCATGTATGTACACAAAATTTTAACAACTCTTGTAACATTACTATCAAGAAAAATAAAAATACAGAAATCGCACACCTTCCAGTGCCAAGTTTCTCAACTGCTTCAACTAGTGCCTCTACTTCTGAAACAGAGAAAGGTCTCCTAGTTCTGCGCTGTGACAGATCTGATCGCTTAGCTTTCTGGTTCAGTGGGACAATTGCGAGCGCCTTCAGATTCATTGGGGGCATAGGAACCCGTGCTTTAGGCACTGATACATCTGTATATACATCAGTAAGGTAAGGAACTATTTCCTGATTGTTTTCTACATGACTTTCCAAATTAGCGACCGGAACTTGATCATATGAGGACTTAGGAAATCCTGATTCCAGAGGGAGAACCGGGGACCTGCAAATGGAGAGTAAATGTTAGTGTTGGTATGCTTTGTTGCAAGTGCCCAATGCTAGCAACTCTACAGAATAAAAAATCAAACAAAACCGTAAATCCCACCACATTAATATCTTGCTATAGCAATCCTGCCTAACCTGGATAATTCTTGATGTTTGTCGCATGGTAGCAGAAGTGCGGGATCTTTATGAGATATAGGTGAAGTAGCTTGCACAAAATTAGGCTCCAAAGTAAAACCTAGGGTGTCAAGGTCCTCGCTGTGGGAGATACCAATTTGCCGAAGGGTTCTATTGTCATCTTTAACCCTCTGCCCTTGAAGAACTACCCCCACGTGTAATCCACCTTCAAGTATAGCAGTCACAGCCTCCATAACAGTCATCTGCGAGAAAACAATAGCAAATAAGACTCCATTAAGCTTAGCCTTGCAAAACTTTTCAAACAGTCTCTTGTTAGATAAAATTTCGGGCAGACCTCCTACATATAATGCCAATATTTAAAAGGCATAAATTCACCATGTTATGGCCTTCAGCAATAACTTCAACAACTGAAATTATCAGTTTTAGTGACACATTTCTCAATAAAAGAAAAACGGATAGCCCAGGATAGAGATAAAATGTAATAAAATAAAATAAATCTTATACTGAAAGTTGATTATCGCTAGATAGACCCTGGTTCACAGCATTTCTGGTATAAAACCAGGTTCTCGTATAAATTAGAATACTAGCAGGTACAGGAAAGGAGAAAAATAATAGGCTAACGGTCAAAGAGTAGACCAATCTCAGGATCAATTAGATCTAAAGTAACATGTCAGTAGTGAGAATAACAATATCCTAGGATTTTTCATACAAGAACATCAGTCCACATGCTTATGCTGAGAAAAACAGAAGAACCCCACTAGAGAATACGGTAAGACCTACCTTCAGTGAACCTACAGTTGCAGTTTCTGGCACCTCAATATAAAGTTCCGGTACCTTAAAGGATTTGATGCTAAACTTCACTGAAATCAAAAAAACAATGAACATAAGTATGCATTTACAGTAAAACAGCAAAATTTTAAAGGGTATGGTGGAGAAAAACTACTACCACGAGGATCCTTGGCATGGAAAGGTGTGTTATGCCCTACATCTGGAGATGAGACTCCAGTTTCTGCACAGATAAAAGTATAGTCAGTTATGACTTTTTCTGATCATCTACCACAACTCTGATTGGAAGAAACATGAGTACAGACCTCTAAGCAAAGGTTTCCTGCTCTTGTCACCCTTCATGGCTTTCTCAGGGGAGTTTGAAATACTTTCACTACTTGCCTGCTGGTCAAATGAAACTGTTGATCTATAATGACTTATTTGTCTACGGTCATGCAACCGCCTCCTTTTAGAGTGCAGCTCGCGTTGATATCCTTCACATGCATTATTGGTTTTTCTTTTGTGATAGATAGGCCTATCTCCCCTACCTTTGGTAAAAAATTTTGCAAATTAACAGCTAGACCTAGAAATGCAGTAGAATATTCTGAAATAAAATATAGACCACAACTTGATAAAGCCTACACTTACCAGTGTTAATGAATTCATAATCTATCAATTTTGGTGTTGTTCTCCAATTTCTAGATGTCATCAACTTCTTCATTCGTCGATATCCGATGCGTGATTGTGGCCTTGAGGCCTTCATCTTGATGTTAAGGTTGTTACTCCTAAAGTAATTTTCATCATCATCTCTATTAACTAATTTTAAATTGTTCCCGTGCTTGTGAAAAGAAGCAGCTGGAACACGATCCTTGTATGGAGGAAACTTTATGCTACCCTCTGATTTGATCGGCTTATGAGTACCATGCACATAATAGTTCCCTCGATCCTTTGGACCACTGCAGTTGGCCATATTCAATTGTCCATTCTGTTTCTGTACACTCTCCAACATTCTTTGAGCTTTATCACCTATATTAACATCACATAATTTCCCAATATCCAGAAAGTTCTCTTCCGATTTACCGGGGAAGCTTCCAGCTGCATTGTTACTTGTACATTTCTTAAGTTTCTCATCACCGCTAACTTTGTCCAAGAAATTAGAATTTGTTACAGCAGATATATGTTCAGAAACAGAAATATTCCCAAAATGCGGAAGTTCCTTTAAAGTAGAATTAGTATTGTGCTCTGGTGCTGCAGATTCCGGGATAATCACACTCTCTATACAGCTTTCCTGATCAAAGCACTCTGGTCCGGCAATTCTTTCTTCTCCGACTTGTTCCTTTTTAATACCATCCTTGTGAATACCAAGCTTCACCTTTCTATCTGCTACGTTACTAGAAGTAGAGCTCTCGCTCTCCTGCAACAACTTTCCAGCTACAGCAGCCAGCAACTCAAATGCACAAAGTTGGCCGTCATCTAATGATTCCTTTTTGAAACTCCTCCTCTACAAGAAACATACAGAACAGATTAATGGGAAATTACAAAAACTGAATAATACAGTGGTTTGATTGAAGTGTACACTTACCCTTATAGATCTCGGTGCTCTGGGTACAACAGGGACTTGGTATCCATAAAACCCATAGTCTTGCCTCTTCATTAAAACCATATCTTAAGCACACATGCTAATATAAGATAACAAAATGTAGACAGTGCTGCGGTATTCCAGAACTACAGAAAATATCAATACAACACTCAATAACATATGAGACAAATAAAAAACATGTATTCGGTCTTACTAGAAAAGCACTTCAAAATATATATATCCGGGTGTAAAAAACATGAAAAAACCAAACAACTACTGGAGTCATCTAGTAAATTATGCATCATCATTCTTCTAAAATCAAAAAAATTTTAAGTATCAACAAATCTAGTTTCTGTATTTGCACAATTGGACCAATCTCTCCTCTTCCGAGGCAATAGATCTCAACAACAACCGAAAATCTTCAGCCAAATAATGCAAATAACAAACCTACAATCAATTTGATCCTAAAGTCATCGGCACAACACGAAGATCCTAAAGTCATCGGCACAACACGAAAACAGTGAGATCCCACATAATTAGATGACTAGGCTTAAAATAATTTCTAGTTTGACCACAATGAAAGAATGATCAAATATTATTCAGCAACATAAATACATATAGCAAGCACTAAATCACACATACCGATGACTTTCAAATTTAACATGACAGATCGCAAAAAATTCAAGCAATAATTTACTACGCGATCACACGAAATCTGATCCGATCAAGCACAATTCAACAACACGAAATGAATTTACACACCAAGATCAAAACAAATAATCAAAATATGTAACTAAATGAAACAATAACAAACAAAAACCAGACGATCCGTACATAAGGAAAATTAAATACACGAAGCATGATCTGAATTATTACCTCGAAAGTGAATTAATGTAGAGTTGGTAAATTTGTGTAGAGATTTACAGTTGAAATGCGTTATTTTAAGTTGAGAGAGGGAGAGAGAGGGGAGAGAGATTTGGAGTTGTGGACAAGAAGAGAAGGGGGAGAGAGGAGAGTTTTGGATTTAAAACAAGAACATAAAATTTAAAGTGCTTAAACCCCCACGAAATGATTGTTAGAATTATGTTACTGTATGTGCAAACACGTGTGCTGGTAAGAGAAAAGGGAGGGGGGGTGTAGAATTTACCGCAGTGAAAGTGGGGGATTAAAAGAAGTAAAAATGTCGAGGATAGATAAAGGGTGGGATAAGGGGAGTTAAAGAGGGGTCAAAAAGTGTGTGTGTGTGTAAATGTAATGTAATCTGTTGGGAGTTGAGGACATGCTTACGGTTGGACCACGTCCTTTCCCTCCTTTCTCTCTCCACCACTCCCCTCCTCCTCTCTATCCTCTCTCGCTATAGATAACTTTTTGCCACCTCATCATTTCTTATTTTCTTTTCCAACTATAGATATCCCTTATTTTATTTTATTTTTTTTTCCTGTAGGACTTTTATAACTTTTTTTTGTATCTTATGGATATTATTTCTATTTTTCTTATTTTCTTTTTTAATTATTAAAACATTTTTATCATACGTTAGTATCTTATGGATATTCCACAGTATCCTGTTGATATTTTTCACGTTTCTTATTTTCATCTTCCAAAGTTTTTTTTCGTTGCACACATATGATCTTATCGGGACAGTTAGTTGACAATTTGACCATTATTTGTTCGACCTAGGGGTGTAATCGAGTCGAGCCCAGTCGAATACTATCAGGCTCGGCTCGAACTCGATTAAAATAGTTTGGACTTGACCGGATCTTTAATTTCAAGTGCGAAACTCGGCTCGTAAAAGGTTCGGTAGGTTCGAGTTCGGCTCGAAAACTCGAATTAATTCACTAAATATTAACAAAAAATTAAAATATGATCGGTTCGACTCGAGTTCGGCTTGAGTTCAGCTCGAATTCTACTAGATATAAATAAATAATATATAAAAAATATTAAATATTTACATAAACATATATTTATAATAAAAAAATTAAAAAATAATAGAGGCTCGATAATACTCGCGAACCTTACGAGTCGAATAATTTGAAGCTCGAGTTCGGCTCAGTTAAAAAGTAGAAATTCAATAAGTAGTATTGCATGACCGACAAATTGAAGGAAGGGCGCACTGCAGGGAGCTCGAGCTCGAGTTCAGCTCGATTATTTTCGAGCCGAATTCGAATTTTTTACGAGTCGAGCTCGAGTAGCTTACGAACAGTTTGGCTCGTGTAGGCTCGTTTACAACCCTAGTTAGACCAAAGTATTCAATTTGGATTTCATAGGAGATATGATAATTTAGGGATATTATATGATTGTTGTAAATTTTAATAATACTCGGATTTTAGTGGAGTTAATTAAATTTTTTGTATAGTCTTGAGAATTTAAATTGGGATTTTCGCAAATTATTTCAGAAAACATAAAATATATTGTAGAATTCATCAAAATCTATCACTTCATTAAATACAAAAATAAAATTATAGATTTTTTAATACTGTGAGGATTTAATGATTTTTTTTAAATTTAAATTAAATATCATCAAATTTTAGTGATCTTTTAAGAATCTAAATCGCAAACCCCTAATTTTAAAAGACTTTTTACAATCATTATCGAATATTACAAGATTTTAATAATTTTTTAAAATCCAAGTTTAACCCACTATGAATTCAAAAAAAATAAAAATCCTTTAAAATTTCGCATTTAATACACCCCTTTGCATATGTGTAAGGCTAAACGTACTTGGGTAATTTCTCTTTGAGGGTGCTCAATGCGGGTTAAATAATAATATAAATTTTGAACCAATTTTTATATAGAAATCAGATTTTATATGATATTAAAAATTATTCTTATACAACTGCATCAAAATTTTATGAACTATACAAAATTTTATTTTATTTTAAAATGCTGAAATTGTATCTGGTTTTAATGATGGTGATGACAATAGTTCGGTTAATTATGTAAATTTTAAATGCAAATTTGTAGAGTTTCAAACTGCACCAAAAAAATTTGGATATTTAATACAAGTAAAAGAATGGGGTAAATATTAAATTGTTCATTGAAGTGAAAATAATACATCCCTTCGTTTATTGTTCTTAATGGGATATAAATTTGATCACTATGGTAATATAAATGGAAGATAACTACAGATCATTCAGTTCTTTAGCAAAAAAATATCATTCGGTTCTTGAAATTTTAGATATCAAAGAACTTCCGGTTAAAAGATGATCAATTGTATGTCGGAAAAACATGAATAGTAGTCTCACATTGTCAAGTTAATTTGAGTAGATAAATATTGAATGCGCGCAACGAGTGACACTTGGAATGCGTTCTCTTCTGAGAGAGTTTTTCGAGACACTTTGAATCACTCAAAATGAATAAGAGATGGATAAGATATGATCATCCAAAATTAGTCTCTTAGTAGTGGAATTTTGTGGAAGAAAAGAAAGTTCCACGTTGATTTTACAAAGGAACATATATAATTTTATATAAAAAAACACTTATGTAGTGTTCAAATGTGTTACTTATCTATTACTACAACACCTACGTGCGCACTCAGGGGTGCAAATCTTGGGCTTTCGAGGGACAACCCGAGGCTTCAAAGCCTTCAAGCTTGCCTGCGTGTGCGACGTGCAGACATAATGTAGCAGAAAATTGGTCCGAATAATTACAGACTAGTTTTGCTAATTTAATTTCCACTATGCTTGGACTTTTAAAATTTTAATTCGTTTTGATTACAGATTATTATAATTGATTTGACGTAATAATAATCAGATTTGATTTATTAACCGACTGATTAATTAACACGATTTAATTAATTAAGTGTGTAGTAGCGCACACGTTTCCCCGAACCTATAATATCGTATTAGGCTTAGAGTTATTCATTTATTCGAAATACCCCACACAGACGCCTCCTAACCACAAACCCTACTCTCTCTCTCTCTCTGTGTTCCGATAATAGTTTCTTACTCCGTTCTATTTTGCCGAAGGTGCTGTGTTCTGATGATAGTTTCTTGCTCCGTTCTATTTCGCCGAAGGTGCTGTTCGCGTAACATCGCCATCTTCTCGTTTTATCCTGGGAGGCTAACGACTCGCATATACGGTGAGTGCCGTAATAGCTTTAAGAAGGCAGTTATACGACATAACTAGAGAACTTCTCATTCATATCCTTTTTGTTGGGTTATGTTATTCACACAAACTAGATTATATGTACTAATCGCAGATTGTGTTCACAATCTTAAAGCTATTATTATTTATTATTTGTGACTAATACATCTGTCACTACCTTTTTGTTAAGTAACAGATCTATGGAGAATAACACTGTGAACAATACGATGAACGCGACGGCTAATCCCAACGCACAGATCGCTGCATCTGATGAGGTTCACTAGCAGGCGCCTAACCCTAACGCACAGATCGTAGTATCTGATGGGGGTTGGATACCAGTTGGACACGTGCTTTCGGGACATGTGCATGTTGGACACACTGTCATTGGACAGTTTAGTGTGCCTCTTGGACATGCGTCGACATGATTCGTTCCTCCAATTGTACATTCAGTGCCTATTGGTGTACATACACCTGTAGTATAGACGCACGTACCGACTGCCACACCTGCGATGCCTGTTGCACCTATTATGCCAACTGTGCCTTGTGCACACGCTGATAAACCCGAGAAGTTCAACGGAATGAACTTTAAACGTTGATAACAAAAGATGCACTTTTATCTAACCACGTTGCATCTCGATCGCTTCCTGAAGGAAGATGTACCATTGCTCACTGGCGAGAGCAACGCGCATACTCTGTATATTGTGGATGCTTGGAAGCATTCTGATTACATATGTTGTAATTATGTGCTGAACTGCTTGGCTGACTCGTTGTATAACGTGTATAGCTCAAAGCCAACGGCTAAGGCCTTATGGGAGTCACTTGACCGTAAGTAAAAAACCGAGGACGCTGCGACAAATAAGTGGATTGTTGGCCGCTTTCTTGACTATAAGATGGCAGATTCTAAGATCGTGGTCAGTTAGATGCAAGAACTGTATGTGATGATTCATGAAATTCATACTGAGGGATTGGTCATTAGTGAATCTTTCCAAGTTGCTGCTGTTATTGAAAAGCTGGTACCTGCATGGAAAATGTTCAAGAACTACCTTAAGCACAAGTGAAATGAGATGACCATGGAGGATTTGATTCTCAGACTTCATATTGAAGAAGATAATAGAGGATCTGAGAAGAAAATGAATGTTGCTACTAAGAATACCACTTCTTAGTAAAGGGACAAAACTGGCACCCAATGGAGGGATTTCGAAGTCGAAATTTCAAGGGAAGTGCTACAACTGTGATAAAGTGAGTCATAAGTCTTCTGATTGCAAGAAGCCCAGAAAGGCCAACAAGAAGAAAGAAGCAAACATGGTCGATCATATCTCCAAGGAGATGGGTGACATAGACCTCTGTGCTACAGTCTTTGAAGTGAATCTGGTCGGTTCTAATCCGCGTGAGTGGTTGATTGATACTGGTGCTACTAGGCATGTTTGCTCGGACAAGGCAATTTTATGTAGCCTCAAAGCTTTCGATGCTGGTGAGAAGCTTGACATAGGAAATTCAACGACTTTTACCATTGAGGGTGAAGGTACAATGATTCTGAAGCTGACCTTTGGGAATAATCTGACTTTGAAGAAAGTATTATATGTGCCTAATATTCGCAAGAACCTTGTGTCTGGTTCTTTGTTGAATAAACATGGATTTCATATTGTAATTGAGTCAGATTAGGTTATTTTGTCTAAGAGTGGTATGTTTGTAGGCAAGGGCTATGTAACTGATGGGATTATTAAGCTCAATGTTATGTCCATTAAGGATGATAATGAAATAAAAATTTCTTCTGCTTACTTGCTTGAGTCTCCTAATTTACGGCATGCAAGATTAGGACATGTTAATTATGACACTTTACGAAAGTTAAGTGTAAAAGAATACATACCAAAATTAACAATTGATTCCGAACTTAAGTGTTAGACTTGTGTTGATGCAAAATTAACAAGATCATCATTTAAACGTGTGGAAAGAAACACCAAAGTGCTAGACCTAATACATAGCGATATATATGCTTTAAAATTTTCTCCAACAAGAGGAGAAAACAAGTATTTTATTACATTTATTGATGACTGTACAAAATACTACTATGTATATTTGCTGAAAAATAAAGACGAAGCTATAGATAAATTTAAAATCTATAAAGAAGAATTTGAAACACAACAAACTGAGAAAATTATAACGATATGAAGTGATCATGGAGGGGAATACGTTGAACCCTTTGGGGAATTCTGTTCACAACATGGTATAATCCATGAGGTCACTGCACCATACTCCCCTCAGTCAAATGGAGTGTCTGAGAGGAAGAATCGCACTCTCAAAGAAATG
Organism: Apium graveolens; assembly: GCF_009905375.1. Lineage (NCBI taxonomy): Eukaryota > Viridiplantae > Streptophyta > Magnoliopsida > Apiales > Apiaceae > Apium > Apium graveolens. Next base: position 50,914,760 of record NC_133651.1, read on the forward strand.
ATGAATGCGATGTTTATAAGCTCTGTACTTCCGCAGTCGATGTGGGGGGAAGCCATCTTAAGCATGAATAATATTTTAAATATTACTATGCGCAAGAATAAGGATGTAAGTTCTTATGAAATGTGGAAGAAATACACCACACGGCCGCCTCCTAAACACAAATCCTACTCTCTCTCTCTCTCTCCCTCTCTCACTCTCACTCTCTCTCTCTGTTCCGGTGATAGTTTCTTGCTCTGTTCTAGTTCTTCGAAGAAGCTGTTCGCGTAATATCGCCGTCTTCTCATTTTATCCGGAGAGGCTAACAGCTCGCACATACGGTGAGGGCCGTAATTGCTTTAAGGAGACATTTATAAGACTAGAGTCGAGAACTTCTCCTTCATATTGTTGGTTTCTGTTATTCACACACACTTAGATTATATGTATTAATCGCAGATTGTGTTCACAATATATTCATGGACACCAGCAAATGGGGAGTACACAACCAAAAAAATTGGCTTCATGCTTCAGTCTGAAAGCACATTCTTGCGTACTTCATGATTTTAGGGGGCTTGTTCACTAGCCAAGTTGACTGCATTTACGACTAAAGACTTCGGCTTTTTTCAAACTCATGATTGGGACTTGACCTGATTTTTAAAAAAAAACTCATGATTTGACCACAGTTGTCACATATGATATTAAAGCCGACTCTCGAAAGTTTGATTCGTCAAGTTTCCGGAGGTAGGGATTGTTGTGCAAGACATGCCTATACATAACAAGGCTAAGTCATCTTGACAACCCTAAGGATAAGTTGTTTGATAGTCTAATTTTGTAATTATATTACTTGAGTCTGTAAAAATATTAAGTAAATTAGACTGGAGGATTTTTCTATGAACATCCATCAAGATAATGAATAAACTCTGGAAGAAGATCAAATCTTGATCATGCCTCAAATTAAAGTGTAACAGCTTGGGTTTGAATAATATTGTTCTAGGAAAAATGTTCTAAGTCAGATATCGAAAAGTCATATATTAAGGAATATCGAGAAGTCCAAAATGACTTGTAGAGGAGTCCCAAGATATATCGATAAGTCAATATGCATGTAGAGATCTCAGATATTGACAAGTAAAAAAGAACATGTAGAGAACTGGAGATATCGACAAGTAATTTATTCATGCAGAGGTATAGAAATATCGACAAGCCAAATCTTTATGTAGAAAACAAGAGATATCAACAAGTCAAAAGCCTATGTAGAGAACTGGAGATATCGACAAGTCATTCTACATATAGAGAACTGGAGACCTCGACAAGTCATTAACACATGTGGAGAACTTAAGATATCGATAAGTCATTATACTTATCGATATGTGATATCTCTACAGAACAAAAGAGATCTCGACAAACCATCTCATTAATTCAGAATGCAAACAAATTGAAGATTCAAGATTATCAATCAACAAACAATTCTATCACTGAATTGGAAAGACTACAAATGCAGCTTGAAGAATTCAAGATCAAGGGCCAAGATTCACTGGACAAAGAAGGGTCACAGAGCAATTAGATTTTGCACATATTTGCTAACATTGGAAATGGAAAATAAATAAAGTAATTTTAGAAATCGTGTTAGTACATTTTAGTGCAAGTTTTGTAATCCCGTACATGTTGATCTATACAGCATTGACGGGTCCTTTGTTTAGAAGTAACAAACAGATTTAGAAAATATCTTAAATTCTCTCTCAAGAATTGTAGTTGAGTTCTTATCTTTAAGAACACATATTTGTCGCAAAACAAATTTGATTTTAATAAATCAAGTGAGTTTTTGATATTTGCTTGTGTGTTTTATATTAGTACATTAGCTCTGCAAATTCATACATCTGTCTTGTTCTAAATAGCCAAACATTGTGTTGTATTTCATACATAACAAGGCCACAAAGGCTGGTGCTATTATCCCACAATGGATAGAAATTAAGAGGCGGGGACACGTACCAGCTAGTATTTTCCCACAATAGCTAGAACGAAACGATCCAGACCTATGGGCTGCATATCCAGGCATGACTAGGACGTTAGAAGTTTAAGTGAAGGAGTTTGTAACACCTCATTTCCATGTCGAGTATATAATTTACAACTATGTGCACCAATAATTGATGATCTTTTGGGGGCCTATGGTGGGGTTATGAAGTATTTAAGTTGACTGCATTTGAGAAAATAGAATTTGGCTTTTTCAAATTCGGAATTGGTACTTGAACATATTTTTTTTAAAAAAAAACTAGGGATTTGACTCGAGTTGTCACAAGAGTCCTCCCAACATGAGCCTTCATGAATTTAGTATTGAGTGTCTAAATTGATCTTTGTGGCTGGTGCAATTTTGGAATAAAATACTTTAATCATTTAATCTGGGATTTTGAGATTAGAAAGTGAGCTTGGGACTTTCTTTTATCTTTGTGGAGTTTAAAATCTCAAACTTTCAGTTTTCATCAACTCTAATTGATATGTCTTTTAAATGTGGTAACTATTTTTTTACTTTGGACCGTATGGTTAACAAGAAACGAAGCCATTCTTGCTACTCACAAAATGGCTAGAGTTACTTTCCAAACTCTAATATTATAAAGAGTGAAATAATTGGGTAAGACACCACGAATAATTTCTTGTGTTGATGATCCCATCTAGAGGATTAATCTACCAGGGGCTCTTCACATAAATTACCATAAAGTGAATTCAGATTTTTGGAAATTCAAACATCTATCGTTTGATTTATTTTAAGCGGTTGATGGAGCCTTATGATTAAACAACGAGAGTGTTCTTACTGGTGGAATTGGAGGTTATATCAAAAACAAAGAAGGTAAAATGATCTACTCATTTTGGTCCTTTAGATGTAAAAAATGTAGTGAAAACAGAAATTGAAGCACTCTTACATGTTGTTCAATTAATCATCTCAAAAATAATCACTTGTGGCCAAATTGTAATTTTTTTCAGACTCAAAAGAAGCACTTAATCATGTGCGAGATGGTTGCTGCTACTTCTCTCCAATTAATCCGACCTGTGACGGACCCACACTACTAACTAGCAGAAATATGCATAATATTAATTAAACAGTAAAGTACTACAAAAGATAGAATATTAAGGCTACAACCCTTAACCACAATCCCCGAATAACATCTAACATCTTTATTATTACAGACCAAAAATATCTTAAGTCAAATTTCTACCAAATTTTAAAGCCAAAGTTTATAATCCTTAGGGAACTACTAGTTCCCTACCTGCTCCAACATCTGACGGTAGGCATACCCCGAGTCCCCAGAAGTCTTACGCGCGGTTTGCTTGAAACGAACCATCTTCGGGTTTCACTAAAGGGATAACATCAATAACAATATTAATGAGAAAAACGTTCAGCAAGTTAATAATAGTGAATAAAAATGCATCATATACTCATTAAAATGATAGCAGAAGATAATCGACAATAAGGTATCTCAAATAAAAAATCAAGTTTTTAGTAAGTGAATGGAATTGGAAATCACACAGCGCTATGAGCAATGAGGGGTGATCAGCCAACATCAAAACTCCGAACCACATGACAAGTGATTCACAACTATTGAGGATCCTCGGCACACATTGGCCAAATAAAACCATCAAGCTCCCTGCTACTGATATTTTTAACAATGACTGGCGCCTCAGTCTTACCAGAACATACCATCCAATTCCTTTAAATCAATTCATTTTAATTTCAAAGGGTTCTTGATCAAGGACAAGATAACAAGGGTTGGTATTGTCAAGGATCAATAACAAGTTTTAAAAAAGAGAGAATGCTATTAAGATCAGGGTTTCCAAAAGATATAATTCAAATTTGTGAAGGGTTTAGGGTTCACATGATATATTAAGGGACTTTTGTAGGGTATCCATGAGGGTGTGAGGTACTATATGATGAAACGGGGTCAATTCAAGTATGAAAGCGATTAACTAAATCAAGGTCAAATCATTGGGTGTTGTCAGGGTTTAATTAATCTTATTGAAACTTTAGTCATGCATTCACATGGTAATTAATCACAGGAACATGATTATAAAGATAAATTGAGAGTTCACTTGCCTGAACTACGCTTACTGAGCTCTTGAATGGAATTGTCTATGGGTTCCTTTCCTGGCCTCCTACTTGAACCTATAATAAATAGTATCCTTGTTACAACTCTTGCTAACTACCTTTTCGCGTATACTATAAATATATATACACATACATATACTCTTAATTTCTACTAATTACAAGTAATATATGCATCACATAACCCACATAACACATAACAAGAAATGGCATGACAATTTTATCACTTAATTAATAGTACACATCTAGACTCTATTTACGACCTTAGTCACTTAAGCAATTAATCATATAACATATAATTATCATGACCAATACTCCTAATCCTCCTTTATAGACCTCAACTCAACCTAAAATTAGTAAGGCACACTTATGCCTCAATTCAAATGATTCACAAATGCAATGCATATTATTTGACTTATCGAATGCACACTTTGGCACCAATTGTGTGCCTTGGCAAAAAATATGAAGTTCTACCTTGGGCCTTTGCTATATTCTGACTCCTATGACTTCTTATGACTTTAAGCTAACTTGAGAAACTGGTTTGACATCAACGCCTCACTTAAAAGACACACAAATGCAATGCATTTCTATAAAGTTTCCAAAGATTACTCTAATGGCGACTCTCGGGTGTTTTGGTAGAAATAAGGTATCTCCACCTTCGGCCTTCACTCTAAGCCAACTCTCAAAGGTTATTAAAACTCTAAACTGACTTTCAAAGTTGGAATGACTCAAAGGCCTCACTCAGGCCTCCCTATGCCTTTAGTGGAATACTTCATGTAATACTTGATATCCACTACATCATGCATCTCATACAAGTCAAATACCAAAGCACAAAATCAACAAATATAGTCTCTACTTAGAAAATCACTTGTAAATCAACATGCAAGTACTATATCCAACCTGTAAGTGCTAAAATCAACATGAAAGTACTAAACTTAAGGTATCTTGATGGAAAAATAGCATGCAAAGGTTTAATCTTAACAAAACAACATTTACAAAGAGTAAGACTTTAAAAATCAATATGCATGGTCATTTTTCATAAAAACTTCCCAAAATCAACACTTTACATTCGACTCCTAAGAAAGCATTGCCAAATGTTTATGAACAATGAGTATGACTTGGTAAAATAGAAGTGTAACACCTCTCCAAGATCATATCTTGCTCATTTCTATAAGCCACCATGGTTGCAACCTTGAGTTCATAAAAATCAAGGCCTCAACCTCGGGTTTACCAACATGCACACACAAAATTCACCTTAAAATGATGCTACTCCACTAAATGATGAAGTTCTTGGCTTGACTAACTTGAGAAGTGAAAGAAGATGAATAAAAAGTGAAGAAAATGGCAAGAATGGGGGTAGGGATGGGCTCCGGTCGAGAGGGAGTGAAGAGAGGAGAGAGTGCGGTGTGTGAGTGGGTGTGAGAAAAAATGAGAGCACTCACTTGGTTTTTGTTACTAAAATGTGATAGTGGAATGGAGAATGTACATAATTGTCCCTCTTTCTAGTAGTGACAAAAATGCATGCAAGGTCAAAGAGGTAATCTTGCAAGTTAGTGGGGTTAGAATTGACGGTCTTAGCCTTGGACCCTATTATAAGCTAAAATGCATGCAAGGTTATGCTAGTAATTCAATAATTAATAGAAGTATGATTAAAAAGAATGGATTTTAATAAATAAAATACAACTCCATAAATCACAAAATTAATACCATAAATACTATGAGATTTTAGAAGTTTTATAAAATTATTTTCAAAAATTTTGAACAAGAATATATTTTAAAAGAATTTTTTAAGATCAATTTCTTATTAAACAAGCCACAATAAATATAATTAAAAATTGTAAGTCACATAGGAAAATTGCAAGTAATTTGATTTTTAAGCCGAATGATAATCTATCACTTAATCGCAACTACAATAACTCAAATATTATTTACTCACGTAACGAAATTTGCTTGCGTACAATTAATTATACGCCTATAAATAATCTAACAGTATTCACAATGCCACACAACGAAGAACATATGCGAACACATTGAATTCCCATAAATCCTGACATCCAATACACATAAAAATTATATAGCACAAACAGAATATTATATTACATTCATATCAAATATTCACAGGCATTACAACCTCCACCTTAAAGGATTCTGTCCCCAGAATCTAAGCAAACAAATGAGGATACTTATCTAACATATCACTTTGTAATTCCCATGTCGACTCTTCAACCTTGGGATTCCTCCACAAAACTTTTACTAAAGGAACTACTCTATTCCTTAACACTTTATCCTTTCTATCTAAAATGCTAACCGGCTGTTCGATATAAGACAAATCTGGCTCAATCTCTACTGGTTCATTCTCTATGATACATTTGGCGTCGGGGTTGAACTTCTTAAGCAATGATACGTGAAAAATATTATGAATGTTCTTCATTTGAGGCGGTAAGGCCAACTCGTATGCCACTTTTCCAACTTCACCCAAAATCTCAAAAGGTCCGACAAATCTTGGACTCAACTTTCCTTTCTTTCCAAATCTAACTATCCCCTTCCAGGGCGACACTTTCAACATAACAGTTTCTCCTATTTCTTACTCTACGTCCTTTCTGCGTGGATCAACATATTTTCTTTATCTATCCTGAGCCGCGATCAATCGATTTCGAATCAAATCTACCGCTTTTTTTGTTTGTTGAACCAGTTCGGGTCCAATTACCTTTCGCTCTCCAATTTCATCCCAATAAAGAGGTGATCTACACTTACTTCCATAAAGTGCTTCGTACGGGGGCATTCCAATACTGGCATGAAAGCTATTGTTATACAAAAACTCTACCAGGGGCAAATGTTCATCCCAAGTTCCTTTAAAGTCCAAAGCACAAGATCTCAGCATGTCTTCTATGGTCTAAATCTTGCGCTCACTTAGTCCATCTGTTTGTGGGTGATAGGCAGTGCTCATCTTGAGTTGAGTTCCCAAATATTCTTGAAATTGCTTCCAAAATCTGGAGTTGAAATGAGGGTCTCTATCTGACACAATAGATACTGGAACGCCATGACGAGTAACAATTTCCTTTAGGTACATATGAATAGCTTATCCATTGAAAATCTCTCGTTGATCGGTAGGAAATGAGCCGACTTAGTCAATCGATTGATTATTACCCAAATAGCGTCGTGATTAGATTTTATCCTTGGTAATCCAACTATGAAGTCCATCACAATGTGCTCCCACTTCCATTCAGGTATCTCTAAGGGTTGAATTAGTCCACTCGGTTTCTGATGTTCGGTTTTTACCCTTTGGCAAGTGTAACAACTACTAATCCATTGTGCAATCTCCTTCTTCATATTCGGCCACCAAAAGTTCTGTTTCAAATCTTGGTACATTTTTATGCTTCCGGGGTGAACAGAAAATTCTGAGTTGTGAGCATCCTTCAAAATCTCATTCTTCAATTCTTCCACATTCGGTATCCAAATTCTTGAAGAGAATCTTAGAATTCCTTGGTTGTCTTTTTGAGTGCAAATCTCTTCTCTGATCAACTCATTCATCCTTTCATTCATCACTTCTTTTTGGCACTTCTTAATCTTTTGTAATAATTATGGTTGAAAAGTCATCGTACAAATCATGTCTGTAGGTGCACTTAGAGCTCGGATCTCAATTCCCATTTTCTCAAATTCCTTTGATAACTCTTGGGCCAAAATCAACATATTCAATCTCTCCTTGTGACTTAAAGCATCCGCTACTACATTCGCATTCCCAGAATGATAATTGATCGTGCAACCATAGTCCTTAATCAACTCCAACCATCTTCGTTGCCTCATGTTTAATTCCTTTTTAGTGAAAATATACTTCAGGCTCTTATGATCCGTATATATCTCGCATTTTTCTCCATATAGGTAATGTCTCCACAACTTCAAAGCAAATACAATTGCAGCCAATTCCAAGTCATGAGTTGGGTACCTTTGCTCATGAGGCTTAAGTTGGCTTGACGCGTAGGCTATCACCTTCCCGTGTTTCATTAAAACACAACCCATTCCTTTGTGTGACGCATCGCTGAATATTACAAAGTCTCTTTGATCATCTGGCAGGGCTAATACTGGAGCAGTGACTAACTTCTGGTTCAATTCTTGAAAACTCTTTTCACAACTCTCCGTCCATTCAAAATTCTCATTCTTTCGGGTCAATTTTGTCAATGGTACTGCAATCTTTGAGAAATCCTTCACAAATCTTCGATAATATTCGGCCAATCCCATGAAACTTCTAACTTCATTCGGGGTCTTCATCCTTTCCCAATTCATTATAGCTTCTATCTTCGCGGGATCAACTCGAATTCCTTTGCTTCCGACAATATGCCCTAAAAATTGAACTTCTCGCAACCAGAACTCACACTTCGAAAATTTGGCCTATAACCTCTCCTTTCTTAAAGTCTCCAAAGCTATTCTCAGATGTTTAGCATGTTCTTCCTCGGTCTTTGAGTATATTAGAATGTCGTCGATAAACACAATGACAAACTTGTCAAAATACTCCTTGAATACTCGGTTCATCAAATCCATAAAGTCGGCTGGCGCATTTGTCAATCCGAATGCCATAAATAGAAACTCGTAATGTCCGTATCTGGTTCTGAAAGCAGTCTTTGGTATGTCTTCCGGCTTAATCTTCAACTGATGATATCCCGATCGCAAGTCAATCTTCGAGAAGTAAGCTGCTCCCTTAAGTTGATCAAACAAATCATCAATACGAGGTAAATGATGCCTATTCTTAATTGTCAATTTGTTCAACTCTCTATAGTCTATACACATTCTCATATTTCCATCTTTCTTTTTCACAAACAGAACTGAAGCACCCCACGGAGATACACTCGACCTTATAACTCCTTTATCCAACAACTCTTGTAGTTGCTTGGCCAATTCCTTCATTTCTGCTGGTGCCATACGATAAGGTGCCTTCGATACAGGTTCCACGCCGGGCGCTAAGTCGATAAAAAACTCAATTTGACAATCAGGCGGCAATCCAGGAAGTTCGTCTGGAAATACATCGGGAAAATTGCTAACTATCGGGATACTTTCTATATTTGGCGTCTCCTTAGATCTATCAATTACATGAGCCAAATACTCTTCACATCCTTGTCTTAACAACTTTTTCTCTTGAATCATCGTAAAAAATGTCTTAACTTGTTTCTGTCCTTTAAACTCTACTTTCTTTCCTTGAGGGGACTTAAGAATCACTTTCTTCTTCTTACAATCTATCTGAGCACCATGCTCTGCTAGCCAATCCATTCCTAATATAACATCAAATTCTCCTAGTCGAAAAGCTATAAGGGAAGCAGGGAAACTATAGCCTGAAATCTCTACTTTACACCGGGGGCAAATACTTTTAATATATACTTGTTCTTCATTAGCCACAATGATAGATAGAGGTTCAACTAACAGTTCAATTTCATAATTTAACTTGCCAACAAAAGATTCAGATATCAAAAAATTTAGTAGCTCCGAAATCAAATAACACTTTAGCATTGACGTTGTTGACAGAAAGCGTACCTGCCACAACTTCAGAACTCTGAACAACATCCTTGATATTCATGTTGAATGTACGGGCCTGAGCAGGATAGGTAGGAGGAAACACTGGAGTTGCAGATTCAGAAGGTTGATTTGAAGGTAGTTGAAGAATTGGAACATAAGATGTCATTGCTTGATTGTAAGGGGCGGCCGTCAATTGCATCAACTTGCTATTTCCGGGGGTCTTGCAATTCCTAGACAGGTGACCGGTCTTTCCACACGTGTAGCATATAACATGAGGCTTTGGGTTTTGGCACTCATTCGCATAATGACCTTTCGAATTGGACTTGTAACAAAAGATGTCGGCCTTATTACAGTTACCCACGTGTCTCTTGTTGCAGAATTTACACTCCGGATTTGCTTGCTGGGATCTTTATCCACTTGGTCCTTGAATCCTATTCTTCCGACTCTTAATATCACCCTTCTTAAAGCTTCGGGGTCCTCCTAGGTTCTGGAATCCAAACTTCTTTAAATTCCTTCCACTTTGGCTCCCTTGAGCCGATCCTTATCCATTACTGCCGAACTTCCTTTTCTTACTCTCTTTCTCCATCAAGTTTTGATCATTTTCTCCTTCAGTTACCATCGCCTTCTGGACCACTTCAGCATATGTGGTCAATTCAAAGGTAGCCACTCTACTTCGTAGCCAAGGCTTCAATCCTTATTGAAATCTTTTTTCTCTCTTCTCATCCGTGTCCACATAATCTCCAACAAACCTAGCCAATTCAATGAATTTCTTCTCGTACTCTCCTACAATCATTCCTTCTTGCTTCAATTCAATGAACTTCAATTCCATTTGAGTCTGCATATACCTCGGGAAATACTTGTCTAAGAAAATCTTCTTGAATCTACCCCAAGTGTTAACTTCCTCTCCTTCTAAAGCACGGGCTGACTCCCACCAATAGTTCGCTTCATCTTTCAGGAAATAAGACACATAGTTGACCTTCTTTTCTTCACTTACAATAGCTAGCGTGAAAGCTTTCTCCATCTGGATAATCTCACGGTGTGGAATAATCAATGTCAATCGGTCCTCATCCATCTGGATAATCTCCTCAAGCCTAGCTATCAGTCGGGGGTCGGTCGGGCTCATCGTTCGAGTTCTCGCAATACAGCTGGTCCACCCTACGTCAAAAATTCGTGTTCTCGCCCTCCAGTCGATCAACCATCAATACCATCTGCTCGTAAAGAGAGAATGACACAGAAGAAGGGAATCCGGGAGTCAATGAGGATGATGCCTATCAAACAGTTATATATATACGCGGTTATAAATATAGATTCTAACGCCCCAAAACCCAAATCATCTAAGTTCATTCTATTCTCTAAATTCCTATCTTATATTCATTTATCCTATGTTGTTCAGTGACTCAAACCTGTGGCTCTGATACCAACCTGTGACGGACCCACACTAATAACTAGCAGAAATATGCATAATATTAATTAAACAGTAAAGTACTACAAAAGATAGAATATTAAGGCTACAACTCTTAACTACAATCCCCGAATACACAGGAATAAGTTTGAACAACATCTAACATCTTTATTATTATATACCAAAAATATTTAAGTCAAATTTCTACCAAATTTTAAACCCAAAGTTTATAATCCTTAGGGAACTACTAGTTCCCTACCTGCTCCAACATCTGACGGTAGGCATACCCCGAGTCCCCAAAAGTCTTACGCGCGGTTTGCTTGAAACGAACCATCTTCGGGTTTCACTGAAGGAATAACATCAATAACAATATTAATGAGCAAAACGCTCAGCAAGTGAATAATTGTGAATAAAAATGCATCATATACTCATTAAAATGATAGCAGAAGATAATCGACAATAAGGTATCTCAAATAAAAGATCAAGTTTTTAGTAAGTGAATGGAATTGGAAATCACACAGCGCTATGAGCAATGAGGGGTGATCAGCCCACATCAAAAATCCGAACCATATGACAAGTGATTCATAATTATTGAGGATCCTCGACACACATTGGCCAAATAAAACCATCAGGCTCCCTGCTACTGATATTTTTAACAATGACTGGCGCCTCAGTCTTACCAGAACAAATTATCCAATTCCTTTAAATCAATCATTTTAATTTCAAGCCTAGCTATCAGTCGGGGTCGGTCGGGCTCGTCGTTCGAGTTCTCGCAATACAGCTGGTCCACCCTACGTCGAAAATTCGTGTTCTCGCCCTCCAGTCGATCAACCATCAATACCATCTGCTCGTAAAGAGAGAATGGCACAGAAGAAGGGAATCCGGGAGTCGATGAGGATGATGCCTGTCAAACTGTTATATATATACGCGGTTATAAATATAGATTCTAACACCCCAAAACCCAAATGATCTAAGTTCATTCTATTCTCTAAATTCCTATCTTATATTCATTTATCCTATGTTGTTCAGTGACTCAAACCTATGGCTCTGATACCAATCTGTGACGGACCCACACTAATAACTAGCAGAAATATGCATAATATTAATTAAACAGTAAAGTACTACAAAAGATAGAATATTAAGGCTACAACTCTTAACTACAATCCCCGAATACACAGGAATGAGTTTGAACAACATCTAACATCTTTATTATTACAGACCAAAAATATTTAAGTCAAATTTCTACCAAATTTTAAACCCAAAGTTTATAATCCTTAGGGAACTACTAGTTCCCTACCTGCTCCAACATCTGACGGTAGGCATACCCCGAGTTCCCAAAAGTCTTACGCGCGGTTTGCTTGAAACGAACCATCTTCGGGTTTCACTGAAGGAATAACATCAATAACAATATTAATGAGCAAAACGCTCAGCAAGTGAATAATTGTGAATAAAAATGCATCACATACTCATTAAAATGATAGCAGAAGATAATCGACAATAAGGTATCTCAAATAAAAGATCAAGTTTTTAGTAAGTGAATGGAATTGGAAATCACACAGCGCTATGAGCAATGAGGGGTGATCAGCCAACATCAAAAATCCAAACCATATGACAAGTGATTCACAATTATTGAGGATCCTCGGCACACATTGGCCAAATAAAACCATCAGGCTCCCTGCTACTGATATTTTTAACAATGACTGGCGCCTCAGTCTTACCAGAACAAATTATCCAATTCCTTTAAATCAATCATTTTAATTGCAAAGGGTTCTTGATCAAGGAAAAGATAAAAAGGGTTGGTATTATCAAGGATCAAGTGACAAGTTTTCAAAAAGAGAGAATGTTATTAAGATCAGGGTTCCCAAAAGAAATAATTCAAATTTGTGAGGGGTTTAGGGTTCACATGATATATTAAGGGACTTTTGTAGGGTATCCATGAGGGTATGAGGTAATATGTGATGAAACGGGGTGAATTCAAGTATGAAAGTGATTAACTAAATCAAGGTCAAATCATTGGGTGTTGTCGGGGTTTAATTAATCTTATTGAAACTTTAGTCATGCATTCACAGGGTAATTAATTACAGGAATAAGATTATAAAGATAAATTGAGAGTTCACTTTCCTGGACTATGCTTACTGAGCTCTTGAATGGAATTGTCTATGGGCTCATTTCCTGGCCTCCTTCTTGAAGCTATAATAAATAGTATCATCGTTACAACTCTTGCTAACTACCCTTTTGTGTATACTATAAATATATATACACATATACACATACATATACTCTTAATTTCTACTAATTACAAGTAATATATGCATCACATAACCCACATAACACATAGCAAGGAATGGCATGACAATTTTATCACTTAATTAATAATGCACATATAGACTCTATTTACGACCTTAGTCACTTAAGAAATTAATCATATAACATATAATTATCATGACCAATAATCCTAATCCTCCTTTACAGACCTCAACTCAACCTAAAATTAGTAAGGCACACTTATGTCTCACTTCAAATGATTCACAAATGCAATGCATACGATTTGACTTATCGAATGCACAATTTGGCACCAATTGTGTGTCTTGGAAAAAATATGAAGTTCTACCTTGGGCCTTTGCTATATTCTGACTCCTATGACTTCTTATGACTTTAAGATAACTTTAGCAATTGGTTTGACATCAATGCCTCACTTAAAAGACACACAAATGCAATACACTTCTCTAAAGTTTCCAAAGACAACTCTAATGGTGACTCTCGGGTATTTTGGTAGAAATAAGGTATCTCCACCTTGGGACTTCACTCCAAACCAACTCTAAAAGGTTGTAAAATGACTCTCAAAGTTGGGATGACTCAAAGGCCTCACTCAGGCCTCCCTAGGCCTTAAGTGAAAGTTGACACAAAACTGCATTCCCTGATTTCCAAACTGCCCTGATTTTACCAACTTAAAATTCATTTATGTAGTTCATTTATTGATTTTAAAGGCTTATTAAGCTTCCTAAGACTTCATTATACCTATTTATACCAAGGCCCCAGTAAGGCCTAATCTATGACATGATGATAATCAACCAAAAGTCTAGTTTACCCAAATCTGCCCTTTTCTGAGTTGCTCTCGGGTTTTTGTGTGTGTGTGCCTAACCAAATGCAAGTTTTTATGTAATATAAAGCTACTGGAATCAAGTATGAACCAATTCCCAACTCCCTTGAGCTCAGGCATAGCAAGGCCTTGCTAAAACTCACTTAAAATGACCTAAACTTCTAGTACAAAAATCTGCCCAACTAAGATCGGTGCGACTCCTTCCACGTTAACTCTGTTCATTACACCAAAACCATATAACAATCGAAAACAAACCAAGGAAAGCCCTAACATACACTAATACCTACTGAATATAAACATTTAAGTCTCATTTTAAATTTATTTAGCATAAAGATCACTTTTAAAAATGAGTAAAGTAACACATCACATGGCAACCCATCACTTAGCATTTTTAAGCAAAAATTCGAAGTAAACATGCATGGTAACTTCTTGACACCTACTGACCTTAAGCTCATATCATCATTTATAATCTAAACTATCATTTTATCAAAGGAAACATGGCATGCAACTCACAAAAATCAAGAGGTTAAAAGAACAACTATAATAGCAATATCATGACTTCGAGTTGTTAAGCAAAAATTCAAACTATATAATCAAAGTAATCACTTGATATCCACTGAATATAATCACTTATCATCATGGAATACTTCATCTATCATTTTATAACCAAAAACCGCAGCATGCATATCATACAAGTCAAATACCAAAGCAAAAAAATCAACAAGTACAGTCTCTACTTAAAATATCACTTGTAAATCAACATGCAATTACTATATCCAACCTGCAAATGCTAAAATCAACATGAAAGTACTAAACTTAATGTATCTTGATGGAAAAATAGCATGCAAGGGTTTAATCTTAACAAAATAACATTATAAAGAGTAAGACTTTAAAAATCAACATGCATGGTCATTTTTCATAAAAACTGCCCAAAATCAACACTTTACATTCGGCTCCTAAGAAATCATTGCCAAATATTTATGGACAATGAGTATGACTTGGTAAAATAGAAGTGTAACACCTCTCCAAGATCATATCTTTCTCATTTCTATAAGCCACCATGGTTGCAACCTTGAGTTTATAAAAATCAAGGCCTCAACCTCGGGTTTACCAACATGCACACACAAAACTCACCTTAAAATGATGTTACTCCACTAAATGATGAGGTTCTTGGCTTGACTAACTTGAGTAGTGAAAGAAAATGAATAAAAAGTGAAGAAAATGGCAAGAATGGGGGTAGGGATGGGCTTTAGCCGAGAGGGAGTGAAGAGGGAGAGAGTGAGGTGTGTGAGTGGGTGTGTGAGGAAAAATGAGAGCACTCACTTAGTTTTTGTTACTAAAATGTGATAGTGGAATGGAGAATATACATAATTGTGCCTCTTGCTAGTAGTGACAAAAATGCATGCAAGGTTAAAGAGGTAATCTTGCAAGTTAGTGGGGTTAGAATTGACGGTCTTAGCCTTGGACCCTATTATAGGCTAAAATACATGCAAGGTTATGCTATTAATTCAATAATTATTAAAAAGTATGATTAAAAAGAATGGATTTTAATAAATAAAATACAACTCCATAAATCACAAAATTAATACCATAAATACTATGAGATTTTAGAAGTTTTATAAAATTGTTTTCAAAAATTTTGAACAAGAATATATTTTAAAAGAATTTTCTAAGATCAATTTCCTATTAAATAAGCCACAATAAATATAATTAAAAATTCTAAGTCACATAGGAAAATTGCAAGTAATTTGATTTTTAAGCCGAATGATAATCTATCGCTTAATCGCAACTACAATAACACAAATATTATTTACTCATGTAACGAAATTTGCTTGCGTACAATTAGTTATACGCCTATAAATAATCTAACAATATTCGTAATACCACACAATGAAAAATATATACGAACACATTGAATTCTCATAATTCCTGTAGCAAACAGAATATTATATTACATTCATATCAAATATTCACAAGCGTTGCACGATCATGGGCCAAAAAAATGATAGACACCTTTTTCTTATGTATTTGTTCCCATATAACTAAATCTGCAAGCTGATGGGTTATCAAAAAAACAGGCTCACAAAGTTCTCTCTTTGTCACTATTGGGATTGACATTCTACTCTTCTTTATGAGCCTTTGGGTTTCGATATTTTCTCTCCTCTAGCCTTTTAGTTACTTTCGGGATAAATTCGTAGTCTATTACTGACATTTTTCGTTTTAATTATCACCTGTGACAATTGAATTTCCTTTTCTCTAGCTACTCAAGTTAATTAATGGCCTCGTATCTCCCAAATCCTCTGTTACACTATCACTACTCCCTATACTATGTGTCTAATTCAAGCATAATCTATTTGTAAAAGTCTCGCGTACAATTCAACCTTTTTTCACTCTCTCCAAGACATTGGTCGGATGTTGAGGAGTCTCGACCCTATATTAATCCAAGCATGAAGCCCCGTATATTCATCCCTATTATTTCTTTATATATTTATCCCTCAATATTGGTTTTATCTCTTCTTTGTCTTTCTTCTCTTTCTTCACCATGGGCAATGCATGGTTAGCTCCAAATGCATGGTTTATAAAAAATAATATTTATTTTGTAAGTAATGGTACCTCGAATCAAGTTGGTTTCCAAAATGATGTTGGCACAAACTTTATAGATGATAAATGAGACAAACTCTGGGGAGCACTAGTGACACTCTTATGATTTAAATGGTCACACTGGTAGCAAGTGTGACGCCCTCGAATCCAGGGTCAAGATCAAGAAGCCACAACACCAATATAATAATAGTTACCCTGCAATATAATAATAGGAACCCCAAAAATAAAATAGGGCTTACACAGGATAAGGTGTGAAACAAGTACAATTACCAATCAAAATATTAAACTATTATTATTATAAACCTTTATAAAAATTATTACAATCCCGACTTGGAATTGTCAGATAACCCAAAAGTATTTAAACCAAAAGATTATACAACCCGAAATAATTCACTAATCTTGCTAACTCCTTCTACCAAAGCCGGGATAACAAATCTAATAGTATGCAAGGATCGTTAGAAACACTCTTCCCGACTGTTAGTCTAAGTCTCTCCATATTCAAACTTAACTGCCAAGGTTAGAATAATTGCAAAATAATATAAGTATAAAACTCAGAATTAACCCTAACGATCATTAACTATTCAGATCTTTATTAGAAAGGGGTTCCATAAGTTTTGGATTAAGGTTTCAGATGTCTAGGTTTAAGAAAGAGTTTGGAAGAAAGGTTGTTATGGTTTAAGTATTTTTGATTCAAATCTTTCCATTTTCTTTAAAAACAATCTCTACATGTTTTAATAAATAATAGGTGTTTTGCATTAGCATACTTACCTTAAATTTTGGTAAAATAGGATTGAAGTGTATAACTAACAAATATGATACGGGTGAAAAGGTACCTAAGACACTATATCGGCATTTTTAAATACCAGTCCATCTCCGGTTTACATAACGCTCTGGGCCATCTCTGGATTCCATACACTTGGATGGATCGTTATTACACGACCACCTACGCCTTTAATCTCTAGGAATTCATTGAAAACCTTTATATTGAAAAAATCATTTAAAATTTCAAATCACATTTCCTTTTTAAGATAATTATTGTCCTTTGAAATCATTCGTACTCTTTCAAGTCGAAAATCATTAATTTCATTTCAAGATTCCATGTATAGAAGAAAAGGTATAACAAGGGATATGCAAGTAAAGTACGATAAAAAGGGTATGCATAAGTATTAACAATGTGTAAGTATTAGAGAAACATAGGAATTATCAAAGCGTAGGAGAGAGGTGAGTTACCGACAGAGAGATGAGAGTCGGAGATGATGAAGAGAAGAAAAGGAAAGGAAAAAGGGTTGTTGGGTTTTTATAATTCCAGGGGCAATTTGGTAATTTGCAATTTTTTTATTTTATGATTTTCTGATTTCCCTCAATGCTAATTTTCAGTTCATAAATTATATAATATAGAAAAATGCGATTTAAATACGATATCAAATTTTAGATTAAATTTCATGAAAATATCTACCTTCTGGTATTTTTAAAATAATTTTTGAGCAAACGGTTTAATTTCTACGAATTTTGAAGATATCCCGCAAAATAGAAATAACCCTTTTAAAAATCATTTTAAAATGCTTAGACACTATAATAAATTCAACTCTCATTTTAAAAAGTCTATAGAACTATTCTAGAGATAAAAAACAAATTTTGAGATTTAAACATACTCTGATGATTTTATATAAATATTTTATGACCAAACAAATATTATTTTTCAAATAATAACTCATTTAAAAATATTTAAAAACACGTTAACCACGAAATCAATCACATATGTCTCCAATAACATATTTTCACACTTACCAACTAAGAAAAGCTCATATTCACAAATTTTTAATTTAATCTCTATTTATATCATTATTTCCCTAATTACCGATCATACAATAATTCAAGTATCGACCTGACTTCAATTACTCTACTCAAATAATCACTGAAACACAAAGAACCCTTTATATGCTTCTTCAAATTGGCATATTCTTTTATAATTCTCTTTTCTTTAATAACACACAATTCACTTTCGAATATTTACAGGCCGCGCCTCAATTGACGGCCCGACTCGATAATAATTATTTACCATATCTCAGGTCAAATTTGACTCGTCAAACTGGAATAAATTATATAAAAACATATATTCACTAATGCACCTAAATTGAATAAAACCACATGATAAACTATTTATTCACATAATATATATCGCAAAAATCCTGGATATTACATCAAGCTTATAACTTGTTGCATAGAAATATTAGCAAGCTGATTATGGTATATTTTATATGCTACTAACATTATTTTATAGAATACATGTTTCTCGATAGATTTAGTCTGGAAGAAAATTAACAATGTTATGACAGTTTTTATCAGCCAGCTTATGTTGTCACCTGAAACTTTTTCAAGATAATTAAGACTTGCATTTTTCAAGGAGAACTTATGAGAATGATTTTTCTAAGGACTCTAATGCATATTTAAACGTGTATAAATATATTAAAGCTCATCCTTTTTCAGGGTTTCAAAACAAAATCATTTCCTATTAATTAGGAAGTCATTTTTTAACATTTTTATCTAAACGATTTTTTTTTATAAACGGTTGTTTTAAAGAAACTAAAGATAGACATGTTTGAACTGTTTTCAAATCTATCTCATCTCTAGTTTAAACATATTTTTAGATTATATTAACATTCAAATAATAACAAACTAATGTGAGACGTCGTCAACATCGAGAATATTGTTAACTGATTTGAAAGTTAACATAGTCTATAAATATATTTTGGGTACACTCACTTTCGAGCTTGTTCCATGAAGTATACACCATATCATATTAGAAAAATACAACTTACACCCATTGAATATCTTATAGTTTGAGCTCTGGCATATACACGTATATTTATGCATCAAGTTTATAGCTTAAGTTGTAATGTTTTCATTATACTTGTATTGTTTAAGGTGTAATTATTATTGTTGATTAGTTGAGCTTGGATAACAAGGGTTCAGGGATTTAGATTGCTTGAGAAGGCTATACAATCATTCTTATAGGGATTATAGATCATTTCACTCAAGAGAATAAGTGTAATCCGCAAGTTATCAGGAAAAAAGGATAAAGTGAGACATATTCTTCAATCTTGTAATAGTACAATTTCAGTGATTATATATTCTCTTGCAAAGTTGTTAAGGGACCAGGATGTAGACCATTAGGGTTAGAAGTAGAAACTGGCTAAAGCTCTTTGTGTTATTTATTTCCTGTTATTTATTCAATGCATTGCATATCGATTGTTAACTTGTTGACATCATATATTCGAACTAAACAATAAGTTGTCTGACAGTTCAATAATTATTCGGTAAAACTTTAAAAATTGGTATTAATTAACCATAACACCTATTCACCCCCTCAGGGTATAAAATTTCAACTAGGGCCAATTCCTGGTAGGTTAGATAGTCAAGCTTCTACTGGGAACTTCAAATAGCTCTAATTATTCTGGAAAAAATAACTACGACAAGATTCAGATGGAAACGGTGAAGGGAGAAGTTTATGACACCTTCAAACTAAAATAGAAAATACTCATCCTTGATGACTTAGTTGAGGTCATGACTCGTTCTTATTCCTTGTATTCAAGCTCTTACGAAGAAGGCATTACCAATTACATATCTCAATCATACAAGTGGAAGCAAAATCTATTACAAGGTTAATGGCATAATTTGGTCTTAATTTAGCCCAAAACTCTTTTGACAACATCCAAGAACATTTAGACATCAACTTTGGCAAACATCTCCCTATTGAGAGGAATTAAAATATTGGGTTGTGTGGAGTCTGTAAGGTCCCGTAAGAGGGCTATATTAAGCTTGAAAGGGATTGAATAGGTTAATTACAAATTTAAAAATTATTATGGCATTTTAAAATAATTTATCCCTTTTTAAAACTTTACCGAGTAGTTATGCAGTTTATATGTGCGGAAAATAAAGTACAAGGAAAGAAAATGTCACACAGTGATTTTATCCTGGTTCGCGATGGCGCAACCTTTAATAGATTCGCTCACCCCTATGTCCAGTCCCCGAGCTCCTCTCTCGGACTCGGGATTTTCCCTTATAATAAAATCGCTCCTTTAGTAGGCGGAGAAGCCTTTACACCCTTACAAGTATTTTTCTTGGTGCGTAACACCGGGTTACCACCTCAAAGTAAATGTAATACTTACATAACTTATCATAGATAATAACTCCCCGCTATTTCTTCAAAGTTGATGTAGAACCCTTGTGTAGACTCGGCTTCCTTAGCTTTTGTCGGTCTTGGATCATAGTAATTCGGTCTTGGGTCTTTTCTCTTCTTCACGGTGCAAATACTACTAACTCCCCGTTAATACGTATAGGACTCGGGGACTTCAAACGATAATCACCTCATGTCACTTCACCTCACTACAAAACTAATAAGACAATCCACAAAATAAAACGTATAGTAGAAAATATGGGTTGAACTAGTATGTTACGGTACTAGCCCACAAGATAATATAATATTCAAATAGGAATATTAAAACAAAATATGTATACCTTACTTGAGATATAGAATAATATATCAAGTATACTTTTGATTACTCCGTCTTTATAGAATATATGTTTTATCGGAGTAATATGAGAAGTCGTTCATATAAAGCGATATGGATTATGACTTCTTTAATATTCTTCTTCTTTCGATTATGTATTTATAAATCAAAGAAGACTTTAGTTACAATCTCGTAATTGTAACTATCATTTAAACCCGTTGGCTTAAGGATTTTAGTATACTTATATTTTGACAATTTAATAGCCAAAGTATACTTTTAACTTCGTGCACAATTTATAGGTTCTATATAAGCCAAGATCGAAATAAAAGAAGTGCAACTAATTGGCTTTGGATTTATGCTTTTGAAGTTTTAGACGGATGATTACGAAGTTTATTATTGATCAATTTATAATCCCACGGAACACTGAAGCTGTTAGTGGGGATTATACGATACCTTTCATAATAATTATATAGTCACGAAATATGTTGGCCAATATCGAGATAAATAAAGTGCAAGTAATTGGCCAACTCGTGTGGGTTAATCCGTCTTTGATATTTGAAAAATTACGAATCTTACTATTGATTGATTTATAATCCCATGAAACACTAAAGATGTTAGTGAGAATTATACGGTACCTTTCATAATTATTTATATATACACGAAATATGTTGACCAAGATCGAGATAAATAAAGTGAAAGTAATTGGCCAACTCGTGTGGTTTGTCAAATATGAAATCTCACTCGTGAGGAGTTATAGAGATTTATGGAATCTCACTCGTGAGGAGTTATAGAGATTTAGTACTTGTGATTTATATATCTTCTTCTTTATATGTTTCTTTTGAAGATCAAATACTTGTTGGAATTCCGAGTTCGAATCTTTGTTATCTTTTATTTTAAGAACTTTATTTATAGGAGATCTTGTATTAGAGCTTGAGATGAAGTAGAGAAATTAAGTACAATGCTCAAATAAAAGAAACTCAAATAAGAAGCTAAAAATGATTACTTTTAAAAAACAATCAGAAAAGTTCACCGGAAAAATTTGCCAGAGGTTCGGCCGAATTTTGGAACTTAGATCGAACTTTGGGTAGCCCTTCGGGAGGCCGGGAAGTCGTAGTGGATGAACTCACTTGGTGGGAACAAGCTTGGTTGGGTGAAACTAAGTTTGTATATCAAAAACCTTGTATATATGCGAATATAAATAAAAGAGAGAAGGTTTTTGAAAAGAAGTATGTGTTTAGAAATTTGAGAGAGATGAAGAGGCTATACTTCTTGAAAATCTCAGCAACTTTGTGGCTCTTAGGTTGGTGAAAATGGGTTGGGGGTGGGGGTTTATTTATAGGAGAAGTTAGGTAGTTTTAATGGTGGAGATTTGAGAAAAATGGATGGTGGATGATGGAAGTGGCATAGATTGATGACATGGAAAGCAAAGTGTGTTAGTTGTGTTTATTTTCCACTTACCATTTGAGAAAAACAAGTTTATGGAACTCAAAAACTCAACATAATTATTTGATTAATATATTTTTTCCTTTTCTTTTAATCATTGTTTAATTACTTAATTAAGCATTAAGCACCATTAAATATAACCACCTTAAAAATTATTAAATAAATACCATAAAAATAAGATAAATACTTAAATAATATAAAATGATGTCCTGAAAGTTTTGGTCAACGTCGGTCAATGGTAAATAAGTCAAACATGGTCAATTGTGGGACCAACTGTCTCGAAATTTGTGCCGGTACAAAAATTCTCGAAATGTTACGAACTTTTTACCATGCATAGAAAATACCATTTAAATGATCCATACCAAATTTCAAGTCATTATAGTAAGTGGAAGTATTTTATCTGTATTTAAAACATTTCAATCCGTCTTTTCTTTCGAGTAAAAATGCCACTGGTCTTGAAACGAAAGAGATGGATCTTTTGACCAAAGTTTTGACTTGAATATATATAATTAAAATATATTTCCTAATATATAAAATATATTTGGATGGTAGGAAATATTTTGAGTATATTCGAATAATTTTTTCCGAGAAATGCTGATTTTACGAAACGAGAGAAAATTACGTCAAGTATACATGGAGAGGGTTATAAAAATGAATATTAATATTTAAATAATGAATATTAATAAACTTTGAATGAAAACTCTTTTATGGATGTAAAAGTATATTTTAGAGCGAAGAGTAAAATATTTTTGATATAGTATGAGCCCTCTAAGGAATATTTCTGCTATATTCCTTTTTCGAGCTTGTTGTCTTATTGATGTTACAACAGAGATCTAAAGATATCATGTCTTGATATTTATTATTTGATCATATTGCATTTGAGATATATTCCATAGATATATAATTTTGATATTTCTGAATAATAGAATATCTCTTTTTATAATATAGACTTGAAAATAATTTTGCTGGTTTTGACCATTTGACTTTGATTTGGTTCAATTAACTTTATGTCCTATTGGAGAAGATCTACGTGTATTTAAATTTTATGTTTAATCGTACAAATACCAAAATAAATAATACATCGAAGATATCCTTTCAATATTCCCCTTCTTGGTATTTTCCAAACAAACATAAAATTTAAAATTTTCAAGTGTGTGCTTCCCCATGGTGTATGCATGAATTTAAAAAATTATATTTGCACATACATTAGGGCCTAAGCTTGATTTCTCTCTTGGGATAATTCCTGCAAAAACTTAGTTAGATTTATCATAAATATAGAAGCACAATGTTTATCTAGAAAAATTTTAAGATTTTAAAAAATTTGGGGACTAAAGTCTCTTCCCCTTTTGTTTGGAAGATAGCCAAAAAACATCATCTATTTTATCATGGCAAAGATTTTATATTGGATTTAAAAATTTAACTAGATTCAAGGAAAAAAGAAATTCCAATTCATTCTTTCCTTCTAAAAGATATTGTAGCATCCATGCTAAATTCAAGTAATTTAGATAAAAACTTAGTTCCACTTATTTCTGCCCCTTTTTATTTTATATGTTTTTATTTTGAAATAGTGTATCATGGAAATTATATAAGGCATGCATGTTCATAGTTCTACTAGATAAAAAAATGCATGCAGTTATACTTAGATAGTGTTCATGTCTAAACAAAAACTTTCATTTGTTTTACCAAAATTACTAACATATTTGTGCTTTAGCTGACATTTGTTCATATGATCAGACTGCATATATGACGAATACAGTTCATAATATGTCCTTATAAACATAATTTTTGGTCAATTTTGGTTTGTGAATTAATCAAGTCGTATCAAAAACATTTTTCTTAATCCATATAAGTTCCAGTTCAGACTCGATATATTCAAAGTTTTCATATGCAAAACTTGAACTAGGAAAAATGCATCTGGTAATCTTAATATACTGAATCAGGCTTGGTTATTTACAGAAGTACATATGTTACTTTGACCGGGCTTTGCTTACTATACTCTAATTTTACTAACTCTTGTTCACGTAAACAATTTTACATATATATCATTTTAAGACAAGTGTTATTTCATGTTTACAAATATTTAGTCTATGACAAACTATAATTCATTTGTCAATGTTAACTGCAAAGATACATACTGCACAGTCAAATATAATATGTTCTGATCAAATTTCCCAAGTTCACAATTTTAATGCTAATACATTGTGCAGGTTTACACTTTTGAATCTCTAATACATTATAGTTAAACAATTTCTTGCTACACAAATCTCATTCTAGTACAACTCACAGACCTCATAAAAGTATATTTACAGATTGGAAATTCTAATACATTCTATTTGAGACTGTCTAAACTGCAAAGATACTTTCTAAATCAAAGAATTTTAATCATTCTGCTACAAGCAACTATCTAACCAAGCTTGGGAGATTATACCTGTCATACCTTAGTGCAGATCTTTCAGATTTACAGAAGCATGATGATTTGATTTGTTCAGGTGGATTCTTTTGAATTTACCAGTTCATACCTATAAAAGGAATTTAAACAATGCAAGAATCTTGGATATCTATATTTCCCATTTTTATCTTTGTAATTAAACTTTAATCATAGACGAAGTATAGCAAGCTATCCTATATATGTATTTAATTCTTTCAGACTCAATATTATATATCAGCAAGTCAGATTTTATAAGATAACCATTTTATCTTAATTCTGCATAAACTAGTTAATTACCATAAAAAAATAGGCTTGCAGATCCCAACACTACAAGTTAAATGATAATTAATTTCAATAGATCAAGTTATAAGTGTTTAACTATTCCTGTAAAGACTGGCTAGAGAAGACAAAAGCATTGCATATCCTGTTAAGCTAATAGATCAAGTCAAGAGAGCTGAAATCATAAGATAAGTTGAAATTACATAACAACTTGCAGGAACAGATCATGATATTAACCAAAAGTATTCTTATTAATTAGATTGATATACCGATTCAATAGAACAAAATCATGCACCTGTTTTAAGTTTACAAATACCAGGAGTGCATACACTCCATCAAATCCAACCAAAAGTTTAAATTACAATTAAGGCAATACAAAGTTCTTAAAAGTACATCAGATCAAACATATATCAGCAAAAGAAGTACAGAAACGGCAGTACATCAAAGCACATAATCATCCAACAACATTACCATAAACATCACACACATGAATCAAATCAGGCAGAGTTTCAATAAGTGGTCCCCTTACATCCATACCTATGTCCTCTAACTCATGTACTATAGCTAAGTCATCAGAAATTGGAACTTGGAAGGCATTCACAATTTCTTGGTTAGTCATACAGTGTTCTCCTAGGGTAGATGCAGCTAAGTTCTCAAGATATGCAATTCTATTCTTACAAGACACAGTCACACCCTCTAAATAGGTTATCTTGTCCTTAACCTCAATGTTTTCACTCTTAACCCCTTTAAGTTCATTTTTAAGTTCATTAAGCATGACCCTTACAGATTCATAATTAGAGAGGAAGACATCTTCTTCTCTAATTACAGGAGGTATCATAGTGGATTCAACCTCTTGTGGTTCACAATGTTTGAGTGGAATTTGTGGCCTAATATGCTCATTTGTGATGTGTGAATCACCTAGATTAGTAAACTTATCAGGAAGATGAATATTGCACATAAGAAAGAAACAAGTGATGATGAGTCCATATGGCATGTATCCTACCAAATTAGCATTTATCATATTGACAAGAATGATATAAGAAATGCTAAAGTTGATTTTGTTGTTGTAAAGAAGATAAATCAGTTTAACATCATAAAAATCAAAGTATTTACTTTGATTAGATTTGTGCAGGACATTTTCCCTTTTGATAAGTGCAAGATGCTGAAAGACTCCTTTAAAATTGTAATAACCCCAATTTTTGGAATTTTTGAAACACAGATGAATAGTAACTTTTGTTGATGATGCTGATTAAGGAAAATTATCAGACCACGCTATATAGAAGTACTGTTATGGAAATTCTAAGATCGTATTAGTATTCCATAAAGTAAATAAGTGTATGTAAATATCGTCAGAATCCAAATTCGAACACTTTGATTTTTCCCGAAAATCCACCAGATACCGAAGGAATTGAGTATAAGGTAACATGATTAAAATGATTTAATTCAAGGATTATAAGAGAGGATCATAAAAGGAATATAAAATATTGAGAAAGGTTTAGGGGAACCCAAGTAATAAGACGCCGGGTATGATCCCTCTAACAATAAATGAGAACGAAAGTTAAGAGAACCGTATAACAAATCAGCGGTCATTAGCCAAGTAATTAGGGGTTAATCAAAGAGGTTAATGGACGATGATGTCATCACACCAACAAGAGGAAGACAAGTGTAACAAGATGACATAAGCAGATGACATAAGCATGACCAAAAGGGAAGGAAGTGTTGGTTGATTATAAACCACATAAAATTTACCATGGTTAAAAGGTTAATTAATCAAAACAAAACAAAACAACCAATCCAAGGCAAAACAAATCACAAAACACAAATTAGAAGTTGACTTTTGCTTTCCAAGAATAAAAGCTCTCGGCCAAAACCAGAGCATCAACTTCAAACCACCATATCTCTTTCAATACTCACTCAAATAGTATGTTCTATAGCTCTTTGGAACGGTATTGAGATGGCCTACAACTCTTGTTCACAAGTCTCGTCCAAATAAGTATGGTAAGACCCTCGTTTTAACAGTTCTTTCAATCTGACTTTTAGAACTTCAAAACCTAACTTTGTGTTCTTGATTTTTTTGGAAAGATCAAGCTTGTAGGAGGTTAGATTAAGGCTCCCTAAGGCTTCCTAGCAACTTAACACCTACCAAGGAAGGTATCAACTTCAAACCCTAGCTTTGATTTTATGATTCCATTAAGTTTTATTGAAGCATTGTTAGTATTAAGGCTTGATCTTTGATTATATGTAATTTTGGTGGATTTGTATTGGTTTTGAATATTGGGTCTTTGATTGGTTGGATAAATTGGTAAAATTTGAAGTTGGGGACTGAGTTTGTAGTATGAAGGTTGAATATTGTTGTATTGGTGGTTGTGAGTGAATTGATGATAATTTAGAGTGTTAAAATAAATTGGAAATCGCGTAAACATAAACGTCATAATGCCCAATTTTCCTTAACTGTTCTGTTCTTAACATCAGGACCCGTGAACTCACTATTAGGTTTTGAACATTGCCATGATTAGATAGTTCATGTTACGAGCTTCGTTTTGATATGTGGTTCGCTTGAATCCGATGTACGGTTTCGGAGAAACGACCGTTTTAAGTAACGGCGTTTCGCGACCGAACCATTACCCCTCGCTTTACTTTGAAACCTTGGTTAAGGTCCTTAAATGACTAATTGGAGTATGAAACAATTATGTAAAGTGGATTAGGCAGTTGGTAGGGTACTCGCGAAAGAATCGCCTTAAAATTCTTAATGGTTAATTTATTAAAAATGGTGGAGCCAAGGGTACTCGAACGACTTATGTGATTCGTTAAGCGTAGAAGTGACCATAAGCGAACGTTAAGGTTCAATTGGTTAAAGTCTAGTTTCTTAAGCGACCGGGGTTTAATTCCGACTTATATTATTGTTCATAGGTTATCGGACCCACTCTAAGCTTAAGTCTATCCGGGAACACTCAGGCACGTTTTTTACCCGTTATACTGTTGTTGTGATGTATATATGTATATGCATTATCTTGTGATAGATGCATGTTGGTTAATTAGCAAATCTTGCGATATATTGGAGCATGCTGATATGGTTTATATGCATGTCTGTTTCGTAATCTTGATATGTAATTGTTGATTCAATTGCTTATAATTGCATAATACCTATGCTAGAGATAAGCAGTAGTTGCGTATACCCTTAGTATAGGGGACCTAAAGGCGAACATTTTCTAAAACCGGGAGTCGATGTTCCCGAGTATATTATATATTTATATATATATATATAGATATAGTTTTCAAAACTATTAATCGAATAAGGTTTATTTGATAACTTTATTTTTATTAATGAATATTACTTTGAATATTCATTCGAGGACTTATGCCTCAGTTTATTTTATTTAATGAATATTATTTTGAATATTCATTCGAGGACTTATGACTCCGCTTATTTTATTAAATAATATTCTTTATTTTATTAAAGAATAATGTTTCGATAATCAAACTTATTTTTGATTATTCAAATAAAGATCGTACTTTCGTATAAGTATATCTTTGGTTATTTATTATTCATTTCAAGTATAAGTTTTAAAACTTCTACTTCAATTATTTTTATAAGGATTATCCTTATGGGAATATTATTTAAATAATAATATTCAGATATTTTCTAATATATCGGGACTGATTTATTTCATTAAATCAGCATTACTCCAAACATTCTCAAAAATGTTTTCGAGTCTTCAAAATTATTTTAAAAGTTAGGGCGGATCCCAAAACTCGTTTTCAAATTTAAGATCTTCCTTTTGAAGGGGACTTGAATACTCGCTCAAAAATCTAAGGGATCCGGCCCTGTGGTGTATTTTATATTCGCAAGGTGGTTGCTGTTTTGAGAAAACAATTTGATTACTTGCCAAATGTTCGCGAAGTAAGTCCATCTAATTGAGTCGGCATAAGCGACAGGCCGGGGTACGGTCTATGAAGGTGTAAGAGGCTGGGTGACAGTCCATCCACGCGTGAGTGGCCGGGTAACGGTCTAGCGAGGTCCTAATGCGGCCAGGGTGATGACCGGCGAGGAATTCATCCATCTACGGTAGAAAAGGTTACTTAATGGGTATCTTTGCCTGATCAGCAAGATATCGGGTTTATGCCAAAATTCTTTTCTTTCCAAATTCATTGGATATTACAATTCTGTTCATACTTTACATGACAGAGGATTTTAGGAAATGTATGAGAGATATACATGGATATATATATCGTGACTTAATGAAGTATCTCGTAACTTCATTTCTTTTGAATGATATTATAAAGATTGAATCTATTCAAATCTTGTCTTGTAGTCTCATCTATGTGATGAACTTTTGAAACTAATTATAACTTGAACGGTGGTAGTTCAAGTAGTATTCGGAAAAGATATAAGTATATTGGAGTATCTTTTAAATTCATCTTTTAAACTTATATCTAGTAAATGATTATTGTTAGTCCCTTAACAATGTAGCAAGAATTGTATAAGGGGGGTTGAATGGAATTCTTGAACCTTTTTCTTGAAATAAAAATGTTCAACTCGATTATTGATATATTTGTTTTGATTAGCACAATGCGGAATATAAACTTAAATGAATCAAAACACAAGTAATTAAAAACAAGAGTCTTTAAAAACTTTCTGGTGGATTTAAACAATTCCACCAGAGATATATATAATATATCGAGAGGACTCTGTGTGCAGAAATGCCCACAGCTGCTTACAAATGGAACTGCTGAGAATACAGGAAATGCTGAAGATTATGCTTACAAAGATTTCTCTGTTTTTGTGTTTCTCAGCTATCTCAGTTATTTTTCTATTTGCTACTCTCTTGGTTTATATAATACCAAGATTACAAAGTCAAAAAGACTGAACAAATATAAAATCTAACAGTCTTAATCTTTGCTGCTTTTCGTCCTCTATTACCCAGTTAATGGGCTTCCACAATGTGTTTGTATCGAACTCGTTGACTGTGTGTCAGCTTTCACTGTTCAACTGATGTTTGAATTCTTGATATGATCATCCGTCGACTTTCAGATCATCCGTCGATGACTTAATTGATCATCCGTCGACTGCTATGTTAAACATCCGTTGATAGTCATTTGATCATCCGTCGAAGGCTTTGTTAATCATCCGTCGGTAGCTATTTTGGCACTTAACTTCATTTCACTTATACAGAATTACAAGACATTACTTATGTACAATTAATCAACCTATTCTGCATATCTAGTTAAAGTCAACATGACTTATATGCTACTACAGATTCTATACAAAGATGCATACATCACTGTGCTACAAACTTATTATTATATAAGCTACTCACTCGATGGATAATAAGTTAATCATCCGTCGAGACTATAATGAGTTATCCGTCGGGACTATAATTCTTATCCGCCGAGTGCTACATTATTTCACTAAGTAAAATCTACTTAGATTTGTTGTTTAAGTGATCATCAAGTACACAACATATTCACAACAATCTCCCCCAATTTATGTCTACTGGAATTGTAGCCATAAATTCAGAGATACTTGATGATAACAAAACATCCTAAACATATATCTTTAAAGATAAGTAGATAAAACTGAAAGTGCTTCAATTAAACAAAATATACAAGGTTTGGCTCACAGTCAGTTCAAGATGCTCCTCTAGCCTGAGCAGGTTTTTCTAGTTTCTTGAAGGTCTGGATCTTTTTCCAAGCTTTCTGTTGTTTTCTTTAATTTGATTCTGGAGCTGCCTGTGGAATTCTAGTTCATCAGATTCTGAGAGATCTAGCATTTCTTGCATCTCCAAGAGAGTCTCATTGCTAAAGATACTCAATTGTTCTTCTAGTCTGAAGAATCTTCTCAACCCCTTATCATCCATGAATTCCATCAGCCAGTAGGGCCTTAGATGCACTCTTCTCCCTGTATATGGGATGATTAGAGTCTTTGGGAGTGCATCTTTAGCTCTAACACTCCTCAGCTCTTCAATCTTCTTCAATACTAGTCTTCTTGCAGTTACATTGAACCCAAAGTTTTTCTTGAAGGATGAATAGACTTTGATCAACACAGCTTGGCTTTCTTGAAGTAACCTGTGAAGAGGCCACTGAATCTCCCTTCCTCCTTTGTACTTGAACACCAACCTTTCAGGTAGGTTTCTGTATGCATCAATTGCCCTTACTTCATCCAGTTCCTCCAGATAAAGGTTTAGATATGAGAATTCTTTGATGTCACACAAGTACAAGTAGTCTCTCCTGTTGACCTTGGGTTGAGCTTTAACTACTAACTTGGATTTGAGAGGTGACAACTTCACTTTCTTGACTGCCCTTGATTTTGTCCTTTTTGGCTTGGTAAGGATTGACAAGTTGAAGTCAGGAATTGGTAATTTATCCCACTCTATTGGCTCATCCTTTGGCACAATAGGCTCTCCATGTATGTTCCTGTAGGGGTCCACCACCCTTATGTCTTCAAATACCATAGAGGGCTTTAATGCTTGAGTTTTAGCTGGTGTGGATTCCTTAGGAAATTGATCTTCCAATTCCTTGTCAACAACATCCAGTTTCCTTTTTGTTCTTCTAGCCAATTCCTTCTTTCTTGGGGATTTCTTCTGTTCTTCAATCTTCTTCTTTGATTCAGCAGCTTCAGATGGTTGAGAGGGAATTTGTTGAGAAGAGTTTACAGCCTGTAGCTTGGCCAAGATGACAATCTGCTCTTTTTTTGTTTAGATTTCTTAGCATCTAGAGCAGCTTGCCTCTTTTCTTTCTTTAATCTTGCTTTCTCTTCTTTCTTTGCTTGAGCAAACTGTGGATGTCCAGCTACCACACAAATTTCCTTTCCATTTCCGAATATCTTAGCAATTCTCCTTTTTGAAGCTGAATCAGCTGGATCTTTATAGAAGACAATGGATCTTGACAGAAGCTTCTTCAAAGATGACTTTGGATAATTTGCCCTTGGTTTGAGAATTATTTCAGCCTTTTGTGATTTGATGCAGGAAGATTGTCCTTTCTCCAGATAGTTCATGCTCATCTCATTCACACTGATTGGCTTGACATGAGAGTGATGGATGGCTGACTTAACTGGCTCCTTGACTAGTTCAAACTTTTTCTGTATCTCCTCATCAATCTTATCCCAGTTGATCAAACTCAACTTTCCTTTTTCTGCAACTTTCAAATTTGCTGCTGCTGCTTTAATTAGATCTATACCATCTACAACTGGTGGCTTGGAGATAGCAATTGAAGGTATAATTACTTTGCTGATTTGTACTTGAAGTTTCTCCCCCTCAGTTGGTCCTTTCTCCCCCTTACTTGATTCTCTCCCCCCCTTTTTGTTATCATCAAGTTGAGGAGTTAGGCCTTGTGCTTTAGCCAGTTGCATGAGAAGATTTGTCTGAGTCTGTTGATTTTGAAGAAGAATATCCACTGAATCTTCAATAACTTGAACTCTATTTTCCAGCTTGGCTAGCTTCTTTTCAGAGTCTGATTCTCTCCTCAATCTTAGTAGTAGATCTTGCATGGTACCATATGGCATTACTGAATCCAGCTTCTCAGAGTTATAGGTCTTCAAGTCAGCTATATCTCTTTTCAATTCATCCACACTGAGATTCTGTCTTAAGTGCTGGATCTTCATTAGATGTAGAGAGTCTAGGTGAGCTTGAAGAACAGCCTTGGTACCAGCATCTGAAGTTTCCTGAAGGTCCTGTTGAATAGCTATTACTTGTTTGACCAAAGACACCTCAAATTGTCCTGGTGTAGATTCCTTTGCCCATGCCCATTCAGGTAAACTTAAAGCAGAACTTGGGCCTTCAGCTCCCCCTAAGTTCATGCTTCCATCCAAAGAACCAGAGTCATCATCATTAGAATTTACTCCAAATTCTTCAGATGGCTCTCCAGCTTGAGAAGGCATCCTGTTAACAGCATCTTTATCTCTTTGAAGAGATTCTGTGGTGTGTACCAAATTCAAAGTATGCTCTGCCTCCACATTGCCCTGAGCAGCCAACAATTGATAGGCTGACACACGATGAGTAAAAGTGTCAGCATCCAAGGAAATGTTATCAATTTCAGCTTTGTAATGTTGCTGAAATTATCTTCCCTTTTCAGCATCATCCACAATCATTGACTCACTAGCAATGGATGGATCCACCCTTATTTCTCCTGTACCTGCCTTTCTCTCATATTCTCTCTTTTGTTGCATCAGGGTCTCACCCTGGCTCCCCACCTTCACACCCTCACCTTCACCTACTAAGGTGGGACTCCTCTCACTCACTTTTGCCAATCCTGAAGAAATGGATTGCTGAGATTCACTCTTTTCCTCTCCTTTTGCCTGGGAGCAACCCAGCCTCTCACTCAAAGCACTCTCCTCTCTCAGTCCTAAGAGTGATTGTATTACCACTAAATCTTCTGCACTAGAAATAATTGAAGTTTGAAGTTGTGCAGAGACACTCGACGGATAAGTGATATCCATCGGGTGAGTGGTAAAGCTATCCGACGGATAACTGCTGTTAAGCTTATCCGTCGGAATACAATCACTACTCGACGGATGAGCAATATCCATCGAGAGAGTAGAAATGAATGAGGTGGGAAGAGAAACTATCTGTGTTGATTGAAGTTATTTGAGGCACAGATGTCACAATAGTATTTGAAAGAATTGGCAAGTGAGCCAACAAATCATCTAAAAGATGATGCTCACTTGTACTAGATTTTGGCTTCCCCAACAGAGTTAAAGAAGGGGAATCAGGAATTGAAGTGTTTATCATATCCACTTCCAGTGAGTTAGTTGGGGAGTATGGTGTTTTAGTGGCTTCTATTATAAGAGATTTTGGCTGTGACTCCACATTTATTGGAGCCACATCAATCTGAATTTGAGAAGGTGCAGGGACTGTGTCTTTAGCATCAGTTTGCACTATGTGTGTGCCCTGTGCATCCCCAGTTGTTTTGGATTTCTTCTTTCTTGTGTAAGTTTAGGGTGAGCTTGTGTCCCTAATCCTTTTGGCCTGTGCTCTTGGATGAGAGCTTTGTTCAATAGCCACATCCTTTTGGGAGGATGCAGCTAGAAGTGAGCTTTTGTCCTTTTTAAGCACTGCAGTTTGTTGGGAAACTGCAGTATGGCTAGGCTGGGATTCACTCAACTTTCCAACCTTATCCTTGGGGTTTCTTTGATGTTCACCCCTTCCCTCACCTATCTGACCCTCCTTCACACTCCCCTTTTTGGCTCTGATAGATTTTTCAATTGGTACCTTTTGAGAGATACCAGAGGGGGTTTTCTTTGATTTGGATTTGGAAATTATAGTTGATTTGGCAGCTTTGGTAGGCAACTGTTTGGTCATTGTCACAGTTGCCATAGCTATGCCTGAAGTCAAAGAAATAGAGGAGATTGGAATAGTTGAGGGTATGGATGAACTTACCTCACTTACCTGAGGTGTCAGCATTACAGGGAAATAGAACATTGGCATATCCCTATGGTGGTTGGCTCTGTTCAAATCTGCAATGATTCTTCTCTCTTGAACCCAACAAGCTAATTTGTTGTTTGGGTTCTCAAGTGCAATTTCTTGACAAAGATGGTTAGCCAATAGCATAAAAAATCTAGCATAATATATGTTCTTTCCCCTTTTGGCTAACTCACCTAGTTTAAAACCTAACTCATATATGACAAGGTCACTGAAATTGTAAAATTTGTCTGTAACTAGCATGTATAGCATGTTAAGCATGGAAATGTTCACAGAATCAAAATTACTGATTTTTCCAGAGAAAACTTTAGTTACAACATCACACATAAAACTCCATTCCTTCCTAAGATCTAATCTCCTAATATCACTTAGCTTATTAGTAGGAAGTGCATAATGCATGGAATTAAGCATATTGATCAAATCAGTGTCAGTGTTTGGTGAAGTTACATTATCATCAGGAATCTTGAAACATGCTTTTATCACATCACTATTGATACAGAATTCATTACCTTTGATGGTCAGAGTGATGGTTTTGTCAGTAGAGTTGTAAATTGCAGAGGTCCACATCTCTTCTACAACTTCACAAAAGATTGTGGGTGATTCAAGCAAGGAAAAACTTAACTTGCAGTTCTTCACGAAGTCCATCATCTTGTGATAGTCTTCTGATTGCTGAATGCCCTTGTTGACCAAAGCAGTGAAGTTGTTCTTCTCATAAATGAATCCAGTCTGAGACATAATCTTTACTACAGGTGCCATTGTTAGAGAAGAAAAGCTTGAAGAGAAAGAGGATTTTTGCTTGAGAGAGAATGCAATAAACACAGTTGAATTTGAGAATGATAAAAGAAAATGATTAGAATGAAATAAGCTTTTATACTTTGCTCAAAAACAACGGATAAAAATAATAAAGAGAAGTAAATTACCTAATAAAAATTGCCTAAATTAGCCGTTTTAAGAATAAACTGTAAAAATTTCACTCATTATCCGTCGTGTAATGCTTACAAACTGTAAGTATACTCGATGGATAATGTTCAGGGAATTAACGCTTAAGATTTAGACACTTCGACGGATGAGGATAAACTGTTATCCGTCGAGGTTTAAAGGATTCCAGAAAAATAATTGATTTTTATTTGCACATTGTATATCGACGGATGACTTAACTCGATGGATAATGGTCATCCGTCGAGATGCAAATTTTGACTTAGTCAAAATTTCATTCATGACTAAAAATCAGTTAAATTTCTGGCTACTTTTCAACTTGCAAAATAACTCAGATAGATTCAAGAGTAATTAAGCATACCTAACTCACTTACCAACCTAGAAAAGGTGGATTCATCCAGTGGCTTGGTAAATATGTCTGCAAGTTGCTTCTCACCTGGAACAAAATGTAACTCTACAGTACCATTCATTACATGTTCCCTTATGAAATGGTACTCGATGTCTATGTGCTTTGTCCTTGAATGTTGCACTGGATTTTCAGTGATGGCAATTGCACTTGTGTTATCACAGAAAATAGGAATCCTCTCAACTTGCAGACCATAGTCTAGCAATTGATTTTTCATCCATAAAATCTGTGCACAACAACTGCCAGCAACAATATATTCAGCTTCAGCTATAGAAGTAGAAACCGAATTTTGCTTTTTACTGAACCAGGACAAAAGCTTGTTTCCTAGAAATTGACAAGTTCATGTTGTGCTTTTTCTGTCAATTCTGCAACCTGCATAGTCTGCATCTGAATAACCAGTTAGATCAAAACCAGAATCTCTAGGATACCAAATGCCAAGTTTTGGTGTTCCCTTGAGATATCTGAAAATTCTCTTAATAGCTATTAAGTGAGACTCTCTAGTGTCAGCCTGAAATCTAGCACATAAACATGTAGCAAACATTATATCTAGCCTACTAGCTGTTAAGTACAGAAGTGAGCCAACCATGCCTCTATAGCTTGAAATATCCACAGACCTTTCAGTAGTGTTTAGTTCAAGCTTAGTTGCAGTGGCCATGGTAGTTTTTACAGATGTGCAATCCATTAGATCAAACTTCTTTAAAAGATCAAAAATATATTTAGTTTGACTAATGAATATTCCATCACTAACTTGCTTAACTTGTAAACCAAGAAAGTAAGTTAGTTCTCCCATCATACTCATTTCATACTTACTTTGCATCAGTTTGGCAAACTTTTTACAAAGTTTCTCATCTGTAGAGCCAAAGATAATATCATCTACATAAATTTGAACAAGTATGCTGGAGCCATTAACATTTCTGAAAAATAAAGTTTTATCTACAGTACCTCTTGTGAAGTGATTTTCCAAAAGGAACTTTGATAAAGTGTCATACCAGGCTCTAGGTGCTTGCTTCAGTCCATAAAGTGCTTTCAGTAGATAATAGACATACTCTAAAAATTTGGATCTTCAAAGCCAGAAGGTTGACTAACATACACTTCTTCCTCCAAATCTCCATTCAGAAAGGCACTTTGGACATCCATTTGATAGACCTTGAAATTGACATGGGCTGCATAGGCTAAGAAGATTCTGATGGCTTCAAGTCTTGCAACAGGAGCAAATGTTTCATCAAAATCTATTCCTTATTGCTGGCAATAGCCTTTAGCAACCAATCTGGCTTTGTTCCTTACTACTATGCCATTTTCATCCATCTTGTTTCTGAATACCCATTTGGTGTCTATTGGATTCTTTCCTTTAGGCTTGGGTACCAGCTTTCATACTTTATTCCTTTCAAATTGGTTTAGCTCCTCCTGCATAGCTAAAATCCAATCAGGATCTAACAAGGCTTCTTCTACCTTCTTTGGTTCTTCCTTTGACAGAAAGCTGCTGTATAGACATTCTTCTTGAGTTGCTCTCCTGGTTTGAACTCTAGAAGAAACATCACCAATAATCAGTTCAAAGGGGTGATCTTTTGTCCATTTCCTTGGTTGAGGTAGATTAACTCTAGATGAAGAGACCTCAATGTTGTCTTGATGTGTGATTGAGTTTTGATTGCTAGAAACTACCCCTGAGTTTGTGGATCTTTGATTTGAGAAAGGGGTACTTTCTATAGGTGACCTTCCTTGATATCCTGCTCCTTTAGATAACCCGACGGATGGTAAATTTTGAGTACCGACGGATGAGGCAGGTTGTCTTCCGACGGATAACACGGATTGCCTTCCGACGGATGAAGCATTATGTAACTCGACGGATGTTGAGTTATGTGCTTCATTGGTGGTAGATTTGTCTGCATTATCCTTAGACACTGTTTCTTGATCACTCTCACCATCACTTTCCTCACTGACCATCTCAACATTGTCAAATTTGAGGCTCTCATGGTAATCTCCATCTTTTAGTCCTTCAATCTTTTTATCATCAAACACAACATGTATAGATTCAACAACAATGTTGGTTCTTAGATTGTAGACTCTATATGCTTTACCAACAGCATATCCAACAAAAATTCCTTCATCTGCTTTAGCATCAAACTTCCCATTTTGATCAGTTTGATTTCTCAGAATATAGCATTTACAGCCAAAGACATGAAGAAAGTTTAAAGTTGGCTTCTTGTTCTTGAACAATTGATAAGGAGTCATGCATCTTGCTTGATTAATCAGAGAGATGTTCTGACTGTAGCATGCAGTGTTTACAGCTTCAGCCCTGAAATTTGTTGGTAATTTTGATTCTTCAAGCATTGTCCTTGCAGCTTTAATAAGAGATCAATTCTTTCTTTCCACTACTCCATTCAGTTATGGAGTCCTTGCTGCTGAAAACTCATGCAAGATCACATTTTCCTCACAAAATGCTCTCATGACATAGTTCTTGAACTCACTCCTGATTCTTTTAACTTTGAAATCAGGATAATTGTTAACTTGCCTTATGTGATTGATGATGATTTCAGTAGCCTCATCTTTAGACTTTAGAAAATATGTCTAAGAGAACTTTGAGAAATCATCTACAATTACTAGGCAAAATCTTTTCTTTGAAATTGACAATACATTGACTAGTCCAAACAAATCCATGTGAAGGAGTTGCAGAGGCTCTTCAATTGCTGAATCAAGTTTCTTCCTGAATGATGCTTTGATCTGCTTCCCTTTTTGGTAGGCATCACACAGTCCATCCTTAGAAAACTCCACTAGAGGATTGCCTCTAACTAGCTCTTTCTTTACCAGCTCATTCATGGTCTTGAAGTTTAAATGGGATAGCTTCTTGTGCCATAGCCAACTTTCATCTTGACTTGCTTTACTGAGAAGACAAGTTACAGATTCTGCTTTAGTTGAGTTGAAGTCAGCTAGATACACATTTCCTCTTCTCACACCAGTGAGAACCACTTTGTTGTTTTGATTTTTAGTCACAACACAGGCTTCTTTGTTGAAGGTTACTGAGTTGCCTTTGTCATAAAGCTGGCTGATACTCAACAGATTGTGTTTGAGACCATCCACTAAGGCAACCTC
The DNA here is from genome assembly GCF_009905375.1 of Apium graveolens. Classification (NCBI taxonomy): domain Eukaryota; kingdom Viridiplantae; phylum Streptophyta; class Magnoliopsida; order Apiales; family Apiaceae; genus Apium; species Apium graveolens. The sequence goes on from NC_133651.1 coordinate 50,953,937, forward strand.
TTCAATGATGACATTGTCCTTTGAAATCAAGCCATATCCCACAGTATATCCTTTGATGTCATCTCCAAAAGTAATACTTGGGCCAGCTCTTTCCTTAAACTCTGTGAGCAGGGTAGAATCACCAGTCATGTGTCTTGAACAACCACTATCCAAGTACCAAATATTCCTTCTATTTCCCTGCACACATCAAAATCAAATCAAGTTAATTTTGGTACCCAAGTTTCCTTGGGTCCTGCCTTATTAGCTTTCTTCTTCTGTTTCTTAGGTCTTAACTCATTTGACTTAGGAATTTCAGATTCTTCCTTAGTCATTTGGGTTGGGCCTTTGAAACCAGTATATGCAACAGAATTATCATGCATGTTATGGCTAACAGGAAATGGCATGCTTGGTGCAAACATGTTATTCCAGTAAGGCATGCTAAATGACATTTGAGGCATATTATATGCAACATAATATAGATTAGGTGTAAATGGCATATTAGCAAACTGTGCATTCATATTCCGTGTAGGCATATCATTAACAGGCATGGGAGGCATGGGAGGCATGGCATTCATGTTAGGAAATTGAGGTTGAACAAACATGGGAGTAGGCATGGCAGATTTGCAATTAACAGACAAATGATTTACACTACCACACTTGACACAGATCTTTCTAGGAGCATATTTATCAGGTGTGTAGTTATTGTGTTTGTTAATCCCTACTTTACCATTCCTATTGTTTTTCTTTTTAGTCTCTGTTTTTACCTCTATTTTCTCAAGTCTGTCACTTAACTGTTTGACAGTCATGTGACCAACATTAGCCTTTTTCCCTTTCTTAGCTTGACTTGACTCTCCTGAAACAAAGTTCTTGGAAACAGACCCATACTTATCATTTAGCTTGATTAATTTGGCTTTGCTAATGGGTTTGCTTACAGTCGACGGATGAGGATTTTTATCATTCGACGGATAACACTTTTTGTTATCCGACGGATAGTCCTCATCATCCGTCGAGTGTACATCTGTCAGCAACCCATCTACCAAAATAGGTTCTAGTTTCTCCTTATTCTTTTTCCAGGCTTCATCACAAAAAGACTCAATTCCTTGAACCTTGGTGATTTGAGCATGAACATCTCTGGATGTTTTCCATGCTTTAATCACCTCTTGTTCACGATCGAGCTGCTTCTTCAAAATTTCTTCCTTTTTCGAGGACTCAGTTAATTCCTCCTTGGCAATCCTACACTCAATTTTTAGTTTCTCAAACTCAACAAATTGAGACTCAAGCACATTATTCCTCTCACTTAAAAACAAGTTGTTTTCTTTGATTTTAGCATTTTCTTTAGTGAGAGACTTAAGTGTAACACACAAATGATACAATTCTGTAGACATGTCATTTATTGCATCATTACACTCAGCTTTAGATAAATGTGCAAGGTTTGTAGTGATTACCTGATTGCTTGAGGAACTTGTCTCTGTTTCATCAGACTTGGCCATAAGGGCTAGATTGACATAGCTGACATCTTCATCTTCATCCAAACCATCAGCTGCCCAGTCATTCTCTTGTGTAATAAAAGCCCTTTCCTTTTGTTTGAGTAGATCAAAGTATTTTTACTTGTAATCTACAGACTCAAATCTTTTCTTACTAGAATCTGACTTTCTACACTCATTTGCAAAATGCCCTGCCAAGCCACATTTGAAACATTTGAATTTTGACTTATCCACCATGTTTCTATTTGGCTTGGCTACTCCAAAGTTCTTTTTGAACTTGAGCTTGGCAAATCTTCTTGAAAGGAATGCTAGGTGCTCATCAATATCCTCCATGTCATCTTGGCTCAATGAATCTTCATTTTCTGCAGCTAGCCCCTTACCCTTGCTTTCACAGACCTTTGAAGTTGATTCCACAACTTCCATCTTCACTTTCTTCTCCTTTTCCAGATCAGCAACTAGTGCAATGGATCCTCCTTTCTTCTTTCCTCTCTCCATTCTTTCATCCTGCTCTATCTCAAGCTCATAGGTTTTCAGAATACCATACAGTCTCTCCAAAGTAAACTCCTTATAATCTTGTGAGTTTCTCAATGAGACTGTCATTGGTTTCCATTCCTTTGGAAGAGATCTGAGAAATTTCATATTGGAGTCTTTAGTCTGGTAGACTCTTCCATGCAACTTAAGAGAATTTAGTAGTTTTTGGAATCTACTAAAATTGTCAGTAAGTGACTCACTTTCTTCATTATGAAAATGCTCATATTGCTGAATCAGGAGCTGTATTTTATTTTCTCTTACTTGCTCAGTGCCATCACAAATTATCTGTATTGTGTCCCAAACTTCCTTGGCAGTTTTGCAGTTGATGATGTTATCAAACATGTCTGCATCAACACCATTGAACATAATGTTTATGGCCTTTTTATCTTTCCTGACTTGTTCAATGTCAGGATCAGACCATTCATGCCTTGGCTTTGGAACAGATGGCTCGTTTCCTGTTGCAGCTCTCATTGGAACATGAGGACCTCTTTCTATGTAGTCCACATAGGCCTCATCTTGAGAAAGCATGTGAAGATGCATCTTTACCTTCCAATGATGGTAATTATCTTTATCAAGAAAAGGAATCTTGACTCCAATATCTTTCTTGTTCATCTTGCTGAATTGTTTTGATCTTTAAACTCTTTGTAGATTAAGAGCTTGCTCTGATACCAATTGTTAGTCCCTTAACAATGTAGCAAGAATTACATAAGAGGGGTTGAATGGAATTCTTGAACCTTTTTCTTGAAATAAAAATGTTCAACTCGATTATTGATATATTTGTTTTGATTAGCACAATGCGGAATATAAACTTAAATGAATCAAAACACAAGTAATTAAAAACAAGATTCTTTAAAAACTTTCTGTGTCACACCCCCAACTTAACCAGCAAATTAAATATAATTATTACAATATTTAAAATAAGTAAACACAACATAATCCAAGATCTTACAGTTTAGGGTTTGGAACAGCCCAATACTACCATCTATTACAACTGATTTTAATATCGAATCCTCACACATAACTATCTCTTATTCTACCTGAGCTCGAACATACGCATCATCGTCACAAGTCTTACGGGCGGTCTGCTTGAATCTAACCATAGCTGCTAGCTAAAATATCAGGGTAAGCAAGAAGTGAGCCAAATGCTCAACAAGTGCTAAACAATACGATACAAAACATAAATCGAGATATATATTAAAGAATGACAATGTTAAGACATAACCAATGATAACAAGAGATAAAACTTTGGGCGATGGCATCATTTGCTTGTATCAAAATAATTTCAAAATCATATCTTAATCAAAATCATTTTATGACGCTACGGATTACAGCCGGTGATCAGCCGCGAAGTAATCCCGAACCTCGCTGGGTTCTAAAACATTAATGGGATCCCTAGGCAACTTTTAAGCCTACATAATAAATGTGGAAAGGACTCGCGACTCAGTCCAAATCCACTATTCAGAGAAAAAACATTTATCCCCCTTTGGGACTAAAAATCCACATTTTAATCATTTTAAAAACTGATGCCGATTTATGACAAAATCTCTTTTGACTGTAAACATTTTTATCAAGGGATTATAGATCAACTTGAAACACTGGAAATATGTCCCAAAATCTCAAGGCCATGACCCACTAGACTTTACTCTATTAGGGTAACTGAAAGGTTTCCATACACAAGAAATTGGACAAGGAAATTTAGCAAGGCTATTGGATATTATGAAAGAGTAATGCCAAACTAGGCTTAAAGCAATGGTTTTCGATAAGGTACAAGTACTAGAACATCAAGAAGATAAGCTTCATGAATACTAAGGGTGTTAAGGTATGAAGAAATGATCTTTAACTCAGGATATATCAGAATTGTCAAGCCTTAGGATAGGAAAGAGGGGTATCAATCAATTAGGGACAACTTTGATAAATATCTGGCTTTCAGGTATCAAGGTAAGGTTCTATAGGGGTTCAAGTATCAGGATGAGATATCATTACTTAGGAATCATTAGCATGGTAATCAAGAGGATCAACCGAGTGCTATAACAACTCTTTATTTTATCATGGCATTCGAATTACTTTAATATACTTTCATGATAAGACTTTTGAACTACTTGCAATACGTACTCGAGGGTTCATGGAATTTCTATTTGATTCAAAGATAAACATAAGATACGCTTGATTCAAATATATTAAAATGACTCAGGATAGTTGCATCAATATATATGAACTATTTATAGTGAATACGAGAGACAAGTTGAATCACTTGCCTTGAGAAAGGCTGGTCTGGTCTGGATGGTAGGAGCAACTGGAAGCTTCACTCGACCTTTATGGCAAGTTTACCCTCGTCTCAAGATCCTACATAATAATAATAATCCTCATTATAATATAATCTCACCAACTTAACCTATTTACAACACAAATGGCACTTAGGCCTATATGCACGCAATTTATATTCACCTTATAAATATATTCGTACACATAGCCACATATATTCACGTATCATATTTTAATACCAAATAATACCAGATACACCATAATGCCACACTAGACTTGGATGATCTCGACTCACAACTTAAGTCACTTAGTCGCTATACTTAGACAAGGTCTCCAAATTTTGGCTTCCTAACTCAATGTGCCTTTACTAAACTATCCAAGAGCTATTGACCCTCACTTGGGCCTTTTGCTCTAATGACTTTATACTATCTTACCACCATAGTGGTCAACCTAGATCTCACTCCTAAGTGTTCTAAAACTATGTGATAAGTGAAAGTGCTCACTGGTGTAAATTTCAGAATGACATCTATGGTTTCTTGAGTGCATTAGACACCCTTAAACTACTAGTCTTCCTCCAAAACTCTTACACAAGACTCTCCTGACCTTAGGGCATCTCCCAAACTTGATGTGGCTCAAGGACCTAGCTTGGGCCTCCTTGGGCCTAAGCTTAAAGTCCATGGTTCCCCTGTTTTTCTGGGCAGAAAACACCCTGACTTGAATTAACTTGTGACACATGGTTCTAACTCATATCCTATATCCTATGAACTATGGTTGGAAAAACTTCTCTGACACTCCCTCTAACTAAGGCCCAACAGGGCCTAATGAGGGCCTACCCATGACATGGTCAAAACTTCCTATTTCTAAGTTGCAACAAAACTGTCCCCTGCTGGACAGATTTTGTGATTCCACTTGTGCACCTAACCAAATGACTTGGAAACCTCCAACCAACACCTAAAACCTTTCATATACTCCTAATGCTAGCTTCTGGTGGCTTGGGCCTTAAAGTGCACATCAATGACATGGTCAAAACTCACTCTAAACCTCAGGGTACTAAACTGATTTTCTGCAGAAACTAAAACTCTCCTTTCTCCAAGGTTTTTACTTGACAAACTCAACCACCAACAACCCAAATACCCAAACCAAGACTTAAACATGGTGATCTACTGAACCAACTTCCTTTCACTCAAAATAATCTTGGTGGAGATCATCCTTACCTAAGGTGCAACATGGCAAAACAAAGGAAATCACATTTCACAACTTACAAGCAATCAAGTTTTTGAAAATAACAAGTTATGTATTTTTATAAAATATATACACGAATTATTACCATACATCAAGCAGCACTAATCAAGATTAACACCTTATCCCTACTGAAATTAAAGCTTACTAACAAAATCTTTCCAAATGATCAAAATCTTCCAACATTCCAAGAGAAATCCACATGCATGCATAACTTCGAGTTTTACAAATCAAAACAACATATTTTCTAAATATAATCTATTATGAAATTGACATGCAAGCCTAGCATAAGCTATATCTAGATGATCACTTAGCATGCAAAGAGTTTCATCAAGTTTTCACTACAAAATTCATGCCATTACCACATAAACATACAAGAATTGAACAAAGCAACAAGAATGATCTCAAGGACCATTCATTCGGCTCCCTTAAGGTCATGGCCGAATGAAATGGAAGGGAAATGGCCATTCAACATCAAGAGTTTCCTTCTCAAGACTTGGCACTTCACCATTCCTTGTAGTCCTCTCAAAAACAACCTTAAATCCATAAGAATCAAGGTTGTACTTTAAGTTCCAACTAAAACCTTGACATGCAAACTTAAAACTTAAACTTTTTACTCAAAACTCTTTGAAGTATATATGATCATGATATGGGAAGTAGTATTTACTTTATAGAAGGTGAGAGCTTGAATGAGGAATGAAGAAAAGGGGAGGGGGTTGGTTCTCGGCTAAAACCCGAGAGGAGAGGGGGAGGGCCGAGAGTGAGAGGGAGGAGGGAGGGAGGAGAGAGTGAGGTGTGGGTGGAGTGTGAAATGATCATGACACTTGGCTTGTTTTATGGTTTTTGATTTGACAAAATATGAGTGGAAATGAGAATTGACAAGAATAACCTTCCAATTATACTTAGATCATTTTACATGCAAGGACAAATAAGGAATTTGGCTAGTAAAATGAGAGTTAGTGGAGTTGGAATTGTCTCTTTAGCCCTTTAAATTGAATAGAAAAGGATTTGCATGCAAGGACAACCATGTAATTTGATAATTAATAAGCAACTTATTTTCAAAGATTTATTTTTATATAATAAAATAAAAGTTCAAAAATTATAAAATTTATACCATAAAATAATTTGGATTTTTAGAGATTTTATAAAACCACTTTCAAGATTTATGAACAAAATATCTTTTAAAAGAAAATTTCTCCAAGGCTTAGAATATTCCTTATAAATCAAAAATAAAGGAAATAAATAAACTTTTACTTTGAAAAATCATGTACTACACATAAAAATTTTACAATGCAGAAATTCTCACTAACATATCGTGAAATCATTGATCATATTTACTTTCGACTTTAATATTATACCAAAACCACAAATAATATTACACGAAAATGCCGGTCATAATATCCTCTCCCCCTTAAGGGATTCTGTCCCCAGAATCTAAGAGAACATATGAGGATACCGGAAACGCATATCAGACTCTAACTCCCAAGTCGATTCTTCGACCTTAGGGTTACTCCAAAGTACTTTTACTAACTTTACTAGTTTCTAAGACTCTTCTCTTGCCAGTCTAGTATTTTGACAGGTTGCTCCATAAATGACAGGTCTGCCTGAATTTCTGCAGGTTCATATTCTATCACATGGCTAGCGTCAGGATTGTACTTCTTAAGCAATGACACATGGAACACATTATGCACATGCTGATACTGAGGTGGTAAGGCTAACTCGTAGGCTACCTTCCCCACTTGACTCAAAATTTCAAAAGGACCTATATATCTAGGTGTTAACTTCCCTTTCTTGCCAAATCTAGACAACCCTTTTCTAGGCGACACCTTCAGCAAAACAGCTTCGCCAACTTGGAATCGAACATCCTTACGCGCTGGATCCGCATACTTCCTTTGTCTATCTTGAGCAACAAGTAGCCTTTTCTGAATTAACTTGACTGTGTCATGCAACTGTTGTACCAATTCCGAGCCGAGAATCCTTCCTTCTCCTACTTCATCCCAACTTATCGGTGATCTACATTTTCGCCCGTACAAAGCTTCGTATGGTGGCATGCCAATACTGGAATGATAGCTATTGTTGTAAGAGAATTCAATCAATGGCAAGTGGTCGTCCCAACTTCCCGCAAAATCGATTGCACAACTGCGCAATATGTCTTCGATTGTTTGAATTGTCCTTTCGCTCTGACCATCAGTCTGCGGGTGGTACGTCGTGCTCATATTCAACTTCGTGCCAAGACTTTCTTGAAATTGCTTCCAAAATCTCGAGTTAAATCGGGGATCTCTGTCTGAAACTATCGATACGGGTACTCCATGTCTTAGTACGATTTCACGCACGTACAGATGAACCAATTTGTCCAATGACGACTTCTCATTAATTGGAAGGAAATGCGCCGACTTCGTAAGGCGATCAACTACAACCCATATAGCGTCATGTCCGGATTTCGTTCGCGGTAGTCCCACTATAAAGTCCATAGCAATATTTTCCCATTTCTATTCTGGAATCTTTAGAGGCTGAATTAATCCGCTTGGTTGTTGATGTTCTGCCTTCACTTTCTAACAAGTATAACACTTCGCAACCCATTCCGCCACGTCTCGCTTCATATTTGGCCACCAAAAATTCTGCTTTAAGTCCCGATACATCTTAGTGCTTCCCGGGTGGATTGAAAATTTTGAATTGTGGGCTTCTTGTAAGATCTCATTCTTTAATTCAGGTACATGAGGAATCCAAATTCTGGAGGAAAACCTTAGTATCCCTTGCTCATCCTTTTGAGTATTAATCTCCTCTCCAGTTAGCTGATTCTTCTCTTTCTCCATTACTTCTTCTTGACATTTCTTTATCCTTTCCACTAGTGTTGGCTGAAAAGTCATTACGCGACAAACTTCTTCAACTTTTCCACAATCACAAAGTTCCAGTTCAAATCTCTTGATCTCTTCAGACAATTCCGTTGGTGGTGCCATCATATTCAGTCTCTCCTTCCTGCTTAGAGCATCGGCCACAACAATCGCCTTTCCAGGATGGTAATTTATCGAGCAGTCGTAGTCCTTGATCAATTCCAGCCATCTCCTCTGCCTCATATTGAGCTCCTTCCGAGTGAAAATGTACTTTAAACTCTTGTGATCTGTGTAGATTTCACACTTTTCTCCGTGTAGGTAATGTCTCCAAATATTAAGTGCAAACACTATGGCGGCTAGTTCCAAGTCATGCGTCGGGTACTTCAACTCATGCGGTTTCAATTGTCTTGACGCATACGCGATCACCTTACTGTGTTGCATTAACACACAGCCCAATCCCTTATGTGAAGCGTCGCTGAATATCACAAAGTTTCCTTGGTCATTTGGAAGTACTAACACCGGAGCTGTTACCAACCTCTGTTTCAACTCTTGAAAGCTATCCTCACATTCTGCACTCCAATCAAACTTCTGATTCTTCCTGGTTAACTTGGTCAATAGCGTGGCGATTTTCAAAAAATCCTTGACAAACCTTATATAGTATCCTGCCAAACCTAGAAAACTTCGCACTTCCGTAGGAGTCTTTGGCCTCTCCCAACTCATAATTGCATCAATTTTTGCCGGATCTACTTTAACTCCTTCATTTCCAATGACGTGTCCCAAGAATTGAACTTCCTTTAACCAAAACTCACATTTAGAAAACTTGGCATACAACTTCTCTTGTCGGAGTATCTCCAATGCTATCCATAGATGCTGCTTATGTTCTTCTTCCGACTTTGAATAAATAAGGATGTCATCAATGAATACCACTACAAACTTATCCAAATACTTCTTAAATACTCGATTCATCAGATCCATAAACGCGGCCGGGGCATTAGTTAATCCAGACAGCATTACTAAGAATTCATAATGTTCGTATCTGGTCCTGAATGCTGTCTTGGGAATATCTTCTTCCTTGATCTTTAATTGATGGTATCCCGATCTCAAGTCAATCTTTGAAAAGCACTTTGCTCCCTTCAGCTGATCAAATAGGTCATCTATTCTTGGTAGCGGGTAGCGGCTCTTGATTGTTACCTTATTCAACTCCCGATAATCTATGCATAGCCGCATACTCCCATCTTTCTTCTTTACAAACAGAACAGGTGCTCCCCATGGCGACGTACTTGGCCGTATCACTCCCTTATCCAACAATTCTTGTAGCTGGCTCGCCAACTCTTTCATTTCTGCTGGTGCCATCCTACATGGGGCCTTTGAAACTGGTTCTGTGCCCGGAGCAAGGTTGATCTCGAACTCGATTTGTCGATCTGGTGGTAAGCCCGGTAATTCGTCTGGAAACACATCTGGGAACTCGTTAACTACGGGGATATCTTCTATGCTGGGGCTGCCTTTTTCTGAATCCACTACATAAGCTAGGAATGACTCACAACCTTTTCTAAGCAACTTCTTAGCCTGAACGATTGTAAGAAATAGTTGCTCTTGCCTCTGCCCCTTAAATACTACCTTCTCTCCACTCTTCGTCTTTAAAAACACTTTCTTGGTCTTACAATTAATCTGGGCGTTATTCTTCCCTAACCAATCCATTCCTAAAATTATATCAAACTCTCCCAACTTGAAGAGTATCAAGTCGGCTGCAAACTTATACCCCGAAATATCAATCTCACACTTCGGACAGAATTGATTCACAGGAATCTTCTCTTGGTTCGCAATTAGCACATTTACTACCTCGCTCATAACCATTTTATCACATTGAAGTTTATCAACAAAAGTTTCTGATATGAAAGATCTTGTTGCTCCCGAATCAATCAATATTTTAGCTTTGACATTATTGAGTAAAAGTGTACCTGCTATCACCTCATAATTCTGAACAACATCCTTCATCTTCAGATCGAATGTCCTTGCTGTTGCTTGCGGGGTTGTTTTAGGTGGTGGAGGTAATGCCAATACCTCGGCTGGCACGCTTGCACTGGTACTTGCCACATTCATTAGAGCTTTGACTGGTCCGGTTGTCTTGCACTCCCTAGCTATGTGTTTAGGCTTTCCACATTTGTAACACGTAACTCCTGGCTTCGGCATCTTGCACTCATTTGCCAAATGTCCCTTCCGGTTACACCTATAGCAGGTCATGCTCAGTTTATTGCACACTCCAGGGTGCCTTCTTCCACAATGCTTGCATTCCGGTCTCTGGAACCTGTTTTCTCCAACTTGTCCTTGGCTTGCCTGGTTGTTCCCCCTTGATTCTTGCCTTTTGCCCAAATTCCCTTTCTTTTGGAAACTTCCGCCCTTATGGAATCCAATCCTCTTTACACTCCGATCTTGTGAACTTCCGGCTTCAGACTTTTCTCCATAAAATGGAACCTTCCTTTTCTTGTTATCCCTTTTCTTCCTTGACTGCATCCCATTATTCTCAATCAGAGCAGCTTTCTGTACTACTTCCGCATAGGTTTCAAGCTCAAATATAGCCACTCTATCTCCGATCCAAGGCTCCAATCCTTGCTGAAATTTCTTTGCTTTTTCCTCCTCAGTGCTGGTATACTTTATCACAAACCTTGACAACTCAGTGAACTTCTTCTCATACTCTAGTACAGTCATGATCCCTTGCTTCAACTCAAAAAATTTAAGCTCCATCTGATTCTGCATGTACTTAGGGTAATACTTTTCCAGAAATAACTTCTTAAATCTCTCCCAAGAAATCTGCTGAGTTGCTTCCATAGCTTTTACTGATTCCCACCAATAGATGACTTCGCCCTTCAAGAAGTAGGTAGCATATGGCATCTTCTGATCGTCTCCTAACTGTACCAACTCAAAAGCCCTTTCCATTTCCTTAATCCATGTGTTAGCTATTACTGGATCAGTGGTATCATGAAATGCAGGTGGATTCACATTCTGAAATGCCTTGAAAGTGACAACTTGTCTAGGTGGTACTGGTGGTTCGGGTGGTTGGTGTGGTTCACGATTATCTTGGTTTTCAATTCGTTGTTGAAGGGTTAGTTGTTATTGAGCTATAGCATTGGTTTGCTGTTGCAGTTTCCAGTAGTCGAAGAATATTTGGGTCTGGGGTAGATGTGGTTGTTGGGTTCTTCTTTTTGGGAGGCATGATCCTGAAATAAGAGTTATGTCAAAACATATATGAATGATAGAGTAATTTGAGGGTATCGCATGGCATTCTTATTTACATAGGAGGTCAAGTTTTGAATTAAGCAGATATGGCGATGCAGATAAAAGCGTAAAATAACAGTTGAGAGCATATGGAACAATAGTGCATGATTATTGAAATTTAAAGGTAACAATACATCTGGATTAGGACAAAGTCTGATTCTAGGATCAACAGGCTTATTTAAAGGAAACAACTGGGAATTCTACGAAGTCTGATAGTACAACAACATGAAAAGGTAAATGGAAAGAACTAAGGCTCCACTCCATCTGAACGGGGCTTGGTAGTCTTCTCCTCTCGAAGCGTCTTCACAATACTCTGGATCTCATCTGCCACCATCTGGATGACATACTGGCTGGTGCGGTCTCGGTGCGATGGCATCTCCTCAAGCTTAGCGTTGACGTATTGAACCAAAGTCTCAAGTCTCGCAGTCATCTGCTCCTTGGGCTTCCCTTCATAGTTTCGGCTGTCCAGGTACACGCTCTTCAGTCGGTCTATCAGTCGGTCGTACTTGCCCTGAAGCATGTCAAACTCGCGCCTCAACTCAGCATACACGGAGAAAGCAATAGTGTCGTCCGACCCAGAGGATGACGAGGAATGCGCCCTTTGCTGACAAGCCAATAAGAGGGATATTAATAAATTTACTTAACCTACTATCTCGCATATTATCTATAGCCTATACATAAATCCTATAACCTATTTGGGCTGTCCAGGGACTCTAAACCGTAGCTCTGATACCAAAACCTGTCACACCCCCAACTTAACCAGCAAATTAAATATAATTATTACAATATTTAAAATAAGTAAACACAACATAATCCAAGATCTTACAGTTTAGGGTTTGGAACAGCCCAACACTACCATCTATTACAACTGATTTTAATATCGAATCCTCACACATAACTATCTCTTATTCTACCTGAGCTCGAACATACGCATCATCGTCACAAGTCTTACGGGCGGTCTACTTGAATTTAACCATAGCTGCTAGCTGAAATATCAGGGTAAGCAAGAAGTGAGCCAAATGCTCAACAAGTGCTAAACAATACGATACAAAACATAAATCGAGATATATATTAAAGAATGACAATGTTAAGACATAACCAATGATAACAAGAGATAAAACTTTGGGCGATGGCATCATTTGCTTGTATCAAAACAATTTCAAAATCATATCTTAATCAAAATCATTTTATGACGCTACGGATTACAGCCGGTGATCAGTCGCGAAGTAATCCCGAACCTCGCTGGGTTCTAAAACATTAATGGGATCCCTAGGCAACTTTTAAGCCTACATAATAAATGTGGAAAGTACTTGCGTCTCAGTCCAAATCCACTATTCAGAGAAAAAACATTTATCCCCCTTTGGGACTAAAAATCCACATTTTAATCATTTTAAAAACTGATGCCGATTTATGACAAAATCTCTTTCGACTGTAAACATTTTTATCAAGGGATTATAGATCAACTTGAAACACTGGAAATATGTGACAAAATCTTAAGGCCATGACCCACTAGACTTTACTCTATTAGGGTAACTGAAAGGTTTCCATACATAAGAAATTGGACAACGAAATTTAGCAAGGCTATTGGATATTATGAAAGAGTAATGCCAAACTAGGCTTAAAGCAATGGTTTTCGATAAGGTACAAGTACTAGAACATCAAGAAGATAAGCTTCATGAATACTAAGGGTGTTAAGGTATGAAGAAATGATCTTTAACTCAGGATATATCAGAATTGTCAAGCCTTAGGATAGGAAAGAGGGGTATCAATCAATTAGGGCCAACTTTGATAAATATCTGGCTTTCAGGTATCAAGGTAAGGTTCTATAGGGGTTCAAGTATCAGGATGAGATATCATTACTTAGGAATCATTAGCATGGTAATCAAGAGGATCAACCGAGTGCTATAACAACTCTTTATTTTATCATGGCATTCGAATTACTTTAATATACTTTCATGATAAGACTTTTGAACTACTTGCAATACGTACTCGAGGGTTCATGGCATTTCTATTTGATTCAAAGATAAACATAAGATACGCTTGATTCAAATATATCAAAATGACTCAGGATAGTTGCATCAATATATATGAACTATTTGTAGTGAATACGAGAGACAAGTTGAATCACTTGCCTTGAGAAAGGCTGGTCTAGTCTGGCTGGTAGGAGCAACTGGAAGCTTCACTCGACCTTTATGGCAAGTTTACCCTCGTCTCAAGATCCTACATAATAATAATAATCCTCATTATAATATAATCTCACCAACTTAACCTATTTACAACACAAATGGCACTTAGGCCTATATGCACGTAATTTATATTCACCTTATAAATATAATCGTACACATAGCCACATATATTCACGTATCATATTTTAATACCAAATAATACCACATACACCATAATGCCACACTAGGCTTGGATGATCTCGACTCACAACTTAAGTCACTTAGTCGCTATACTTAGACAAGGTCTCCAAATTTTGGCTTCCTAACTCAATGTGCCTTTACTAAACTATCCAAGAGCTATTGACCCTCACTTGGGCCTTTTGCTCTACTGACTTTATACTATCTTACCACCATAGTGGTCAACCTAGATCTCACTCCTAAGTGTTCTAAAACTATGTGATAAGTGAAAGTGCTCACTGGTGTAAATTTCAGAATGACATCTATGGTTTCTTGAGTGCATTACACACCCTTAAACTACTAGTTTTCCTCCAAAACTCTTACACAAGACTCTCCTGACCTTAGGGCATCTCCCAAACTTGATGTGGCTCAAGGACCTAGCTTGGGCCTCCTTGGGCCTCCTTGGGCCTAAGCTTAAAGTCCATGGTTCCCCTGTTTTTCTGGGCAGAAAACACCCTGACTTGAATTAACTTGTGACACATGGTTCTAACTCATATCCTATATCCTATGAACTATGGTTGGAAAAATTTCTCTGACACTCCCTCTAACTAAGGCCCAACAGGGCCTAATGAGGGCCTACCCATGACATGGTCAAAACTTCCTATTTCTAAGTTGCAACAAAACTGTCCCCTGCTGGACAGATTTTGTGATTCCACTTCTGCACCTAACCAAATGACTTGGAAACCTCCAATAAACACCTAAAACCTTTCATATACTCCTAATGCTAGCTTCTGGTGGCTTGGGCCTTAAAGTGCACATCAATGACATGGTCAAAACTCACTGTAAACCTCAGGGTACTAAACTGATTTTCTGCAGAAACTAAAACTAACAGTCAAAAAGACTACAAAGATTTGCTACTCTCTTGGTTTATATAATACCAAGATTACAAAGTCAAAAAGATTGAACACATATAAAATCTAATAGTCTTAATCTTTGCTGCTTTTCGTCCTCTATTACCCAGTTAATGGGCTTCCACAATGTGTTTGTATCCAACTCGACGGCTGTGTGTCAGCTTTCACTGTTCAACTGATGTTTGAATTCTTGAAATGATCATCCGTCGACTTTCAAATCATCCATCGATGACTTAATTGATCATCCGTCGACTGCTATGTTAAACATCCGTTGATAGTCATTTGATCATCCGTCGAAGGCTTTGTTAATCATCCGTCGGTAGCTATTTTGGCACTTGACTTCATTTCACTTATACAGAATTACAAGACATTACTTATGTACAATTAATCAACCTATTCTACATATCTAGTTAAAGTCAACATGACTTATATGCTACTACAGATTCTATACAAAGGTGCATACATCACTGTGCTACAAACTTATTATTACATAAGCTACTCACTCGATGGATAATAAGTTAATCATCCGTCGGGACTATAATGAGTTATCCGTCGGGACTATAATTCTTATCCGTCGAGTGCTACATTATTTCACTAAGTAAAATCTACTTAGATGTTTTGTTTAAGTGATCATCAAGTACACAACATATTCACAACAATTATCTTATGCATGTCAAAGATTTTCAGAAAAATGTTGAGACAAGGTTAGATATATGAGATCACCTTGCAACGATATTCTTATACAGTTATAAAATGGAACTCTGTGTTTATTATGCATGGAAGATGACTTCCAAGATTTTGAAAAGTATATGTACATATATACTGAATATTTTGCGACTTGGTCGCGTTAAGAGATCAAACTTGGTTCATTTCTTCTTGACCAAGAATTTCATGAGTACTATGAGAATGCTCATATATTTTTAATTATATACATATTATTTCGGTGGGCTTGTTGCTCACCCTTGCTTTCTTCTTTCATCACACAACGACAGATAGACAAGATGAACAGGATCAAGCTCCCAATTCACGAGCGGATAAGAAACGTTCCGCAGTTTCCTGTAGGCGTTGATGCCGTTGTAGATGAGGTAGGATCTACCAATAGGCTAGGCTTTCAACTTTTGATGTACCAGACTTATGTATATTTATAAATTATAATAATGGTAAGGAATATGTAAATTATTCAGAAACCCTTTTTAAGGTGAAACGGTTTATAACTGTGGAATAAAATGACTTGTGTTATTTTTGGTATTCATCTCTGAGACTATAACTTGTGGGGTGTGTGTGTGTGTATTGTGGGGTCACAGTATGCAGTAGTTGGTTGATTATTAAGATTAAGTATTATTAAGGGAAATGGAACTCGTGATAACCCGGATCCCCGACCCCGGATTTGGGGGTGTTACAGAAATGGTATCAAAGCTAAGCGTTATAAACCTCAGAGATGATATTACGTTAAAATAATAAGTTCACTAAGATAATAAGAACTCTTGCCAAGTTCATAGTCGGACTACCTAATGTAGTACTGACAGTTAAAACCCCTATGAGAACCCTTATAAATATCGTGATAGAAGCGTAGTTCGTTATCGTATATGGTAGTGGGACTCCAAACCCTGAGGTTGAGGAGCAACAACGCGATGATGTTTTATTACTTATTGGAGATCAGATTATGGATTCGATAGAGCGTCCTAACGCGGGACTGGATGATGTTCATATTGAGGATGTAGCGGTTGAGGATGTTGTCCTAGAAGGGATTGCTGCTGAGAAGAATCCCGTGGAGGATCCTGACAAGAATGAATAAAGGACCACTGAGGAATTGATGGCCATGGTTAGGGAAACTACCAGAGGTAGGATTGGCCGGTCACTACCGGAGGTTCGTTCAAGTTTGTAAAGATAGTAGCCCCTTTAGTGCGGCTTACTCGTAAGACTGAGAAGTTTGAATGGACAGAGAAATGCGAGAACAACTTTCAAGAACTAAAGCAAAGATTGGTGACGACCCCTATGTTGGCATTGCCGGATGGAAAAAGGAGATTTTGTGAATTGTATTGACACTTCGCATAAGGAATTAGGGTGCTCTTATACAGCACAACAAGGTAATCGCGTACGCGTCAAGACAATTAAGGGAATATAAAATTCGATATCCCCACCCATGAGCTTGGGCTCGTGGCAATAGCTTTACCCTAAATATTGGAGGCACTACTTGTATGGAGAGAAGTGCGAGATTTACACAAGCCATAAGTGCTCTAGTGCATTTTCACGCAGAAAGAGCTCAACATGCGCCAGAGGAGGTGGTTAGAGCTAATCAAGAATTATGATTGGGAGATTCTTTATCATTCGGGGAAAGCCAATGTGGTGGCTGATGTCCTTAGTAAAAAGGAGAGACTCAAGATGATAATGTCTTTGGGAGAGTTTATAAGAGATTTTGAGAAAATGGAAATAGAAGTGAAGGTAACCGGAGCCGGTACCGAAAAGCTGTTTGAGATTGCAATACAGCCCGAATTATTAGAAAAGAACATATAGTGCCAGAAAAAGTGATTAATGAAGGCAGAGAGCCAACAAATAGATAAGAGATTAATATCGAGAAAGATGATAAGGGAATAATGAGGTATTCCTACAGAATTTGGGTTCCAAATCATTAAGAGCTTAAAGATGAGATCTTAGATGAAAGCTAGTTTGAGGAATAAAATTTATAGCAAACCCTGAACGTGATAGTCAGGGAGGTCGCCATCAAGATAGAAGGAACCCATAACATAATGAAGTGGAAAATGAGATTTTAAAACATGTAGGATGACCCCAATTATGGGGAGGAGGAGGGAACGTTCAGACTAAGGAAGCAGAAGTCGAGTAAGGAAAGGAGACCCGAGACGGTACTCCTATACGAAAATTTATGGACCTCTCTAGACAGAACTTAGACTATTATCCCCAACCACCACCCTGAGGAAATAGTGCGGTGGGAAATTCTTTCAGGACCTTTAAGTCGCTAAGCTCTCAGAGTTCCAAGGAACAGGTTGACCCAGTCGAGGCAAGAGCCTGGCTAAAGGAAATATAGGAATCATTTGAGATTCTAAATGATGGACGAATCACAAAAGACCTTTTTTGTCACTTACCTTCCTAAGAGAGAGGCCACCCGCTGGTGAAAGACCAAGAAAGGCACGGAGCCAGAGGTTATGATAAACTGATTAAAGTTCAGTCAATTGTTTTTGAGAAAGTAATTCCCAAGATTATGGAGATACTGTAAAAGCTTTAGAGCCAGAACAAAGGCGAACGAGTATGATGAATTATGAAGCTAAGTTGTAAAAGTTGTCAAGATTCATTCTGATGACAATAATCCCAGAACGACGTGATGTTTGAAGTCAATGAGTAGTGGGTTCATGAAATGATTGTAATAGAAAAGAAAATAAAAAGAAACTAAAGTGGAAAGGAATATAAAGGCAATAGAGATGGAGGAATGATAAGGGAGTTAGATATGAGGAAACCCCAAAGACTCGTAGCAATAGAAATAGAAAAGTATGTAATCGTCAGGATGAGAGTGATTCACCATGAGTTAAAGCTGATGGATGAAGGCATGAAAGATACATATATTTTATCCCCTTTAAGTTGGGAGGATTCGAGGAAACCTTGAGATAGTCCGAAGGATAAACAAGGAGACGCGGATAGACTGAGGAGACAAGAAAGTAAGAAATTAGGAAAATTGGATGAAGGAAGTGACCTTCAAGAAAGTGAAGTGTAAGACCGGGGGCATGATTCCCAGAAAGGGAGACGCCAGGTATGAAAGATATCCCAACATTGAGATGACTGTTGAGATAAACAACAAAAGTAAATTAGGATTTATTAAGAAGAAGTTCACGTTGAACACGACCAATATCTTCTAGAACATCCCTGTTATCATTACCAAATCAGGCAAGAAAAGTGGATAACCGTTGTTATCTTTTGGAGGCCATATGGATTGAACTTATTTTGAATAAGGATGCTATCGTGAAATTTGTATAGACTATTGAGGTGGGAATGATTGAATAAGATAATCTATCAAGGATATATGACTTGATTTATCCATGGAAGGATGCAAGTACCTTTTTAAAGGTGGAATTGAGGATATAACTTCGATAACTTGAGATGAACCCTAGGGGAATGCATAAAGGTTGGCATTTCACCCTTAATAGGGATATTATGAGTTTGGGTAGTATGGAATGAAGGACTAAAGTAACAACAACCTTTAAAGATCAGTAGATAAATTTTTCAGAAGTAAATAGACAATGGTTCTAGTATTAGTAAATGGTATTTTGATATGCCCTGTATCTAGGGAATACAGGAGGAACGATTCAAGGATAACCTTAGAGGTTTTATAAGGAGAAAGGTATTATTCGAAGTTCTCAAGAATAGAAATTTGATAAAGGAAAAATGGTGTAATTATAATAATGCCAGGTGGGCACGTGTTAAACCATAAGAAGTATAGATCAACCCAATGAAGGTCGAGATTGGTGAAGACGAGAAGGACCCAAGATAAGAGACGTCCTAAGTACGATCGAGAGTCAGTCGTGATAATGTTCACATCTAAAGACTAAGGCAATGACTTATGGAAAAATGGTGATTTTTTTTTCTTTTCTCACCAGGACTTAAGAAAAGCATTTTCACATAAGCAGTGATTGAAATGAGGTAGAAAATTTAGTTGGAGGTGGTTAAAATGACATTGATTGTAAGGAAATTTTACTATCAGGAAAGGCCAAATAGGTGGCCGAAACTTTAAATGTAAGAGGATAATTATAGGCGCTCGTGCCAGAGGAATACAGTGATGATGGTTGAAGCCGTGAAGGTTGTATTATGGTTTGGAAGATTGACATTCCTTCTGATGACTTTGCAATACCCAACCGTAATAGTAGTTTGGTAAAGGTTTAATTTGTGTAATCGCCATAAGCGGGCTATCTATCTTAGAAGGTACTATCTTGAGATAAGCCAGGACCATGTTACGAAATGACTAAATGAACCTTTGAGATGCATGTCTCCCAATAAAGACATATGGTTAATAATGGTACTAACCTGCTATCATTGCTTTGATTGAAACTATTCTGCAATTTTATCTGCTTCATGTCATGAAAGTACGTCAGGAGCTGGAGTGTTCTTTATGAATTATGAATGGTGATTATGTTAACTCCTTAGAAGAATTTGATACGACAGGTATGGACTCCGTATGGTTAGCTATTAAGATTCCAAGGAAAATACCGTAGGTCCGTGGTGGACTATAGTAATGCATCAACGATTCTTTGAATAATGAGCCGATTACAACCGCGAGAGTTGTATGGTAATGAATGTTGAGATTAAGTACCACTAATCGAGTCGTGGTGGTGTATAAGTTATCATTGATAGGCTAATTAAGTCGATTATCTACCTATTGAATACTTATTCCTTCTTATCAATAGAGTGTAGTATTACTATACGAGGAAGGTTGCGGTGCAAGCATAGAATTCTAATAATGATGATGTCTAGAATGAAATCCCATATTCAATTTCGATGTCGAGGGAGTTTCAAAGGTGATTGTGTATAAGCTCGAGCAAGAGCATGGGTCCATAGAATGATGGACAGAATACCAAAAAAAAAATAAATAAATTTAGGCATGTGAAATGCGATGCTATTATACTTGATGTTGATTTATATACATATATGTTTTGATTCTCCTATGATAAACCTCTATAGTTCAGAGGTAGATTCCAAGCCAGATATTTTGTGGCAGTATATATTTTTTTATATATATACAATTTTCTTCAATTCGTTCTTTTCTCTCCTTTTCATTTCATGTAAGCTAGGAAGAACAACCCTTCCAGAAGGGGATGTATTGCCGAATGACTATCTATCTATGTGATAGAAGCCTAGTAGGATACCACATGTTGTTTAATTGCTTGTCAAGTACTAAAGGCTGGCCACCTTCTGTACTAACTATGCGATATAACAAGTGTTCATGATCATAGTGATCTCTCAATAAATTCTTTTACTTCTATACGATGGATCAAGCTTTCAAAGATAGAAGCAGCTAGGAAGGAGTAGTATCAGTGCGGTGGTATTCCGAATCTAACGCGTTCGTGATACTAAGGTTGACACAATTATTAAAAGGTTATAGAATGCTAACGAGCAAAAGTGTAACCAATATAGTATTATGTACAGAAGATAGTAATGACTACGAACTGGAAAAGAATGGGTATTGAGAAGCAAAAGCTATAATGCTAGAAGCTATGATGAGAGTCTGTGCAATAGACTTGAGAGAAATTGGAACGATCACTTAACACGGATTGAGTTTCCTTACGATAATAGAACATATGTCATTATTGAGATATCGCCTTATGAGATCCTTGAGGGAAGACAATGTCGATCTCCCTTATGTTAGGATGAAGTTGTAGAGCGCAAGATGCTCGGACCCGCAGTAGTCCAAAGGACCAAGGATATAATAGATCTAATCAGAGGACGGCTGGTAATAGCCCAAGATGGACATAAGAAGTATATTGATTTGATACGAAATGAAAAAGAGTAGGAAGTAGGGGACCTAGTGCTGTTATAGGTATTCCCTTGGAAATGAGGGATGTGGTCCGGAAAGAAAGGAAAGCTAGGCCCACGAATTGTTGGACCCTTGGACATATTAAGTCATATTGGGAAGTTAACATATGAGCGCATAGGCATGTAACCAAACGTAACCTATATGGAGCAACCGGGAAATGTTATAGATTGAAAAGGAACAAGTGCTTAGGAGAAGGGTTATCAAACTAGTTAGAGTTTGATGGTAGAACCACAATGTGGGAAAATTGACTTGAGAGTTAGAAAGTGCAATGCTAAGAAAGTATCCCTATTCATTTTTATCTGATTCCGGGACGGAATCCTTTTAAGGAGGGGAGACTGTAATAACCCCAATTTTTGGAATTTTTGAAACACAGATGAATAGTAACTTTTGCTGATGATGCTGATTAAGGAAAATTATCAGACCACGCTATATAGGAGTACTGTTATGGAAATTCTAAGATCGTATTAGTATTCCATAAAGTAAATAAGTGTATGTAAAGATCGTCAGAATCCAAATTCGAACACTTTGATTTTTCCCGAAAATCCACTAGATACCGAAAGAATTGAGTATAAGGTAACATGATTAAAAGGATTTAATTCAAGGATTATAAGAGAGGATCATAAAAGGAATATAAAATATTGAGAAAGGTTTAGGGGAACCCAAGTAATAAGATCCCGGGTATGATCCCTCAAACAATAAACGAGAACGAAAGTTAAGCGAACCGTATAACAAATCAGCGGTCATTAGCCAAGTAATTAGGGGTTAATCAAAGAGGTTAAAGGACGATGATGTCATCACACCAACAAGAGGAAGACAAATGTAACAAGATGACATAAGCAGATGACATAAGCATGACCAAAAGGGAAGGAAATGTTGGTTGATTATAAACCACACAAAATTTACCATGGTTAAAAGGTTAATTAATCAAAACAAAACAAAACAACCAATCCAAGGCAAAACAAATCACAAAACACAAATTAGAAGTTGACTTTTGCTTTCCAAGAACAAAAGCTCTCGGCCAAAACCAGAGCAGCAACTTCAAACCACCATATCTCCTTCAATACTCACTCAAATATTATGTTCTATAGCTCTTTGGAAAGGTATTGAGATGGCCTACAACTCTTGTTCACAAGTCTCGTCCAAGTAAGCATGGTAAGACCCTCGTTTTGACAGTTCGTTCAATCTGACTTTTAGAAACTTCAAAACCTAACTTTATGTTCTTGATTTCTTTGGAAAGATCAAGCTTGTAGGAGGTTAGATTAAGGCTCCCTAAGGCTTCCTAGCAACTTAAAACCTACCAAGGAAGGTATCAACTTCAAACCCTAGCTTTGATTTTATGATTCCATTAAGTTTTATTGAAGCATTGTTAGTATTAAGGCTTGATCTTTGATTATAAGTAGTTTTGGTGGATTTGTATTGGTTTTGAATATTGGGTCTTTGATTGGTTGGATAAATTGGTAAAATTTGAAGTTGGGGACTGATTTTGTAGTATGATGGTTGAATATTATTGTATTGGTGGTTGTGAGTGAATTGATGATAATTTAGAGTGTTAAAATAAATTGGAAATCGCGTAAACATAAACGTCATAATTCCCGATTTTCCTTAACTGTTCTGTTCTTAAGATCAGAACCCGTGAACTCACTGTTAGGTTTTGACCATTGCCATGATTAGATAGTTCATGTTACAAGCTTCGTTTTGATATGTGGTTCGCTTGAATCCGATGTACGGTTTAGGAGAAACGACCGTTTTAAGTAATGGCATTTCGCGACCGAACCATTACCCCTCGCCTTACTTTGAAACCTTGGTTAAGGTCCTTAAATGACTAATTGGAGTATGAAACAATTATGTAAAGTGTATTAGGCAGTTGGTAGGGTACTCGAGAAAGAATCGCCTTAAAATTCTTAATGGTTAATTTATTAAAAATGGTGGAGCCAAGGGTACTCGAACGACTTATGTGATTCGTTAAGCGTAGAAGTGACCATAAGCGAACGTTAAGGTTCAATTGGTTAAAGTCTAGTTTCTTAAGAGACCGGGCTTTAATTCCGACTTATGTTGTTGTTCATAGGTTATCGGACCCACTCTAAGCTTAAGTCTATCCGGGAACACTCAGGCAAGTTTTCTACCCGTTATACTGTTGTAGTGATGTATATATGTATATGCATTATCTTGTGATAGATGCATGTTGGTTAATTAGCAAATCTTGCGATATAGTGGAGCATGCTGATATGGTTTATATGCATGTCTGTTTCGTAATCTTGATATGTAATTATTGATTCAATTGCTTATAATTACATAATACCTATGATAGAGATAAGCAGTAGTTGCGTATACCCTTAGTATAGGGGACCTAAAGGCGAACATTTTCTAAAACCGGGAGTCGATGTTCCCGAGTATATTATATATATATATTTATATATATATATAGATATAGTTTTCAAAACTATTAATCGAATAAGGTTTATTCGATAACTTTATTTTTATTAATGAATATTACTTTGAATATTCATTCGAGGACTTATGCCTCAGTTTATTTTATTTAATGAATATTATTTTGAATATTCATTCGAGGACTTATGACTCCGCTTATTTTATTAAATAATATTCTTTATTTTATTAAAGAATAATGTTTCGATAATCAAACTTATTTTCGATTATTCAAATAAAGATCGTACTTTCGTATAAGTATATCTTTGGTTATTTATTATTCATTTCAAGTATAAGTTTTAAAACTTCTACTTCAATTATTTTGATAAGGATTATCCTTATGGGAATATTATTTAAATAATAATATTCAGATATTTTCTAATATATCGGGACTGATTTATTTCATTAAATCAGCATTACTCCAAACATTCTCAAAAATGTTTTCGAGTCTTCAAAATGATTTTAAAAGTTAGGGCGGATCCCAAAACTCGTTTTCAAATTTAAGATCTTCCTTTTGAAGGGGACTTGAATACTCGCTCAAAAATCTAAGGGATCCGGCCCTGTGGTGTATTTTATATTCGCAAGGTGGTTGCTGTTTTGAGAAAACAATTTGATTACTTTCCCAATGTTCGGGAAGTAAGTTCATCTAATTGAGTCGGCATAAGCGACATGCCAGGGTACGGTCTATGAAGGTGTAAGAGGCTGGGTGACAGTCCATCCACGCGTGAGTGGCCGGGTAACGGTCTAGCGCGAGGTCCTAATGCGGCCAGGGTGATGACCGACGAGGAATTCATCCATCTACGGTAGAAAAGGTTACTTAATGGGTATCTTTGCCTGATCAACAAGATATCGGGTTTATGCCAAAATTCTTTTCTTTCCAAATTTATTGGGTATTGCAACTCTGTTCATACTTTACATGACAGAGGTTTTCAGGAAATATATGAGAGATATATATGGATATATATATCGTGACTTAATGAAGTATCTCGTAACTTCATTTCTTTTGAATGATATTATAAAGATTAAATCTATTCAAATCTTGTCTTGTAGTCTCATCTATGTGATGAACTTTTGAAACTAATTATAACTTGAATGGTGGTAGTTCAAGTAGTATTCAGAAAAGATATAAGTATATTGGAGTATCTTTTAACTTCATCTTTTAAACTTATATCTAGTAAATGATTATCTTATGCATGTCAAAGATTTTCAGAAAAATGTTGAGACAAGGTTAGATATATGAGATCACCTTGCAACGATATTCTTATACAGTTATAAACTGGAAATTTGTGTTTATTATGCATGGAAGAGGACTTCCAAGATTTTGAAAAGTATATGTACATATATACTGAATATTTTACGACTTGGTCGCGTTAAGAGATCAAACTTGGTTCATTTCTTCTTGACCAAGACTTTCATGAGTACTATGAGAATGCTCATATATTGTTAATTATTATACATATTATTTTGGTGGGCTTGTTGCTCACCCTTGCTTTCTTCTTTTATCACACAACAACAGATAGACAAGATGAACAGGATCAAGCTCCCAATTCGCGAGTGGATAGGAAACGTTCCGCAGTTTCCTGTAGGCGTTGATGCCGTTGTAGCTGAGGTAGGATCTACCAATAGGCTAGGCTTTCAACTTTTGATGTACCAGACTTATGTATATTTATGAATTGTAATAATGGCAAGGAATATGTAAATTATTCAGAAACCCTTTTTAAGGTGAAACGGTTTATAACTGTGGAATAAAATGACTTGTGTTATTTTTAGTATTCATCTCTGAGACTATAACTTGTGGTGTGTGTGTGTGTATATTGTGGGGTCACAGTACACAATAGTTGGTTAATTATTAAGATTAAGTATTATTAAGGGAAATGGAACTCGTGACAACCCGGATCCCCGACCCCGAATTTGGGGGTGTTACAAAAATGCTTAAAATGGATTCCATAGTTGACATCACAAAGACCAGATGGAACATCAGACTCATATAAGACACCAAGCATAAGATCAAATTCAGCTTTGTTAAAGACAAACAAGGAATAGATGTCAAGACATGGAAATTCACACAAGTGCAGTGGAAGATGTAGTGCTCTATTAAGACTCTTGTTATCAACACAGATTACTTTCTTGTTTACAGTTGTGGTAAAATGCAAGGCACCCTTTACACACTTAATAATGTTCATGTTACAATAAAACTCACTCATGAGATGTATGAAGTACTGTCTACTTAAGTGAAATACCAGTCCCTCCCACTTAGCATGCCTAATGACTCTTTCCACTTCACCATTTAGGTTCACACAAATCCCAGGCTGAAAATTCTTGACTAAGTCAAGAAATTTCTAGGAGTTTGAAGGGTTTGCAAGGTCTGGTTGTAGAGGCTTAGAGTTGTCAGTGTTTGTGTTTGTGTTTGGTTCTTGCCTTAGGTTTGTTTTCTGGTCTAAACTCTGGATTGAAAGGGTTTGGCAGGTCTAGGGTTTGGTGCATGGGGAATATGAAATTTCCTGCTTTGATAGAAAGGGATGATATGGTTTCTAAATCCCTTTCTTTGATTTCTTGGTGGAATGGTCCTTTAGTGACTGTTTCTAGAGTTTGAAGGGTTTACATATTTGAAAGAAGAGGCTTTATGGTAATGAAACTGTTTCTTTTCCATATCTTCCAACAGATATGGGTTGGTAATGGCTGGTCTTGGCTTGGGGTAGAATGGCCTGGCATTTTGATTCATAACTGGTGAAGTAAATAGAAATGCAGATGAAGTGATTGTGTGTGTGAATGCAAATGCAAGTGTAAGCATATATATATAAATATATATAACGACGATAAGCATAAGTTAAAAAAATAAATATTCTGTAAAGTACTTTTTACCGTTCATGAACAATGTTTTTCATTAAATACTGTTGGATATATTTGAGATGTCATGTCTAATATGTTTCATGTTTAGTTTTCAGATCTTAACTAACAGGAAATATCAGTTCTTACTGGAATCCGGACTTACTGGAAGTCAGGACTTAAGGATATCAGGACTTAGATTATCAGAAGATAATATCAGAAGATGGATATCAGAACTTAAGTACTGAAGGACTAACAGTTAAGGAATGAAGCTGATTTACAGGAAAGAAGATCGAGACTAATACAAGAAGAAGATATGCATGGAAAGAGTTAGAGGACTAGAAGAATTATATAAGATATCTGGTTGATATATTTTAGGAGACATAATTATATTCCATATCAACTAGAAGTTATCTTGTAACTGTGTGTCTATATAAACACAGACATAGGTTTACTCTATAAGAGTTACGATCATCGAGAAGATCATACATTATAACCTAGCAGCTCTCGTGATATTTGTTCATCACTGAGAGAGAACAGTTCCATTGTAACAGAGTTTATTATATCGAATACATCTGTTTTCTGTTACTTGTGCTTTAAATCGATTTGATTATATTCTACACTGTATTCAACCCCCTTCTACAGTGTTGTGTGACCTAACAATTGGTATCAGAGCGTATCTGTTAACACACATATAGTAAAGATCCAAAATAATCATGTCTGAAGAAGCAGAAAATCCAACCAAGCCCGCCAAAACTGAAGAAACTCCAAAGACTCAAACCCATAGTCGATATGAGACTATCAGGGTTCCCATGCTGAGACCTTCTGAGTATCCCATATGGAAAGTGAAGATGGCTATATTTCTGGAAGCTACAGATCCAAAATACCTTGACAGAATTTATGAAGGATCGCATAAGCCAACCAAGCTCTCTGTGGTAGTTGCAGATGAGCCAACAAAGACCATACCAAAGGAGAAAAGTGAATACACAGCTGAAGATATCTCATCTATTTCCAAGGATGGAAAGGTAAGACATTTGATGCATAGTGCCATTGATAATGTCATGTCAAATAGGGTAATTCAATGCAAGAATGCAAAGGAGATATGGGATGCTTTGGAGACAGGGTGTCAGGGAATTGATGCAATCAAGAAAAACAGGAGGACTATACTCACTCAAGAGTATGAGCACTTTGACTCAAAAAGGGATGAGTCATTAACTGACTTATATGACAGATTTGTCAAACTCTTGAATGATCTGTCACTGGTGGACAAGGAATATGACATTGAAGATTCAAATCTAAAATTCCTTTTAGCTCTTCATGAAAGTTGGGATTTGAAAGCTACTATTATAAGAGACAACTATGCTCTTGATGAAACCACTCTTGATGAAATTTATGGAATGCTCAAGACTTATGAACTTGAGATGGATCAAAGAAGTAAGAGACATGGGAGAAAGTCAAGGACAGTTGCTCTTAATGCTGAGGAGGAATCCCCCAAAGTGGCTGTCTCAAAGAAAGGAAAAAGGAAAGGCTCTCATCATAAAGTCTGATTCAGAATCATCAAGTTCTGATGATGATTCAGGAACTGAAAGTCTACCTGAAGTAAATGCTGATGAAGAGATGATGAAGCTGTGTGCTCTTATGGTGAAGGGTATCATAAAGATAGCCTACAAGAAATTCAGAAGGGGAAAGAAGTTTTCCAGGAAAGGTAAAAGTTCTGATAAGAAGGGCTTCAGAAAATCTGAAGGCAAAGGAGGAAAGTCTGACAGAGGAGACTGCTCAAATGTCAAATGCTACAACTGTGGTGAGAAAGGACACATATCTCCTGACTGCAAGAAAGGAAAGAGTGACAAAGGCAAGGATCTTGTCACAAAGAAGAAAAGTTGGACAGACACTTCAGATTCTGAAGATGAGGAGAACTATGCCTTGATGGCAAATGCTGAAAGCAGTTCTGATGCTGCTGAGTTAAAGGTACCTCAAACAACTTATGCCTTTCATACTGATGATATTACTGAGTTGAGATTATATGTTAAAACCATGTTTATTAGCTATAGAGATCAAACTTTAACATGTGAAAGATTAACTTATGAAAATCTTGCTTTTAAAAAGAGGAATGAATATTTAGAAAAAGAGTTAGTTATGTTCCATCAAACTCAGAAGGATAGAGATGATGCTTTCTATGTTAGAGATGAAGTGCTAAAAATGAATAAATCTTTAAAAACTGAGTTAAAAAAGGAGAGAGAGATTATCAGGACTTGGACTAACTCTGGCAGAACAACTCAGGATATACTAAGTAGTGGGAACTGGAAAGAGGGCTTAGGTTATGGAGATGAGAAAAGTGAAAAAGGAACTGAACAAGTTAAGCCAATTATTGTTAAACAGACTACTAAGCCAAAGGTAAATCCTGTTAAATTTGTAGCTAAAACTGTAAAGTCTGATTCTGAAAAGATGAAAGATATTGAGACATAAGTGATAGCAGAGTCAACTTCTGACAAATTAAAACATGATAAACCAACTGAAGATAACATAGGCTTAATGACGAAGAAGCAGCTTAAACATAAGCTAAAAGAGATTACCAGTGTAAACAAGGTAAACGTAGCTAGGAAAAATAGGAATGGAAAGGAAGGTGTGAATAAAAGTAACAATTATATGCCTGTTCCTAATGCTCCTAGAAAGAAATGCTATAAATGTGGAAACTCTAACCATCTGGCTTGTTTTTGCAGGAAGAATAAGAATATAAACTCCTTACCTTCTAAGTCAGGAGTTAAGAGTCAGTCTGTTAGGTTTAAGCCACAAAATCCATGTTTTTATTGTGGTAGTATATGGCATTCCATTTATACTTGTAAGGAATATCATAGTTTGTACTATGATTATTATCAGATAAAACCTTCTTTGAAGAAAGTTGCTTTAATTCCTTCTAGTGTAAAGTATGATGCAAAGTCTGATACTGTTAATACTGATAAGAAAAATGTTAGCATAAACTCTGATGTTAAATCCGCTGCAAATGTTAACATACTTAAAAAAGACAAAGGATCGAAGCATGTCTGGGTTCTTAAAACTAACCATTAGTGGTCTTTGTAATTGTAGGGCAACATGAAGAACATTCTAGTTCTGGAGAGTGGATGTTCAGGACATATGACTGGAAATAATGCCCTGCTATCAGATTTTGTGTAGAAAGCTGGCCCAGAAGTTTCTTATGGAGATGTCAATATTGGAAAAATTCTGGGATATGGCAAGATCAATCTTGGGAATGTCATCATTGAAACAGTAGCTCTTATCTCAGGACTTAAACACAATCTGTTGAGTATAAGTCAAATCTGTGACAGAGGTTATCATGTGGATTTATTTGAAGAACACTGTGAAGTTATAAGTAATTCAACAGGCAAAGTGGTTCTGAAAGGATACAGGCATGGTAACATTTATGAAGCCAGACTTTTAACAAATACTGATGGTTCTGCAATCTGTCTGTTGAGTAGAGCATCAATTGAAGAAAGCTGGAATTGGCACAAGAAACTCTCTCATTTAAATTTCAACAATATAAATAAGCTTGTAAGAAAAGATCTTGTGAGAGGTCTGCCAAAAACAGTATTTGCTCCTGATGGCCTTTGTGATTCATGTCAGAAGGCAAAACAAAGAAAATCTTCTTTCAAGAGCAAAAATGAGTCATCAATTCTTGAGCCTTATCACCTACTGCATGTTGATCTATTTGGTACAGTCAATGTCATGTCTATTGCAAAGAAGAAATATGCTATGGTTATAGTGGATGAGTTCACAAGGTACACTTGGGTGTACTTCTTGCACAAGAAGACTGAAACTGCATCTACCCTAACTGATCATGTCAAACAGCTGGATAAATTGATTCAAGATTCTATTAAAATAATAAGGAGTGATAATGGCACTGAGTTCAAGAATTCAAACATGGAAGAGTTCTGCAAAGATGATGGAATTAAACAGGAATTTTCTGTACCTGGAACTCTACAGCAAAATGGAGTTGTAGGAAAAAAGAACAGGACTCTCATTGAAGCTGCACGAACAATGCTTGATGAAGCAAAGCTACCAACCTATTTTTGGGCTGAAGCTGTGCAGAATGCTTGGTTTACACAAAATGCTACACTTATAAACAAGCATGGAAAAACACCATATGAAATGGTGAAGAAGAAGAAGCCAAATATGAAATACTTTCATGTATTTGGTTGCAAGTGTTTTGTTCTTAAGACTCATCCTGAACATCTGTTAAAATTTGATCTAAAAGCTGATGAAGTAATTTTTGTTGGATATCCACTTTCCACAAAAGCCTTCAGAGTCTACAATTTAAGAATAAGAGTTGTCATGGAATCCATCAATGTCTCTTTTGATGATAAGAAGATTATTGGACTTGAAGATTTCGATGATCATGATCAGCTGAGATTTGAGAATGAAGATTTAAATTCTGATTCTGGAAATTCTGATGACTTAGATCCTGATCCTGTAAGTTATGATGGATTAAGTTCTGATGTTGTTGAAACTGTGGTAACAACTCCAAAGGAAAATGCACCTGTCCAGGGGGAGCAAGCTGAAGAACCTACCACATCTCGAGACTCTCGAGAAGCATCATAACCTGTCATTAGCTCTTCAAGTTCTGATTCTTTTAGGTCTAATGAGCCAAATTCTGATAATTCTGGAAGCTCTGATTCTTCAACTCCTAAAAAATCAAATTCAAGTTCTGAAGTCTCAGAGAGCATAACTACAGGGGGAGCATCAGAAAATGCTGATGGAGACAGCATGGATCACGGGGGGGGATCCAGTTCTAGAGATCAACTTCCATCTGCAAGGAAGTGGACTAAAGCACATACACCTGATTTAATCATTGGAGATCCTGAAGCAGGTGTTAGAACTAGAAGTGCAACTTCAAATGAATGTCTCTATCATTCTTTTCTATCTCAGACTGAACCAAAGAAAGTGGAAGAATCTCTTCAAGATGCTGATTGGGTGCAAGCAATGCAGGAAGAGTTAAATGAATTTGAAAGAAATAAAGTCTGGACCCTAGTGCCAAGACCAAAGAACAAATTAGTTGTTGGTAAAAAATGGGTGTTCAGAAACAAAACTGACAGTGATGGTATAATTACAAGGAATAAAGCAAGACCGGTTGCCAAAGGCTACTCTCAACAAGAGGGTATTGATTATGATGAAACATTTGCACCAGTTGCTAGATTAGAGGCCATAAAGATCTTTTTGGCTTATGCTGCTCACAAGAAGTTTAAAGTCTTTCAAATGGACGTGAAAAGTGCTTTTCTCAATGGAGAATTGGAAGAAGAGGTATATGTTGAACAACCTCCAGGCTTTGTAGATCCTAAATTTCCCAATAATGTCTACCGGCTTGACAAAGCACTTTATGGCCTTAAGCAAGCTCCAAGAGCATGGTATGAGACTTTAGCTCAATTCCTTCTGGAAAGTGGATTTCATAGAGGCACAATTGACAAGACTCTATTCTACCTCAACCATGGAAAAGACTTAATTTTGGTATAGATATATGTTGATGATATCATATTTGGTTCTACTAATTCCAAACTGTGTGAGAAGTTTGCAAAGCTAATGCAGTTAAGATATCAAATGAGTATGATGGGAGAACTCAATTATTTTCTGGGCCTTCAAGTCAAGCAAACTGAAGAAGGCACTTTTATCTGTCAATCCAAGTATACCAGAAATTTACTGAAGAAATTTGGAATGCAAGATTGTTCAACTGCATCCACTCCCATGGCCACTACAACCAAGTTAGATAAGGAGACTGGTAAATCAGTAGATATTACTAACTACAGAGGTATGATTGGCTCCTTACTTTATCTAACTATAAGTAGACCTGATATCATGTATGGTACCTGTCTTTGTGTAAGATTTCAGGCTGATCCAAGAAAACCTCACTTATTAGCTGTGAAAAGAATTTTCAAGTACCTTAAGGGTACAGCTGATCTAGGATTGTGGTATCCTAGGGAATCAGATTTTAAGCTAATTGGTTACTCAGATGCAGATTTTGCAGGATAGACAGGAAAAACACTAGTGGAAGCTGCCAATTTCTTGGAGGCATATTGGTTTCTTGGTTTAGAAAGAAACAAAAGTCAATTTCCACATCAACTGCAGAAACATAATATATTGCTGCAGGAAGCTGTTGTGCACAGATTCTTTGGATGAAGAATCAGTTACTGGATTATGGGTTAGAATTTTCTAAAATCCCTATTTACTGTGATAATCAAAGTGCTATTGCTATGATAGGTAATCCAGTTTAACACTCAATGACAAAGCACATCAGCATTGGGTACCATTTTATAAGGGAACATGTGGATGAAGGTACAGTGGAATTGTATTTTGTTCCAACAGATCAATAGCTAGCAGATAACTTCACAAAACCACTATGTGAAGCTACTTTTATAAGATTGGTAAATGAACTTGGAATGGTTTCAGGTTCTTTCTCTAAATCTGCTTAGTTTCTGTTCTCATGCATTAGACTTTATGATCAGTGTTTACAAATTGTATTATCTATATGTAATCTGTGCTTAATTTGAAAATTCATTAAATGCTGATTGTTATCTGATGTGGATTTATATACTCTGATAAGTGTTTTGAATGTTCTGTGGCTATTCAATCCAATGAGGATAACTGTGCTAGATGCTGACCTAGTAGTCTTTAATATACTAGAAATCCCATGTTTGAATTAGTTGTTTATGTGGAAACTCATTAACACAAGCAGATTCTGATATTGAGCTTAGTCAAGTTTACTTTGTGTATCTTATTACTAAGTCACAAACTAGATTCTTGTTTCTTATCTGTCAAATTCTGATGTCAGTAAATCTTAAGAATGAACTAAGTGCTCATAAGCCTCACTTATGAAAAGAAAAGAAAAGAAAAGAATAAAAGTCAGGTACTCCTTTGAGATCTAGAGTAAAAAATGTGGAAGGGAAGACCCAAGTGCATTGCTGGAATTAAGTAATATGCATCAGAAAATCAAAATTTTTTCTTGGTGACTTTTCACACTCTATGATTACTGGAGAAATACTCTGATAACAGCATAAATTCTGATAAGCAGTCATGACTCACTTACACTGAGAAGCCACTGTAAAAAGGAATTTCAAAAGATGCATAAAATGAGCACAAACAGTTGAGGTGGACTCTTACATAAATTTGTTCTATAGTAGACATCATGACTGATAACAGATTTTAAGCATTTTTCTGAGTTATGCCTTATTTTTAAGATGTACTGAAATTGATCAGACTTTAATCTTTATCTGATATTTTGCTGAATGCACACACTTTCACTCCATATGAATGATAAAAATTACTGTGGTGATTAAGTTGTTTTTGACAGTTAAGTGTCATTTGCATACATTCCGAGGACAAGTTCTGAGGGACGTTCTGATGATTAAACTCTGAAGAAAACAAGTCAGTATTTGTATGAAGAATCACAGAAAATGATATTCACTATTTGAGTACAGAAGCCATGTTCTGATGACTGTTAAAATATGATATAAGTTAAGTTCTGATATTAAATCCTGATGGAATCTTTGATGCTTACGTGGCATTTTTCTTTACTTGACTTATTTGTGGCAAAATTTGAAACAGTCATATTTAAATCAGAATAAATTTAGGTGAGATAAAAATAGTCATAATCATTATGGGTTAGTGATTAACGTGTATGTCTTGAAAAACTGCATGTGCACGGTACTTATTGCTTATTTTACGCGCCCATTAACTCCTCTCTAAATGTTTATTGACTGTTCACATGTTGCCAGGTGTAAAGTGTATATTATGCTTTAAAAATATAATTGTTGAGTGGAGAGAGTATATATATGAGAGTTAACAGATTTTATAATCTTTTACTTACTTTTCTATTTTTCATCTCTCTTATTCTCTCTCTCTCTAATAGAAGCGTTTTCTTTCAGGACTTTTAACAAACACTTTGCAAACACTCTCTTTCTCACTTAATTTCTTACAGCGATGGCACCAAAAGATGTAATTTTCAATTGATCTAAGTTTGTTCTTAACAACTACTCCGCCATTCTTAGTAAGGCTGAAGCTCCATCGGAACTTCACTTCATTCAGGATTTTCTCGCTAATTCTGATATTGGGTACGCTCTGACCCAACCTGATGCAGTCTCTGGAACTCAAGTGCTGGAGTTCTGGAGAAGTGGAGTATATGATGGTGGTGGTGCTCAAGGGTCCCCAAGTATTATCTTTTCATCAGGGGAGGATGAGCATGTCGTGACATTGGCCACGGTTCGACAAGCACTGCAGCTGCCTGAGAACTGCGTTTACTCTACTGTTGAGGAGCCAGTTCTTCAAAATATGATGGCCAGTCTGGGGTATGAAAAGACATTGGCTAAGCTGGGTCAATTGAAGAGACCTTACATAAGGAGGGAATGGAGTTTATCCTTTGACTGCATTACCAAGGCTTTTGCAAACAAATGTTCTAACTTCGATGCAATCCCCATATTCAGTCAACAAATTGGGTATGCTCTCATTAATCAAACTGATTTTGATTATGCAAGTGCTGTCTTAGGTTTCATTGGGGATAGGATGATAGAAGACAGAAATACTGTTTATTTTGCTAGATTCTGTCAGCTTATTTATAGTTTTTGTTGTGATAATAAGCCCCAATCAGCTAGTGAATTAATTCCATCATTCAGACTAGCTAAAAGAGCGTTTAATGACTTATTATCTACTGATAATAAGAAGGCTGTGTTAAGACCCCTCCGAGTTCCTTTATCTGTCAAACAAGCCTTAATAACCTATGATCCAGTTAAATATACTGCACTATATCCTGATGTCCAACCATCAGAACCTCAACCATCAGCACCTACCACCTCTACACAAACACCTCAGACTTCTCAACCATCAGCACACACAACCAGACCTTCATCTTCTAAACCTTCTAAGAGGACAAAGTCTATTCCTCAACCTCCACAAAAGCGAAGGAAGATGATTCTCAGAGATGAGTCTGAGAGTGAAGAGGAAACAATTGAAGCACAAGTTTATGCATTTGAACCTGTGATAATTGAAGCTGAGAATGTTACTTTTCAGAAGGAGAAAGCAGCTCAAAGTTCTGATACTTTGAAAAGGAAATCTGTAAATTCTGATGCTGCTGAAGCAACTCCTTCATTGGTAAGGAGATTGAAGACAATGAAGGCTAGGAGGTATTTGGCTAAGGCTATATAAGAAGACACTGAAGAAGCTGAGGAAGGGGATCAGGAATCTCTGATCTCACAAGAACCAATTATCATTGAAGCCCTTCCAGCTCAAGCCAAAGACACTGCTAATGACACAGTTATTACCCCTC
The DNA here is from genome assembly GCF_009905375.1 of Apium graveolens. Taxonomy (NCBI): domain Eukaryota; kingdom Viridiplantae; phylum Streptophyta; class Magnoliopsida; order Apiales; family Apiaceae; genus Apium; species Apium graveolens. The sequence continues at coordinate 50,989,875 of NC_133651.1, forward strand.
ATGTCTCTCCTATTAAAGCTACAGATGATGCTAAAGAACAAACTGACAATTCTGAAATAAATATTCATAATTTGAATATACCTGAAGTTCTTTATCTGAAAGCTCCATCTACATCAAAGACACCAGCTCTGGAGATAAATTTTGCTGATAAGAATTTAGATGATGTTTTTCCTGAATCTCCAGTTGCTTCACACACTGTTGAGCTATCAGAACATAATGAGTCTTCCTCAAGTTCTGATGACAGTGTTTCTGTTGAGACTCCAGTACCTACTCTGGGCAAGGAAGAATTGGCGAAGAAATTTGTTGAAAAGGAAGCACCTATTCCTTGGGAGGATACTCACAGAGGTGTTGAGTGGACCAAGAAGTGGAATGAATCATATTTTATTCCATGTTCTAAAATTCTGACAGAGCATATTGCAAAAGCTGATGAGTTGCTCATAAATGCTGATTTCAAGACACAACTCAAGATCACAGCTCTGTCTACAAAACATCTTCAAGGTCTACATACTTCTACTCATGAAAAGGTTGATACACTCAGGGAACAAGCTGATAAGTTTAATCTACAGATCAAGCTTGACAAGAACAGGTATATTAGACCTATTTCTGAAAAAGTTGCAGCCATTGAGAAAACTCAAGAGAAGCAACAGGCCCAAATTGCTGAGGTTCTGGCTAATCAAGCTTCTCCGAAAGCTCAATCGGATGAAATCCAATCTTCAGTTGAACTTCTTCTTTCTCTCTTACTTCCTGATGATTCCAAAAAGGAGGAGAAGGTAGTTAAGTCCAAATGCTCACCTACTCAAGAACTGAAGAAAAAGGATAATAAAGGTGATGACCAGGGAAACTCTGAAAAGAGCAGAGGTCAAAGAAAAGTTCAAGGAAAATCTTCTATTCAGAACAAGTCAAGTTCTGATGCTGTGAATGCTCAAAGACTGAAGTCAAGTGGTGATAAGCAAAGTCTGATGTCAAGTTCTGATATTCTGATTTAGTCAGGATCTGAAGACTCTCAGAAGTTTTTGCAAACTCTGAAGTTAAAGGGGAAGCAGACTACTGTTTATTATAAAGATCCTAAAATCCAGACACTTGATGAGGACATAGCAAGAAGATTATTTCTGAAACACAATTCAGGAATGGATTTAGAAACTCTCAAGGAGGAAGAAGCTAGATTTGCTGCTGAGAAGACAAATCCTAAGTCTAAAGCTTCTGATGCAAAGAAACCTCCAAGGCCTAAGGAAAAAGGCATTGTGATCAAGGAAAAGTTAAATTCTGAAACTTCAAAGTTCAAGACTAGATCACAGACTGAGAGTGATCCCAAAGACAAAGGGAAATGAAAAATTTATGAACCAACCAAGTCACTGGACTTGAAAACTTCTCAAGATCTGATGAAACCAGTGTGTAAAATGGTTCAAGTAACTGATGATAATCTTGTTGAAGGTGAAACTGTTCAAATTCTGAAAAGAAGAAAGATAAATGAAGATTTCAAAACAACCTCTGACACTGCTTAAGTTGTTATTCAGAATAAAAGACATGAAGGTACAGAAGAAACAACAAATTCTGATCAAGCTATCAAGACATCAACTACTGACAATGCTCAAGTTGATTTGGATAAAATGACAATTGCTGATAAGAAGAAGCTGTTATGGAAGAAAGCCACTCCAGTTGAACCAAAATCCAATCTCATGATTATTCAACTCGCTACAGTTGGGTTGAAAGCCAAGCAACCTAGAGATAGAGCTGGATTAGGTTCTGACGAAGAGAAGATTCAAACAGGATTAAAGGTTACTCTAAGAGATCCTTTCATATTGACAGACAAACCATATGAACAAATCAAACAAAGGCACCTTGACTAGGTGTTGTCTGCTCAAGTTGTGATAGATGCTCATGATAAGGAGAATCTAAAAGAGAAATTGATCTTATTTCTCAATGATGGAAGGACTTATAGATTTACTGATACTAATGTATTAAAGAAGTCTATCAGAGAACTTCAACATATTCACTATCTTCTGGAAGTAAAATATGATGTTACAAGAAGATGGTCAGAATACATTTTGAATGCTATAAGGGATCTATTCAGAATCTCTGGTACAAAGACTTCTCATTACAGTCCAATGATTACCGAAGGTGATGGAAGAGAAATTCCTATGCTGAAGAATTCTGCTAAGGTGGAAGTTATTCTGAAAGGAAGATGCTTATGTTATAATGAAAACTCTTCACATCCTAAGGTTATCAGACTTGGTGATGGACTTGAAAGAATATCCATTCAAGCTCTCAGAATAGCCATTTATCAAATTGGTGAATGTAAAGAAGAAGAACTGATGCAGGTCAAAGCACAGTTAGCTGAAGTTCTGAAGAAAGCTGAAGATAATCTGATAAATGATTTTGTTAAGAATCATTATGGATTCAGATTGATTCAGTGATGTTGGTAAAGCTGGATGTTTTTTAAGTTGTAATTAATAGTCTTATTAAACTCTTATTGCATTTGAACTTAAATGTTTTTGACATCATCAAATCTATTAACTTGTACATTCTTGCATAATTTACAAGTTGGGGGAGATTGTTGGATATATTTGAGATGTCATGTCTAATATGTTTCATGTTTAGTTTTCAGATCTTAACTAACAGGAAATATCAGTTCTTACTGAAATCATGACTTACTGGAAGTCAGGACTTAAGGATATCAGGACTTAGATTATCAGAAGATAATATCAGAAGATGGACATCAAAACTTAAGTACTGAAGGACTAACAGTTAAGGAAGGAAGCTGATTTACAGGAAAGAAGATCGAGACTAATGCAAGAAGAAGATATGCATGGCAAGAGTTAGAGGACTAGAAGAATTATATAAGATATCTGGTTGATATATTTTAGGAGACAGAATTATATTCCATATCAACTAGAAGTTATCTTATAACTGTATGTCTATATAAACACAGCCATAGGTTTACTCTATAAGAGTTACGATCATCGAGAAGATCATACATTGTAACCTAGCAGCTCTCATGATATTTGTTCATCACTGAGAGAGAATAGTTCCATTGTAATAGAGTTTATTATATCGAATACATCTGTTTTGTGTTACTTGTGCTTTAAATCGATTTGATTGTATTCTACACTGTATTCAACCCCTTTCTACAGTGTTGTGTGACCTAACAAATACAGTTTGTAAAGTTTTGATGTGCAGAGGTATGGTTTGAAAAATTCCAATTCCTAGGTTTTAAAGCTGAGTGCAGCTATGATATGATATTATTTAGATGACATATGCTAATAGTGTTGCACATGACTAAAGAATGACTACATGGTACTGTTAGAAGTACAAATCTGGGAAAATGTGTGACATAAAGGTGATGTGTAGCTGACTCTACATCATAGAACCTGTGCAAATCAGTACACATAGATTTAAAATGATCAGTTTTAAGAAAAGATTAATGCATAGAGGGTGTCACTTTTATGAAATCTGTTTTTTAAATGAGCTGGAAATCTTTTAGTTTTTAAAACATAAAAGAATGTTGCATTTATTTCTTTTGGCAGCTTGTGTTTAATTAGATGTAACCAGAAGAATGTTATGCATATTTAACACATAATAATTCATCTTTTATTAATGTGTAATCAGTTTTTATTTAATTCAAGCAACATTTAAGGTAACACAACACACAGAACAATAATATCAGATATAACATTTTAAATGCAGTAGATTTAAATAAAATTTTACCTAAAATTTTTAAGTGGCCATTAATCACAGTAGTGATCCAGATTTAGGGATGCTCAAGACTCCCCTGCCAGGTCTTTCTGTGAGGGCTGTATTTACATGTGATCTTATCATTTTGCCTTAGTGAAATGCTATTTAACAGAACATAGTTTGGGTAACAAACTCCATGATCACCAAACATAACACATATTAAATCAATTTCAAGCATTATCCTTTAATCACACAAACAGATCACATAGTAATTTTCTTGATACTCACCAAGTCATACACAAACTCAAAATACAAGAAGAAGATTTAGACTCAAGTTCACAGTATTTATTTGTATCCAAGCAAGCAAGATAAATTTCTATGCATCATTTAAAATTTATCACAATTTATACCTTATTATACCATTTGTACAATTCTTATCAGACCATCATCATAGATTGACAATCACAAAGTAGTTTTCTAAATGTTTCTTAATTGTACATAGACTATTATTTGATATTTCTCGTTTAGATACATAATTTTTAATAGTTGATAATAATTATATTAATTTGTACCTGTGATAGTGATACACTATCCTCAAGTAGGTCTGTAGGTTATACTATACACACATACATTTGATCAGGTCCTTTACTGTAAATTATTCATTTCAGATTACATAAATCTTTTCACACAGATTCAACACAGACAGAGTACAACTATTTCAAGAAGATTTCACAAATTTTTGAACTAAATTAAGCATATGGGATAAAGTCAATACTACCTTATTGTAGCTTAATCATTTCATCAATACAGTTATCAAATAAACATACTTATCAATGTTCAAGTAACATTATTATTATTCAAGAACTTATACTTGTGATAAATTAGTGATGTTAACTTAAGAATGTTCATATATAGTTTATTAAAAGCATCAATGAGGGTCTTTCTCAAGTAGACAATCACACAATCAACCATTCACTTTATAGAGTAAGCACTGAGAATTTTTTACTTATATTATACTTCTAACCAATTCTGCATAATTGTATAATTAACAGGTTAGAGTAGTTGATATGTCACAGTGATAAGGATTCATATAGACTTTGCAGATTAATTAAGTCAGTCCAAAATGGTTACTTAATTATCAGGCAAACTATCCATATTTACTTTATAAGCAAATTCACAGCTAGTCTACACATAATTCTATAAGTAGGTATAGATCACAAATTTATGAAGTGTTAGATTGACAATACGATTTATAAATTTTTGATACAAACTGTAACTTTAGGGAAGAGTTCATGATTTAAATTGTTATACTCGAATAAAAGAATTTTTTATAAAAAATAATGAACTGAACAAATACATGCATCTAGGTATATCACAGATAATGAAACAACTTTCTCCATCAGGAATCTGTAAGTTTCCACAAGTTTAAATCGTATATATTCCATAGATATTCTAAGCAAACAATACAATCCAAGAACACTTATGCAAATAATCATTTCGTAAATTATCAAAACAAACATCTTCCAATTTATCATTCATCACTCAAGAGTTTAAAAAAAACTTACATATGCCTGTGGCCTCAAACAACCCACAAGACTTACCTGGTTGACTCAGTCGTGGACTGAGTCAACCTCCAAGTTCAAGCAGATCGATGCATTCGAACCCTATTTTCTTTGCATTCTTCCCTTAATTTGTCAATTGGATAATCTCCCCGGTCTTCACCTGTCAATTATCTCAACAAACATGTTAGGGTTTTCATAGAATCTAACAATCAGATCTATATAATTATACATATATATATATATATATATCGAATTATCGAATGTTTGAGTTAATGATTCTCAGCGATTTATACACAAATCATTGATTTTTATCATCAAACTCATTTTTATTTAACCACCCCAACCAATAGATTTCATCATTCTAAAGAATTTCTGATGACAATCAAGAATCAAGCATATAGATAGTGTATAATTCTTTCTAATTGAATCGAAAACGAAGAGGTTCGGAAAAAAAAATCGGTTCTAGGGTTTGATTAGAGGAGAGAAGTGATACGGTGAGAGAGAGGGGGGGGGAGAGGGGGGGAGAGGGGGGGGAGAGAGGGGGAGAGAGAGAGAGAGAAAAAGAGAGAGAGAGAGAGGGAGAGAGGGAGAGACTTAGGGTTTCTAGAAAGACTGACACTGTACAAACGGTGTTTTGAGTATATATATTTTATACATTGAACGGCCATGATTGATTTGTGTTATAGATTAACGGTCAAGATTATATGGTTTTTGTAAAAATTGGGCTTTGATCGAATAAAAATGGGTTGGGCTTGGTTTTATAGTTGGGCTGTTTAAAAAATATAGGTATACGTATATACATATATTTATGAAATTTTAATGGGCTTAGATAATAGAGTTGGGCCAGAAGGATTTTCAGATTGGGCTGGTTTTATAATAAAATATTTTAATCCAGAAAATTAATATATATATATAATAATTTTGAAAATATTTTTCAAAATATCCATGTGTATATATATTTGTAAGAATATATATTTATAAATATTTTAAGATATTCAAAATAACAATATTATCTATTGAGAATAATTTTATAAGCCCTATAAATCTCAATGAGTGAATATATTCACTCGAATACTTTTATTTTCCCAGTTAATTTAAGCTATTTAAGATCTCATTAAATCCGATCAATAAATTTCTTTATTGACAAATTTGAATTTACGAGACTCTTAATAACTTGATCGGAAAAATATCTTATTCGTGAGATGGCTTAAACCATCTCAGAAGATAGATAATATAATTCTTTCTATTGACTATCTATTTCATTGATTCCAGCATTTTAAAATCCAGACGGAGTTTAGTGAATCTTTCGGAATTCAATGGTTTCGTGAATATGTTAGTGATATTAAACTCAATATCAATATGAGTCATTTTTATATCGCCTTTATTGACATGATCACGTAAGAAGTGATGTATCACATCAATGTGTTTATATCATGAATACAATACGAGATTTTTTCCTAAGATCAATAACAACTGTATTATCACATAAGATTAAGATCACATCAAACTTTATATTATAGTCGGCTAGTGTTTGCTTCATCCATAATATTTGAGCACAACACTTTGCGGCCGTTACATATTCAACTTTTGTTGTCGAGATAGATACGGAATTTTATTTATTTGAAAACCAAAAAACTAGGCATCTATCGAGAAACTGACAAGTACCACTAGTACATTTTCTGTCGACTAAATGCCCGGCATAGTCTGAATCAGAAAAATGTATTCAGTCAAATGATATTCCTTTTGGATACCAAAGACCAACATCAGTGGTTCCTTTAAGATATCTCGATATCCTTTTTACCGCAGATAATTGAGAATCTTTTGGTGCTACTTGAAATCTAGCACAGTTACAGACACTATATTGAATATCCGGACGACTTGCAGTGATATAGAGCAAGCTACCAATCATTCCCCGATATTTTTTTATGTCTACGGGAATTTCTTTTGGATATTCCGTTAATTTATCGGATGTAGATATAGGATTAGAGATGGGTTTGGAATTATCCATTTCAAATTTTTTCAACATCTCTTTACAATACTTTGAATAAGAGATATGGACACCTTCATCAGATTTCCTTATTTTTAATCCTAAAACAAAGTTTAATTCTCCCATCAGACTCATCTCGAATTCTTTACTCATAATATCAGAGAATTCTTTACATAGTACATCATTTGTTGAACCAAATATGATGTCATCTACGTATATTTATACGAGCAATATATCATCCTTTTCTTGCCTTGTAAATAAGCTTTTATCGGCTAATCCCATCTTAAATTTATTTTCTAAAAGAAACTTGCTCAACCTTTCATACCAAGCTCTTGGAGCTTGTTTCAAGCCAATAAAGCTTTATATAATTTATAGATATAATGTGGATGAGTTGCATCTTTAAATCCGAGAGGTTGTTTTACATAAACTTTTTCTTCTAAGATCCTGTTTAAGAATGCAGATTTCACATCCATTTGGTATACTTTGATAGTTTTATGACATGTATAAGCCAACAGTATTCGAATTGATTCAATTCTTGCTACCGGTGCATATGTTTCATCAAAGTCTATACCTTCCATTTGGGTATATCCTTGTTAGTCCCTTAACAATATAGCAAGAATTACAGAACGGGGGTTGAATGGAATTCTTGAACCTTTTTCTTAAAATAAAAATGTTCTAACTCGAATACAAATATAAGTGTTTTGATTAGCACAATGCGGAATAAAAACTTAAGTGAATCAAAACATAAGTAATTAAAAACAAGAGTCTTTAAAAAACTTTCTGGTGGATTTAAACAATTCCACCAGAGATATATATTATATCGAGAGAACTCTGTGTACAAGAATGCTCACAGCTGCTTACAAATTTGAACTACTGAGAATACAGAGAAATGCTAATAATTCTGCTTACAAATGTTTCTCACTTTTTGTATCTCAGATCTTAGTTTCTATTTGCTACTTGTTGGTTTATATATTACCAAGATTACAAAGTCAAAAGATAGAATCATTATAAAAACTATCAGTTTTAATGCTTTGTTACTTTGTTCTCTATTACCCAGTTAATAGGCTTCCTCATTCCATTTGCATACATCCCGACGCATGTGACCAGTTATCACTGTCAATTGATGTTTGAATTCTTTATCCGTTGGGTTCATGATCATCCATCGGATTGTTGATCATCTGTCAGGTTGTTGATCATCCGTCGGGTGCTTTGTAGTTTATCCGTCGGGTAGTTGATCATCCGTCGGGTGCTTTGTAGTTTATCTATCGGGTAACAATCAGGCACTTGACTTCATTTCACTTATGCAGAATTACAAGACATCATCTATGTACAATTAATCAACCTATTCTGCATATCTAGTTAAAGTACACATGACTTATATGCTACTACAGACTCTATACAAAGGTGTATGCAGAAATGTGCTACAGACTCATTATTACATAAGCTACTCACTCGATGGATAATAAATCATTATCCGTCGGAACTATAGATTTATCCGTCAGGACTAAAATTCTTATCCGTCGAGTGCTACATTATTTCACTAAGTAAAATCTACTTAGGTGTTTTGTTTGTGAAATCATCAAGTACACAACATATGCACAACAATCGTTGTGCGACTAATCTCGCTTTATTTACTACTACCGTTCCATTTTCATCTAATTTATTTCGAAATACCCATTTTGTACCAATTATAGAGGTATCGTGAGGCTTTGGGAAAAGTTCCAAAACTTTACTGCGAGAAAATAGGAGTAATTCCTCTTGCAAAGCAGAGATCCAATCCTCGTCTAATAAAGCCTTTTTCGATGTCTTAGGTTTTATTTGAGATATAAAACTAAGATGATTCACAACGTTTTGAACTTGAGACTGCGTTTGAAATCCCTTTCTTAAGTCTCCAAGGACATTATCCAGTAGATGACTTTTATAGTAGGAATTGCTTTGGGAAGTTCATCTTCATTTTCATCTATTTCTAATGGATTTTTATGAACGAAAGTTCCGATATCCATATTTTCGAATTGTCGAATAATATTTTTAATATCATCTTGTTCGACATTTTCTTGGTCAATAAGATCTTTATATTTCGCGGGTGGTTTACTTTCATCAAATGCCACATTCATTAATTCTTCCACCACAAGCAACTTTAGATTAAACACTCGATAAGCTTTACTATTATTCGAGTATCCAATAAATATACCTTCGTCCGATTTTGGATCAAATTTTGTAAGGTATTCTTTTGAATATAATATGAAGCATTTGCTTCCGAATACTCAAAAGTAGCTTAACTTCAGAGTTTTTCCAAAATAGAGCTTGTAAGAAGTCTTTTGTTTTATAGGTCGTAGCAAAACCCGATTAAGAATATGGAAAGCAGTTGACATAGCTTCAGCCCAAAAATATTTAGGTCGACGATATTCATTTAGCACTATGCTAGCCACTTTTTGGAGTGTTCTATTTTTCCTTTCTACTACGTTTGAATGTGGAGTATATGGAGCGGAAAAATTATGTGTGATGCCATGTTTATCACAAAAATTGGTAAAACTGGAATTCTCAAATTCTTTACCATGATTAGTCCTTATATACACTATGGTTTTATTTTGTTAATTTTGAATCCTTTTACATAAAGAAGAGAATGATTCAAAAGCGTCACTTTTAGATTTGAAAATTCCGTCCATTTAAATTGTGAATAATCTTCTACGATTACCAATGTATATGAGAAACCTCTGAGACTTTGTATAGGAACCAGACTAATAAGATCCATATTTAATAGCTCGAGAGGTCTTGAGGTAGATACCATAAATTTTGCTTTGTGAGAGGCTCGAATTTGTTTACCAATTTCGCAAGCTTCACAAGTATGGCCTTTATGATAATTTAACTCTGGTATACCTCGTGCATGGTCTTTAGTTGATATATTCTTTATTAACTTCATGTTGGCATATCCTAATCTTCGATGCCATAGCCATGGATCATCATTATAGTGATTATATAATAACCCAAATCCGGGGTCAAGATTTGGTGTCACGAAATAATCTTTACACAAATTAAAATAATATTCAATTTACCCCTTAAATCCGGATCGTTTATAGGTTATGGTATGAAACAAGAATCTAACTTTCTACAATTCAAAACAACTACATACAAGTGTAAATACCTTTAAACTAATGCTCTTGTCATATTCTTCTAACATCTTCAACCTCTCGCAGCGGAAATTTCTTTAACTTCTGTTGTCTATCAAGCTATTCACTTTTATCTTTATCTGCTTCTAGAAGAAATAGGAATGTACAAAGCAAGAGTGAGCCAAAAATGCCCAGCAAGTATATAATTTTAGTTTCAAGCATTAATACCAAAGGAAAATTTCCGGACAAAATCTTTAAAATAATTTTAAACAATTCTATTTATTTCAGTGAGTGAGCGAATAAACATTGGCTGTCACCGGCCTTTAACTATAAACCCAAAAGTGACAAGCGATTCCCCGATTCATCTCCTGAATCAGGGTTTTGTCCGGTTTTGGAATCATAAAACCTTTCGAGAGAGAGAATGTCATTAATGGTGATCAACAACAAACTAGACTCGACACTAGTTCACACTGATACCCTGCTGATCAGTCATGATATAGTGTAGATCTATACTCAACCGTATAGATCCATTCAGGTACCTAGACTCTATCGCTCAAGGGTCCGGTCCATCCCCGGCCCATAGGATCCAGCTCATCCCTGGCCCTTATAGTAAACATCCAGCCCGTAGAGTGTTTTGATGTCAAATCATTTTGAATTCAAAACATCCCAATTCAGGGTTTGCAAATAACCCGAAAGAATGGGTATTTGCTCAAGCGAGCAATCGAATTATAGGAACAAGAATAAAAAGATCATGCATAATCAGAGTAATTGCAGCAAAATATAAAACAATTAACTATTCTAAACTTAGAATAGGAACGAATAAATAATTGCAGTATTTTAAAAAGAAAGTTCAGGAATACTTGCCTTAATAAGCTTTAACCGCTATTACTGGTTGACTTTGGTTCGACTTGATCGTTCGGCTTTATCGTCATACTACTATCCCATTCTGGATACGATCCCAACATTCAGGCCCTTCAATTGGAACTTCGTTGATCTCAACGTCTAATCACTAGATCGTTCCTAGTCCGATGTCGATACTTGGGTTTTCCGTCTAGGACCTACTGGGTTGAAATACCCTAATTCAGGTAACCGCTTAAGCTTAACATCAAATCGCTATCCTATTCTACCCATACGATTTCATAACCGAACTCATATTTATATGTATTATTGAAATACATATAGCAATTATGGTTCACATCTTCGAAACTCGGTTCTGTATTTATTTTCGGAAAACACATATATTCGTCATTTTAAAAAATAGGGCAATCGATTATTTTTAAATTATTTTGTCTCAATTGCACTTAAGTTCATATAATATAACTATATATGGTTATTAGACGTCTCCGATAATTATAGGTTACGTTTCCGTAATTTTGGAATTAATTTCCCGAAAATCGGGCAGCGTCTCCTTTGTTTATCGGCCTACCCGTCAAAATCAAATCGACGTCAAATCACAACAACAACCACAACACAATCCAATCCACAATCCAATTACCAATCCCAACCACTGATATGAATTCAATTATTATTTACTGTTATTCGTATCTTATTTTTCATTTCGTTTCAAAATTAATTTCTCAACTAATTTTATTTATTTATAATTTAGGACTCAGAATTAATTCATCACAGTCCACTGTTAACTCGTTAAAAGTCATCGTCAACAGCGGCAAAATTTATTGGTGCCCGATAAAATTCGGGTTTCCAAATAAATTCAACTGATTAATTTCAATCATTTCCCGCATGAATTTTTATTTCACGAAATCCAAATCAATTAATTATTGCAGAAATGAATAAAATAATATTAAGAATCGAATTAACCATCTCACGCGCCTCACGCGCTGAAAAGCAAAAGAACCACAAAACACGATCGGAAAAGTAGGTAGTCCAGGCGGCAACACCGCCCCACAACCACTGCAACACCCCCAGAACCAACACACACACATAAACATACACACACACGATTTATGCACACACAGATACGATTAAACACACACACAGACATGATTACACACACACAGAGCACATATATATATGCACAAAAAACACAATCGACGACAGCCTTCCACGCACCACCACCTCGTCGGAGAAGCGAAGGGCGGCGACCGGAATTAATGAAATCAAAAAAGGACAGTAGTTTTCCGGGGAGAGAACAGAGAGATAAAGATGGGAAGGAGGGTAGAAATCGAGAGAGCAGAGGGCGAGAGAGAGAAGAGACTCGAAGAGATTGATCGAAGGAGGAGGAAGGAGAGGCGGTGGTGGTGCTGAATAGGGGGGGAGGGGATTTGGGTGTATATATTTATTTTTCTTTCTTTTTATTTGTTATCTTTATTTTCGTTGTTATTTCGTCTCGTTCCTGAATCGCAAATGTGTCATTACGCATCGCGTGCAAAAATTCATCGGAGAAATATATATATATATATATATATAATAATAATTCAAAATATTTCTTAAAATCTCTAAACATTGAAAATTATTAAAATTACATTTTTAAACATTTTCAAATCGCACATCAGACCCGCATTTAATAATTTAAGGAATACACATGTGGTTAAATAAAAACCAGAAAATTTCCGAGATAATTTTAAAATTCTCGAAATATTTCAAACTTAATAAAATAAATTTTTCATAATTCTTGAAACATTCTAGAATTAAATACTGATTTTACAATTAAACGCAATCAGAAAATCATTTAAAGATAAATAATTGATAAAATATTGATTTATGAATTTTACAAACTATTAAAAATAAACATCGAAATTATAAAAGCATCAAAATAATTTATTTATTTCTTGAAACAATTTAAACATTTATGAGAATAAATATTCAATAAAATCATTTTAAAATGAATTAAATTCGTACAGCTTGGTAATTAATTATAAAATTAATCTTCGCATCCAACAAATCACAAATAATTAATAATACAGCAACACATAACTGATAAAACCATCACATATCTTATTTATTTATTAATTCAATAATTACATTTATATATCGGATCCGAAATTAGGTTACTTAGCCGGTATAACTAAAAAGACGATACGATTTTAATACCAGAATTGGATAATTATCAAAAGAGAGACTCTTATAAAATACTTTATACGAAAATGAGGTAATAATATCTCGCCTTTTGGGAATACGGATTTTTATCGATCTATAAAATGATTTACGTATCGGAAATTTCACACCGGGTCTCGTACAGGTCAAACCGTACCCCGGATTGAAAAAGTCAAAACATGAAAAGTGTTCAGAATTACCAGGTTAGGTTAGGAAGGAGTTTCCGGAAGAATTTCGAGTTGTAAAAACGCAAAAACGATCGAAGTGGGACGATTTCTGGTTCTAAAAATTAATTTTTATAATTACGTGAAATAATCATTATTAATTCTATAAATCCTTATAAAATCATATGATAATCCAAAAAATACCAGAAAAATACCAAAATTATCTAGGTTTAATTCTGGATAATTGGAAATTAAAATATCTCAATTTTATCAGAAATAAACATCCAAATATTATTATCCATCATCAAATAATTCACCAAAATTCACATAAAAATCACATAATGATTATTTATTGATAGAAATAATTACATAATATTTCCCAGACATTACATCCTTCCCCCCATATAAGGATTCTGTCCTCAGAATCATGCTAAGGAACAGACCATGATAAGTTCCAAGTATCTTTCATATAATTTCTCAGGTTTCATCACTTTAATCACAACTCACGATCTCTTATGGCATCAAATCTATCAGTTACTCACGTAACCCGAATCACATCTCCATTTCATACATATGGAGCTAAATAACTCTTCCTAGTCATATACCTATGAACGTCTTATGGACTCGTTATGCCTGTGACAACGAGATCAACTCATTCACAATCATTCTGTGGGGCCCCAAAACTCGGGGTCAGGAGTCTCGGAGGCCACGCTATCTTAACTCACACAACTCACACTACAATATATAAATACTCACGCTTCACGACCCCACACTTATCACACACACACACACACACTTACAGGTTATTGTCTTGGAAATGAACCATCATAACTAGAGTAATTGTCAACCATCAAGTGATATTTATTACAACACAAAAGTAATTAATCTTACCGGGGAGTGACCTTTAGGTAAGGCTAGTCCGCCGACCAAATATACGTTTCTTGTTTCTTACCTTACATAAGTCAAACTTATAAATAAGCCGAACTATAAACAACTGAAAACTAATCCAACTTATTATGACTACCTGTGGTACAGCACCAAATAATCTACAGAACAACTGGCCATTTCCTACCCGTTTTCTGGCTGTGGTTCTCATGGAAGGCATCTTGATTCACTGTTGTGTTGTGTCAATTTAAGAAAACAAGTGTGAGCTATAATGCTCAGCATAATAATGTACAGTATGAAAATGACTTTATGATAACATCATATATGATAATTATGTTTTATTCGAAAATAGTTTTCCTTGGTGATACACACCTTCTTATGAAAACAATTCTTTAAGGGATTTTAATATCCTGCGAATACCTTAATAGTAATCCCAGCACCTAGGCTTGGGTTACGGTATTGCATCTCAATTCCAATTACAAGAATTAGGACACTCGTTGGAGCCACCCTATACGATGATCAGTCGTAATACGATAATAGTAACCTTTTCTACTAGTAGAAGGACGACACCTTTGTATCCTGGTTATCACCCTTGCCGCATTCGGACTACGTGTCCCAGTTTCGGGTATACACATACTTCACAAGTTCCTGAGTACACTGAGTACCTTCGCCTGCGGTACCTTTGGTAGCCCATCTAGCACACATAGTACCAGAGTCTACCCATCCCTTGTCCTTTAAAAGAATTCTATCAATCTCGAGAACTCGAACCACATCGAAGTTCCCCAAGCATTTTGCTTGTTGATAGAAATAGCTTATCTCTCTAAGATATAAGTGTATATATGTATATACGTACTTCCGAGAATTTCGGAGGAAGTACTAAGGATGTGAGTTGACCGTTGTCAACTGATAACTAATAAGGGGGAAAAGTTTCTCCTTAAAACTATATTCAACATATTAAATAAGTCGGGATAATATTCACCGACGATCTGAAATTATTCGAATGATGTTAAGAAATCAGAAAGTATATTTTAAATCAGGATCTATGATTTTTAAATCAATAATAAACCCTTTAATAAATAATAAATAATTAAATAATAGTCCATAAATAATTAAACCTCGAATGAGTTTACTCTCTAAAAGAATATTTAAAATAATATTCCTCAACTAGTTTTTGTCTACATAATTAATAATCTATAATGATTAATCGGGTTTGTTAGATATATTTGATAATGTCATGACTAATATGATTTATGTTTAGTTTTCAGATCTTACTTAAACAGGACAAATCAGTACTTAACTGAAATCAGCACTTATACTGAAGTCAGAACTTAAGTCATCAGTACTTAAGGTTCAGGAGATATTTATCCGGAGATAATATCAGGACTTAAGGGAAATGTTCAGATAAGGAAGGCGTCTGATTGAAGGAAGAGAAGATCGAGACAAATGTAAGAAGAGATATGCATGAAGAAGGAATTCTATGAAGAATAGAATACTTGGAAGAAATTTCAACAACTACGTATCATGGCAAGCATGGTATTTATGCAATGATAGTAAAACAATCCTTTCACAACTCAACAGTAAAAATGGAGTTGGGTTCGTAAACTTTCCTGGGTATCTCGAGGTGGAGGATGCTCTAGGTTCCGCTCGGAAATCTATAACCATAACCACATTTTATTTCGTTAGGTTCCGTTCTAATTTACGGCAACTCGAACTCATGCACTACTTATTATGCACCCTCTCAACTTATACTACCCTTATCATTCCTTCAAGTTATATTCACATTATGGTCGCTTCAATTTCCTAAGTATCTTAGGTTCATTCTTATTATCGCCGTCGGCTCCGCTTATGAATTCTTACGGTTTCTACTCGCGCGGTCTCGGCTCCGACAATTTTATAAAATTCCGAAATCATTATTTTTACTTGAACTTTTTCTGGAAGTTAGGAAACTCAATATGTTACTCTCTGTAAAAATTTCATGATTTATGAACACTTTTAAATCTATCCTTTATATTTTCAAAGTTCGTGATTCGTAGCAGTTTTTGTCGCGTAAATCACTTTTACTAAAACGGTCATAACTTTTGATC
The DNA here is from genome assembly GCF_009905375.1 of Apium graveolens. Lineage (NCBI taxonomy): Eukaryota > Viridiplantae > Streptophyta > Magnoliopsida > Apiales > Apiaceae > Apium > Apium graveolens. The sequence goes on from NC_133651.1 coordinate 51,006,390, forward strand.
CGTAAATCGGAATCAAGCGATTCAAGCACCTAAACAATCCTTATAAAATTTTCTATCATAATCAAGGGTTATTTTTTCAAGAAACTAAAGTGTACAACTTCGGGACTTTCTGCAGAAACTTAAAGTTACGATTTGTTGGTTTTAACGAAGTTACGTTTACGATCGGGGTTTCGTTTACGCCCTAACTCTTAACACAACCACCAACAATCATCATATCATCATCAACAAACAAAATCCTCTCAAACATCATGTTCTTAAGGCAACAATAACCAACCTTAAATCTACTTAACTTAATCATCAAGATTTCCTCAATAACACTCATTACACTAGGTTTTCTACCACATACTAAATGGATCTCAAAAATGAATCTTAAATAAAGTTGGGCCAAATATTTTTACCTTTCTTGAAAGATTGAGATGTGTTCTTGAGGATGGTGGAGGCTTGGAAGTGCTTGGTGTGATTTTTAGAACCTAAAACCACCATTGAAATCAAGAAACCAAAGAGAGGTTATTATTCATACTATTCACTAGTGAGTTTCTTGAATTTATTTCACCCATCAAACCTTGATAAAAAGAGATGAAAGAATTTTATTACCTTAGTTTAATTGCTAGGAGGCTTGAGAATTAATTGGATGATTTTACAAGAGCTAGAACTTGAGTTTTTGAATTGGATTTCTCCTTCTTTTTCATTAGGGCCGAATGGAGCATTCAAGGGGGTATTTATACTACTCTTGGTTGCTTAGCTTGGTTGATTTGCTAGGTAACTTCTAGGAAGATGGGGTGATATCTTGCAATTGATTTTATTCTCCTAGTATAAAATTCTAGGTTGATTCTTGGTTGCAAATCTTAGGGACAAATCTTTGTAGCTTGCTAGCTTACAAGCTAACTACAAGGTTTAACTTCCTTAACACACTATTTTGCTAGCTAGCTTGATCATCCTATGGTTAGCTCACTATTTGATGAAGTAACCATGGTTACTTCCATACCATGGTTTAGTTAGTGTGTTACGTTTATTTAATCATTTACGCGTTCGCTCGGTTACTTAAACGTTCTTCGTAATACTTACTCGTAAATGGTTCGCGACGTAATTCCTTTCGTATTTATTCCTTATATTTTTAATTATCCTACTTGAATATAAATCCGTAGGGTTTTAATCTCTTAATTATATTGTGATTCCCGTAATCCTTGATGAGTCGTAAATACGGTTGTTTTTCAAAGTTCGTTTTCTTCGAAAACTAATAGCGTTTACATACACTCATTTGATACGTATAGTCGTAATATCAACTCCGAAACTCATTTTCTCATGCACTACATAGTGTGGGCTCAAAAGTTTTTCCCGTCTGTCAGGGTTACTATTCATTAAACATTTTATAAGGTCTAAAAAATTCAAGTTATTACAGTCTTCCCCTCTAACAAGGATTCCGTCCCGGAATCAATTAGAAAATAAGTGGGGATATCTATTCCTCATTGTGTCTTCAAGTTCCCAAGTCGATTCCTCAACATTTTGATTTCTCCATTAAATCCTAACCAGCTTCACAGTCTTGTTCCTCAGCACTTGTTCTTTCTGGTCCATTATCCTTACTGGCTGCTCGATGTAGGTCAGGTCTGGTTGTAAATCTACCTGCTCGTATTCTATTACATGTCGTGCATCTGCATGGTACTTCCTTAACATGGACACGTGGAACACGTTGTGTAATTGTTGCAAATTAGGAGGCAAGGCGAGCTCGTAAGCTAGAGGTCCTATTCTCCTCAAAATTTCAAAGGGTCTTATGAATCTGAGACTCGGCTTCCCTTTCTTTTCAAATCTCATCACTCCTTTCCACGGAGATACATTCAATAGCACAGAATCTACTACTTCATATTCCCTATCCTTCCTGATCTGGTTGGCGTACTTCTTTTGTCTGTCCTGGGCTGCTACCAGTCTTTTCCTGATGAGTCCTACCATTTCCCTGGTCTGTTATACTAATTCTGGTCCTAATATCTTGTGTTCTCCAACTTCATCCCAACACAGGGGAGAGCGACATCTTCTTCCGTAAAGAGCTTCATACGGAGGCATTCCTATGCTAGCGTGATAGCTATTGTTGTAAGCAAATTCGGTCAGGGGTAAGTGGTCATCCCAATTTCCTTTGAAATCAATGGCACATACTCGTAGCATATCTTCTATGGTCTGAATAGTCCTTTCGCTTTGTCCATCAGTCTGGGGGTGGTAAGCAGTACTCATATTTAGTCTGGTGCCTACGCATTCCTGGAAGCTTCTCCAAAATCAGGAATTAAACCTTGGGTCTCTATCTGACACTATGGCTACAGGAACGCCGTGTCTTACTACAATTTCCTTCAAGTAAATATCCACCAACTTGTCTACGGTGTATCTTTCATTGATTGGTAGGAAGTGTGTGGACTTGTCAATCTATCTATGATAACCCATATAGCATCGTGATTGGTCTTTGTTCTTGGTAAGCCTGTCTCAAAATCCATGGCTATATGCTCCCATTTCCATTCCGGAATCTCTAGGGGTCGTAATAGTCCACTAGGTCGTTGATGTTCAGCCTTCACTCTCTGGCATGTCAAGCACTTGCTGACCCACTCTGCTACTTCTCTCTTCATGTTAGGCCACCAATAATATTTCTTAAGGTTACGGTATATTTTCGTACTTCCTGGGTGGATTGAATATCTAGAGCTGTGCCCTTCGTGCAATAGCTCATCCTTTAACTCTTGCACATTTAGAATCCAAATTCGGGACGCATATCTCATGATCCCTTTCTCGTCCTTTTCGCATCTCACTTCTTCACCGGTCAATGTTTCTCTTTCCTCACTCATCTTCTTTTCCTGACATACTCGTATCTTTTCACTCAGCTCTGGCACTAGCTTAATCTCAAATAATCCTTCCGTTCCCCTACCGGTCATTCTTATGTCAATTTCCATCTTCTTAAATTCCTTAATCAACTCCTCCAATGTCATTATCATCTTGAGTCTTTCCTTCCTACTAAGGGCATCAGCCACCACATTGGCTTTACCCGGGTGATACAAAATTTCATAGTCGTAGTCTTTTATCAACTCTAACCATCTCCTCTGTCTCATATTCAGTTCCTTCTGAGTAAAAATATATTTGAGACTTTTATGGTCAGTGTAGATCTCGCATTTCTCACCGTATAGGTAGTGTCTCCAAATTTTTAGGGCAAACACTATGGCTGCTAATTCTAGATCATGCGTAGGGTATCTGCTCTCATATTCCTTTAATTGCAGAGAGGCATACGCTATAACTTTGCCGTGCTGCATTAGTACATATCCTAATCCTTTAAGCGATGCGTCGCTATATATCACAAACTCTCCCTTTCCATTGGGAAGAGCGAGCACTGGTGCTGACACTAGCCTCCTTTTCAGCTCCTCACATTTCTCTGTCCATACAAACTTTTCTGTCTTCTGGGTAAGTCTAGTCAGTGGTCCGGCTATCTTAGCAAAATCTTGCACGACCCTTCGGTAATATCCTGCTAAACCCACAAAACTCCTAATCTCCGTTGGGGTAGTTGGTCTTTTCCAATTGGATACCGCCTATACTTTGGCAGGGTCAACTAAAACTCCTTTGCTACTCACCACATGTCCTAAAAACTGCACTTCTCTCAACCAAAACTCGCATTTTGAGAACTTGGAATACAGTTTCTCATTCCTCAAGATTTCCAAGACTATCCTCAAATGTTCTGCGTGTTCTTGCTCTGTCTTTGAGTAGATCAGAATATCGTCTATAAAAACTATCACACATATATCCAGGTACTTTTTGAACACTCTGTTCATCAAATCCATAAAGGCTGCAGGTGCATTGGTTAACCCAAACGACATAACTAAGAACTCATAGTGTCCATACCTAGTGCGAAAAGCAGTCTTCGGTATATCTTCCGGTTTAATTTTCAACTGGTGATATCCTGTTCTTAATCTATTTTGGAAAAATGTACAGCTCCCTTGAGTTGGTCGAATAGGTCATCAATTCTGGGGAGATGGTACATATTCTTAATAGTCAGCTTATTCAGCTCTCGATAGTCTATGCATAATCTCATACTGCCGTCCTTTTTCTTTACGAACAGTACTGGCACTCCCCATGGCGACACACTGGGCCTTATCATTCCATTATCTAATAACTCTTGCAGTTGAGAAGCTAGTTCCTTCATCTCTACTGGGGCTAGCCTATAGCGAACTCTATTTCTCGGTCGGGTGGCAATTCTGGTTAGTTTTCTGAAAATACATCCTCGAATTCATTTACTACGGGTATGTCCTGTATATTAGGGGCTTCCTTCTTGGTATTCATCACATAAGCCAAATAGGCCTCGTTACATTTCCTTAACAATCGTTTTGCCTGTAGCATGGTTAGAAATTTATGGTTCTGTCATTGACCTTTAAACACTACTTCTTTTTCATTCTGCACTCTTATCTTTACTTTCTTCCGTTCACAATCTATCCTAACGCGAATGGGATTAGGTCAACCTCAAAGATCTTCCCTTCTAATTTCAACTTGCACTTAGGGTGTACTTGATTTACAGGAATTATTTCTTTGTTTGCTATTTCCACTCGTAATATCTCACGTAAGGGTACGGCATTAAGTTTTAACTTTTTAGCAAAATCTTGAGATATAAAAGACTTGGTTGCTCCAGAATCAAATAGGACATTTGCATGTTCGGAATTTAACAAAAGGGTACCTGCTATCACGTCGGTGTTTCGGACAGCATCCTGAACAGTCATGTTAAAGGTCCTAGCAGCTGGGGGTCAGTTGGATGTAGCTTTGCTCATCCCCGAGGCTGGGGGCTTTAACGTTAGGAAATCCTTTCTCATGTGTCCTACCTTTCCATATTGGAAACACGTTACATTGGGCCATGTGCAGTTGTTGGCAAGGTGTCCGATTTGGTCACACCGGTAACATCTCAGAGGGGCTCTTGTCTGGGTACACACTCTAAGGTGTCTCTTCTTACAGGTTTAACACTCTGGTATTGGGGCACATGGTTGGCTATGAAATATTGCCCTAGATTGTCCGCCGCCCGGGCCAACACTCTCGTTTGGGGCCTTTCTGAATCCGAGGCCTCGTGCAGGTTGGAACACCGCTCCCCTGACGAACCTGCTCGGAAGGCTCTTATTCCCGGTTCCTATTCCTTGGCTTCCTATCTTCCTCTTCCTATTTTCCTTTTCCTTCACACTCTGCTCACTGCCAACTTCAACAATCAAGGCTTTTTGAACTAAGGTGGCATAGTCTGTCAGCTCTAACACTGCTACTCAGTTTTATATACACTGTTTCAGACCAAGCTGAAACCTTCGCGCTTTCTTTTCTTCGGTATTCATGAACTCAGGCACAAATCTCGACAACTCAGTAAATTTGGCCTCATATTCTGCCACAGTCATCTTATCATGTTTCAACTCCAAAAACTTAATCTCCATCTGGGTTTCCATAAACCTAGGGAAGTACTTCTCTAAGAACAGTTGAGTAAATCTATCCCATGGAATCACAGCATCAGTTTCTAGGTTTCGTTTGGACTCCCACAGTAGTTAGCTTCTTCTTTCAGCATGTAAGAAGCGAAAATGGTCTTATGTCGTTCCTCAACACCTAGTATCTCGAAGGAATTTTCTATCTCTTTGAGCCAGGCCCGTGCTTCAACGGGGTCGGCAGATCTTAGAAACTCTGGGGGTTTGAGAGATTTGAAGGCTCTAAAGGCAGTAGCTGCAGTCTGTTGGGCAGCATGTGGCTGTGGTGGAATAGGCTGTTGGTACAGATTTGCTCTTAGAAGTTCCATAAATTCATTCATGGGGTTCCCTCCCTGATGGGTATCCTCGGCCTCTTCTTCTACATATTCTTCCTCATCATATTCATTATAGTCTATGTCTTCTTCACTTTCCTCATTCACTACAGGGTCATGTTCACCTCGTTGTTGGTTAACAGACTCTGCGGGCTGTGGCCTGGTTCCTCTTCTACGGGGTGGCATTATTCTGATATTGAAAATTGGTCAACATAGTTGTAATTATAACAGTTGGATTATTTTATTCGTATATAAGCATGTCATTTATTATCTAGCAGGTTTTTGTAAAGTGCAATAATATAGACATCATTTTTTAATAACTGCTTAGATATATATTAATAAGATCTCCCACTTATAGCTTGGGGATGAAACAACAAGCCGAGTTCATACATGCCTGATTACAATCTATAACCACTAGTTCTGAATACTGAAATGAAAATACATAAGCCGTGTACCCTAAAGGGCTAGGAACGCTATCTACTACTAGCTATCCTATCAAAATTGGTGACAAGTCACCCAGCCTTCTTCTAGGTCCATATCTAGTCACTAGTCTCTCAGTCACTATCACTGTGAGTGAGGTCACGCACCCTCCTCATCGCTCCTGCAATCATCAGTTCAGCATCAACTACCGGGATGTATCCTCCCACTGCTATCATCCTCATCTGAACCCTAGTACGGAGCTCGATCCCATCGATCTCTATACGGGCTATGGCTGGGGAAGTAGCTCTGAAATCCCCTGGGTATCCTAGTCGGGTGGCTCTCTCAGCTGTCAGTGCCTGGCGTAACTCCACAATGCGAGCAGATGCCGCAGTGATCTCAGCATTAAGCTGACCCACTATCCAGTCATGTACGGCTACATGCATGGTCGCCAGTGGTGGTAGAGGTGAATCTGGGTCGCTAGAGGATATGTCATGAACCTCGTAGAACTGTGCATATATCGCCTCCTCATCATCATCATCAGTATAAGGCATAGGGCTCTGGATCCCTGGGGGTGGTGTAGGAGAGCGAATAGCCTGGTGAGGGTATATCTCTACATCCCTCCATACTACGCCATTAACTATGGGGACATGAAGGTTAGTCTCCTCCTCTAGGACATCCTCAGTAGGGTCATCCTCTGAATAATCAATGGGTGGGCTCTCTAGCTCGGGAATAGGGTCACGCTCAGGAATCATGACATCATCAACAGGATCAACCTCCCTCCTAGGCTCCACTGGTACCTAACACAATAGGCAAAGTGTTACTAACTTAGAGTTGGAATTCCCTTGAGGGTAAAACGGTCAATACTACCCATGTAGCCCGACGACGAACTCAACTTGAGCTCTAATTGATTATTTTATTATTCTTATGTCTACGTATTTTATGTCCTATCATTTCCGAGATTTGATAACCTAAGGCTCTGATACCATTTCTGTGGCGCCCCAAAACCCGGGGTCAGGAGTCTCGGAGGTCACGCCATCTAAACTCACACAACTCACACTACAATATATAAATACTCACGCTTCACGACCCCACACTTATCACACACACACACACTTACAGGTTATTATCTTGGAAACGAACCATCATAACTAGAGTAATTGTCAACCATCAAGTGATATTTATTACAACCCAAAAGTAATTAATCTTACCGGGGAGTGACCTTTAGGTAAGGCTAGTCCGCCGGCCAAATATACGTTTCTTGTTTCTTACCTTACATAAGTCATACTTATAAATAAGCCGAACTATAAACAACTGAAAACTAATCCAACTTATTATGACTACCTGTGGTACAACACCAAACAATCTACGGAACAACTGGCCATTTCCTACTTGTTTCCTGGTTGTGGTTCTCATGGCAGGCATCTTGATTCACTGTTGTGTTGTGTCAATTTAAGAAAAAAATTGTGAGCTATAATGCTCATCATAATAATGTACAGTATGAAAATGACTGTATGATAACATCATATATGATAATTATGTTTTATTCGAAAATAGTTTTCCTTGGTGATACACACCTTCTTATGAAAACAATTCTTTAAGGTATTTTAATATCCTGTGAATACCTTAATAGTAATCCCAACACCTAGGCTTGGGTTACGGTATTACATCTCAATTCCAATTACAAGAATTAGGACACTCGTTGGAGCCACCGTATACGATGATCAGTCGTAATACGATAATAGTAACCTTTTCTACTAGTAGAAGGACGACACCTTCGTATCCCGGTTATCACCCTTGCCGCATTTGGGCTACGTGTCCCAGTTTCGGGTATACACATACTTCACAAGTTCCTGAGTACACTGAGTACCTTCTCCTGCGGTACCTTTGGTAGTCCATCTAGCACACATAGTACCAGAGTCTACCCCTCCCTTGTCCTTTAAAAGAATTCTGTCAATATCGAGAACTCAAACCACATCGAAGTTCCCCAAGCATTTTGCTTGTTGATAGAAATAGTTTATCTCTCTAAGATATAAGTGTATATATGTATATACGTACTTCCGAGAATTTTGGAGGAAGTACTAAGGATGTGAGTTGACCGTTATCAACAGATAATTAATAAGGGGTAAAAGTTTCTCCTTGAAACTATATTCAACATTTTAAATAAGTCGGGATAATATTCACCGACGATCTGAAATTATTCGAATGATGTTCTGAAATCAGAAAGTATATTTTAAATCAGGATCTATGATTTTTAAATCAATAATAAACCCTTTAATAAATAATAAATAATTAAATAATTGTCGATAAATAATTAAACCTTGAATGAGTTTACTCTCTAAAAGAATATTTAAAATAATATTCCTCAACTAGTTTGTGTCTACATAATTAATAATTTATAATGATTAATCGGGTTTGAAATAAATAATCGTTGGAGTATACTACCCCCATAATAAGGAATAAGTATATAGTATTTATTATTCGAACAATATAATATAGTTGAGGGAATATGATCGTTGAGAAATCGTTTTAATAAAAGTTCGAGGTGTTTTAATGTTTCGTAAGTGGATGTTGAGTCCCTTTAAAACGTACTATTATGGACTTATAATCGTCCTATAATATCACCGAAATGATTCCCGGGTTTTATCTTAAATCCCGACCGATTCTCGGTCTTATATAATACGTCACGCTTAAAGCGGAATAACATTTCACGATATATACTTTATCGTACACCATCGCTACATTATGCGAAATTTCAACAACTACGTATCATGGCAAGCATGGTATTTATGCAATGATAGTAAAACAATCATTTCACAACACAACATTAAAAATGGAGTTGGGTTCGTAAACTTTCCTGGGTATCTCGAGGTGGAGGATGCTCTAGGTTCCACTCGGAAATCTATAACCATAAACACATTTTATTTCGTTAGGTTCCGTTCTAATTTACGGTAACTCGCACTCATGCGCTACTTATTATCCACCCTCTCAACTTATAATACCCTTATCATCCCTTTAAGTCATATTCACATTATGGTCTCTTCAATTTCTTAAGTATCTTAGGTTCATTCTTATTATCGTCGTCGGCTCCGCTTATGAATTCTTACGGTTTCTACTCGCGCGGTCTCAACTCCGACATTTTTAGAAAATTGAGAAATCATTATTTTTACATGAAATATTTATGGAAGTTAGTAAACTTAATATGTTACTCTCCGTAAATATTTCATGATTTATGAACACTATTAAGTCTATCTTTTATATTTTCAAAGTTCGTGATTCGTAGCAGTTTTTGTCGCGTAAATCACTTTTGCTAAAACGGTCATAACTTTTGATTCGTAAATCGGAATCAAGTGATTCAAGCACCTAAACGATCCTTATAACATTGTATATCGTAATCAAGGGTTATTTTTCAAGAAAATACAGTTTACAACTTCGGGACTTTCTGCAGAAACTTAAAGTTACGATTTGTTGGTTTTAACGAAGTTACGTTTACGATCGGGGTTTCGTTTACGCCCTAACTCTTAACACATCCACCAACAATCATCATATCATCATCAACACACAAAATAATCTCAAGAACATCATGTTCTTGAGGCAACAACAACTAACCTTAAATCTACTTAACTTAATCATCAAGATTTTCTCAATAACACTCATTACACTAGGTTTTCTACCACATACTAAATGGATCTCAAAAATGAATCTTAAATAAAGTTGGGCCAAAGATTTTTACCTTTCTTGAAAGCTTGAGATGTGTTCTTAAGGATGGTGGAGGCTTGGAAGTGCTTGGTGTGATTTTTAGAACCTAAAACCACCATTGAAATCAAGAAACCAAAGAGAGGTTACTATTCATACTATTCACTAGTGAGTTTCTTGAATTTATTTCACCCATCAAACCTTGATAAAAAGAGATGAAAGAATTTTATTACCTTATTTTAATTGCTAGAATGCTTGAGAATTAATTGGATGATTTTACAAGAGCTAGAACTTGAGTTTTTGAATTGGATTTCTCCTTCTTTTTCATTAGGGCCGAATGGAGCATTCAAGGGGTATATATACTACTCTTGGTTGCTTAGCTTGGTTGATTTGCTTGGTAACTTCTAGGAAGATGGGGTGATATCTTGCAATTGATTTTATTCTCCTAGTATAGCATTCTAGGTTGATTCTTGGTTGCAAATCTTAGGGACAAATCTTTGTAGCTTGCTAGCTTACAAGCTAACTACAAGGTTTAGCTTCCTTAGCACACTATTTTGCTAGCTAGCTTGATCATTCTATGGTTAGCTCACTATTTGATGAAGTAACCATGGTTACTTCCTTACCATGGTTTAGTTAGTGTGTTACGTTTATTTAATCGTTTACGCGTTCGCTCGGTTACTTAAACCTTCTTCGTAATACTTACTCGTAAATGGTTCGCGACGTAATTCCTTTCATATTTATTCCTTATATTTTTAATTATCCTACTTGAATATAAATCCATAGGGTTTTAATCTCGTAATTATATTGTGATTCCCGTAATCCTTGATAAGTCGTAAATACGGTTATTTTTCAAAGTTCGTTTTCTTCGAAAACTAATAGCGTTTACATACACTCATTTGATACGTATAGTCGTAATATCAACTTCGAAACTCATTTTCCCATGCACTATATAGTGTGGGCTCAAAAGTTTTTCCCGTCTGTCAGGGTTACTATTCATTAAACGTTTTACAAGGTCTCAAAAATTTGATTTATTACACATTCTATCTACTTCATTGTTTCGAAGGACTAACTTAATTTACACCAATCCTTCTTTTCTTTCTAATTCTAATAGTTCGTATTCATGAACTTTCTATTTTCGCTGACTGTTCTCCTCTACTTTTCATGTCTCCTTCTGTTTGGTTAGCCTGACCTATGATCGTATCCAATCGCATTCAAGAATCTCTAATCGGTCTCTTACACTTTCTATCAGTCTGCGCCCGGTATGCTGAGCTAATGGCGTCTTATACTTAGAACGTTCTAAATCTATTTCAAAAACTAAAAAGTAAAGGAAAATCTCGACAATTGCATTTAACTCACCACTTTGTGGTATACTTCGATTTCTTTTCAATCACCATCAAGTATATTCATTGAGCGAGAATCTGTTACTATCTGAAAGGAAATATTAATTTGGAACAGAATGAATCATAACTTTATTCAAAACCCGGTCTCTTGGTACTAATACTCATTTTGTTGTCATATCAAATTAGATATCAATACGAACTTTGATGCTCACAACGTCCCATACTGAAGTCAACATCAATCAGCTGTATTAATACCACCTTTGATATCCAACAACAAAGTAAGTATCAGCATAACCCATAAGACGTATCAAAACCTATTCTTCAATTTCCAACTTTTTCAATTCTTTTAACCATTTCCCCACAATTTTAATGGTATTCACTCTTTTCTTTCTATTTGAAACATCTGTTCCTAAATGGACCTTTCCTGGTTGGTAGTTAACCAAGCAATCGTAGCTCATAATCAATTATAACCAGAATTCATACCTTTGAAGCTGAGAATGCAGTTGCTATTTTCTTTTTTTTCAACTCTTCGCAGGCATATCTTCAGGCGTTCATCTTGGTCTTCCTTATCCTTGAATTAGCGAGGATATTATCAATAAATACAATTACACTATCCAAATACTCCTGGTACATTATGTTCATTTAATCTTCAAACTTACAATTTCTGATAATAGATGCGTAACTTCATACCTCCATTCTTCTTTTTCTCATGATCACTTTTGTGCACAGCGCAAAACACTCTTTATTTCATTATTCTTTCATTCCACATTTCTGAAATTTTCCTTCACTCATTATTTCATCCCTATTGAGTTATACGGTACAGAGCTTTTGACACCAGCTTGACTCTGTGCAGAATCCGACGGGAAATTCTTACCTCATTCCCTGAGGTAATCTTGGTAAAGCATTCGTTCGAACCTCCGGGACTTCACTTTAATTTTAAAGAATTTTGACATGAGATTCATGGTAACGTTCTTTCTCTAGCAGTTCGCCATTAATACCTTTGTTTAATCACTCCTGTTTACACGCATATTTGGAACAAATTCCTATCTCCAACTATCGGCGTTTCACCTCATTCTCCCACAGTTCCGGCACAACCGACGTTCCTAACTTGCATATTTCCTGGATTATTTATAAAATTTCTTTATCATCCTTTTAATTCCACTTCTTTTCCTCATTATTTCTCCATTTTCATTATTCATTATCTCTTTTAAACATAACAAATTTCTTTTTCTTAATAATATTAATCTGCTTATCATTGGATAGGTCATTTCTGGAGTTAACGCTAGAATGCAGGCTTTTATTTATAATATTTAAATTCTTATTAACAAAATTATTACAATTCATCGATAGCGATTTTCTTAACCCCGTTTAAATCATCACTGATCGCATATTTGGCTTTCTCCAACTGATCAACATTTCTTTTTCTCGAGCTCACATGTAGACTTCGTCAGTCTCTGTCTTACATCGGATACTTGTATTTGGGAGTTTCCCAGTACTTCACAACAACTTCTATTCAATCGTAATTCAATAAAGATGTACATTTACGTCCTTCATGGAGTATTATTATAGAAGGTAATATTTCTTTGCCCTATTTTGGATCTTCAGTTCTTGCAAACGTTCTCTCCACTAATTTACAGTAGCTTCCATTAACTCGTCATTCGATATGGGTATACATCCAAGTCCTTCTTGGAACACTATTATAGATAATATAATCTCTTTGCTTTATCTCATACCTTCAGTTCTTGAAAATATTCTTCTCACTAGCATGAACCAATAACTTTCTGTTCCTTTTGTCTATTAAAAAGGCGTATTCATCTAGATAAAACCTCGCATAGGCTTGCAGTAACATCATGCTTCTTTTCCACTTTCTCTTAATGTCATTATTTCCTCCAAATTGCTCATTACTTTGATTTCAGATCTAAAAATCATATCAGAATTTGACTTAATCTAGTTGGAATCAATCTCCATTTATCTAACCATTAGTTGGTAAAGTTGATCAATTAACTCTTTTAACTGATCACTTAAACCAAGTGCTGATTAGCTAACTGGAATCAAAGACCAATTACATAAAGTTGGTTTGATCATAACATTCTTTCTCAAGAACCAAGATCACAATCATTTGGAGTACTGACGAGAACGACAATATACTTCTTTTTCCTTAAATGTAGGGTAATTTTTGAAAATTTGGGCAGCATTTCCCCTACACCATTGACTACCCGTCGAACTCAAGCCGATACCGTCAATCAACCAAATCATCCACAATCATATCCATCCACTTCCATCAACCAAAATCATCAATTTTCCACACTTCAAATTATATCATTTTGATCAGCATCTGACTGTGATAGCACATATCTTTTGAATTGGACTTAAGGTCTTAAATCAACAATGATTAATATAACCACACGTTTCCCAGTTCTTTCAAAATATTGCAAAATATTATTGGTGAACTTAAAATTTATCTTGTTGTTCCTCAAAATTTTATTTCGCGAGTATTTTAACTTATTTCTTGTCATTACTAATTGTGTATAGTTACTTTTAAAAATTATGCCGCATCATTCAACTAATCACATCAATCATCTATATTTGATGATACACATTCAAATTTCATTAACTAATCTGTTTATCTTTCAATAACCACACATGGTTTCCGTTATTATCGTCACAATCTGGTGGAAACTCAATCGTTAGATCATTATTCCTTAAAAGGTTTCACAGTCGAGTCACCATTGCTTCATTTTCACCTATGGTTCTGCATCAAACTTTCGTCACTAACCCGGGTATGAGCATTGAATTCACCATCACTTATTTACACAAGTTAGAGAACTTCACAATTTCTTGAAGAACACGTTCGAAGTTCAATTACATTTAAGATTTCTTCCATCTTGAATCTTCACGAAAAATATCTTCCCACGACGAAGGGATGTTTCACATAGTAATTGCATGTCTGAATCATTGTTCAGAATTTCCTTGATCTTTGATCGTCATCCCGATACTCGTTTGCTCCGTCTGACGCACACAACTTTACTTTCTTATTTTGTAATTAATCTAATTATTACGGTTCACTAACGATTCATTTCTCATCAAAATCTTCCAATTTGAAGTGCATCGCGTTAACGTAGTCTACCGTACTGATGAGATCCCTGTAGCAAGAACAACTGTCTAACTTGATATCTTCACTATGTCCACATTTATCAGCTTGCAATCATATCCACCTTCGACACGAAACTTTACCTGTCACAAGGGACTATTTCATCTCTTTTGTAATCGTCAGAGAACAGACTCTATGCAAGAGGAGAGTTTGTGAATAGGATTTTGAATAAAAAGAACTGGATAAGGAATAACAATGCAACAAACAGTTGGAAGAATCTGTAAGTCAATAAATTGAAGGAAGAAGAATGAGTGAAGATTTGGATGTGAATGAAACAACCATATTCGTACTCAAGATGGCCAGTCTTTCATACTATATGGCATACAACACATGATTAGGTGGCGTCCCACCCGACTCTTTGTCATTTCGACAAAGCGTCATACCACAACACTGTTTGTCTCAATCAGGAATTAATAATTTGAGAAAAGAAATAATTCATAGGAATACAAGAAATTTTCTTTTATTTTCATCTCCTATGATTTATCAACAGAAGAGCCCATACGTATTCAAGAATCAAGAAGAATATATGCTATCGTATTTGTAAAAGAATAACATTGTAGGTCACCGTTGGTCACCGTTCACGCTTCATTTACGTATGCCCTTGGGAAGTATTCGAATGGAAGATTCACAGCTTCGGCCACATTACGATTTTGAAATACCGTCGGGAAATTCCTCCACATTAAATGCTTCAATGATTTGATCATAATTACGTCCTTGCAAAATTTATAACCACTGTTTCAGATTCCATTTATGCAGCATAAAATAACCATTGATCACGCAATGCCTCAACTTCAACGATCAGGATATTATTATTTTTCGCCAATCTTCTGGAAGAGTCTTCCATTTCCTTCAATCATCCTCTGTCCGTTCGAATCACAATTTTTGTTAAGTTTTAATAATTTCACGAATAATGTTTTAACATGTCGATTCAATTATTGATATTATTAAATAAAATTTATGTTAATTTCTCACGGAACTTTAAACTTTCTCCCTGTTGGTGGGTCCACTTGATCCTTCGGACTAACAACACTGAGTCTAATTTCATTCTTCTTTTTAGGTCATTTTCTGTTTATAATAATAAAAACTTAAGTAGTAATTCGACAACCAAATTGTAAAACTCATTTCATGCAAAAAAATTCTGAAAGTTGATTAAGAAAATCTTTTCCGAAATCTCATTTTAAAGTTTTGGAAACTCAAATATTTGGTCGGCGTTACTATATAAGTTACTTGCTATTCTTATAATTTGCTGATGAGATATTTAATTAAAAGGATGCCCATATACGATTCTCTCCACCTTGGTACTTCTTCCACTATGCCTTAGATTATGCTCACACTTATTAGTTGACGAGACTTCATTGACCGTCGTATATCATTTTATTCACAATTCCACCGCAACGCTGACATTTAGTACTGTCTTTGACATTCTTGTCGTCGTCCTTGACGTTATGCTTGCAACCACGCATGCGATTCGACGTTTGGTCTATCGATAGGGTCGTATCTTCTTGCTAGTCTTACCTATACCTGGTAGGGTAGATATCATTCCCCGCGCAGCGCCCGACAAGTTATAAGAATCTTCTCGCAACGGTGGTGCCTTTGCAGCTTGCAACTTTGGCTCTTCCTCAACTTCCATCAACTCATGGCCTCCGACATGGAGCTCGTCCGATTACCTAATCTTAAATTAAATCGTAGCTTCTCTTACACAAATTCTCACAAGAATCGATCGCATATTCTTCAAAACCATATGAAAATAGGGTAACATACCCAATCTCTGTCGATATGTCGATTCCTCATTATTGTAGGATCAATAACGTTGCGATATTTGCCTAACACTTCCCTCAACGATCCTGGTTTTCCAATTCCATATCGGGCCCGCTAACCCTAATTCGCACTCAACTCAACTTAACATGAGTATGTCTAGAGTCTTTCCTATCCTGTATAACCTATCATCCCTATCTTACTCTCACCTATTCTTATTTCAGTGACCAATAACCTGCAGCTCTGATACCAACTTGTAACAACCCAAATCCGGGGTAAAGATTTGGTGTCACGAAACAATCTTTACACAAAATAAAATAATATTCAATTAACCCCTTGGATCTGGATCGTTTACATGTTATGGTATGAAACAAGAATCTAACTTTCTATAATTCATAACAACTACATACAAGTGTAAATACCTTTAAACTAATGCTCTTGTCATATTCTTCTAACATCTTCAACCTCTCGCAGCAGAAATTTCTCTAACTTCTGCTGTCTATCAAGCTATTCACTTTTATCCTTATCTGCTTCTAGAAGAAATAAGAATGTACAAAGCAAGAGTGAGCCAAAAATGCCCAGCAAGTATATAATTTGAGTTTCAAGCATTAATACCGAAGGAAAATTTCCGGAAAAAATCTTTAAAACAATTTTAAACAATTCTATTTATTTGAGTGAGTGAGCGAATAAACATTGGATGTCACCAGCCTTTAACTATAAACCCAAAAGTGACAAGCGATTCCCCGATTAATCTCCTGAATCAGGGTTTTGTCCGGTTTTGGAATCATAAAACCTTTCGAGAGAGAGAATGTCGTTAATGGTGATCAACAACAAACTAGACTGGACACTAGTTCACACTGATACCCTGCTGATCAGTCAGGATATGGTGTAGATCTATACCCAACCGTGTAGATCCATTCAGGTACCTAGGCTCTATCACCCAAGGGTTCGGTCCATCCCCGGCCCATAGGATCCAGCTCATCACTGGCCCTTACAGTAAACATCCATCCCGTAGAGTGTTTTGATGTTAAATCATTTTGAATTCAAAACATCCCATTTCAGGGTTCGTAAATAACCCGAAAGAATGGGTATTTGCTCAAGAGAGCAATCGAATTATAGGAACAAGAATAAAAAGATCATGCATAATCAGAGTAATTGCAGCGAAATATAAAATAGTTAACTATTCTGAACTTATAATAGGAACGAATAAATAATTGCAGTATTTTAAAAAGAAAGTTCAGGAATACTTGCATCAATAAGCTTTAACCGCTATAACTGGTTGACTTTGGTTCGACTTGATCGTTCGGCTTTATCGTCAAACTACTATCCCATTCTGGATACGATCCTAACATTCAGGCCCTTCAATTGGAATTTGTTGATCTCAACGTCTAATTACTAGATCGTTCCTAGTCCGATGTCGATACTCGGGTTTTCCGTCTAGGACCTACAGGGTTGAAATACCCTAATTCAGATAACCGCTTAAGCTTAACATCAAATCGCTATCCTATTCTACCCATACGATTTTATAACCGAACTCATATTTATATGTATTATTGAAATACATATAGCAATTATGGTTCACATCTTCGAAACTCGGTTCGGTATTTATTTTCGGAAAATACATATATTCGTCATTTTGAAAAATAGGGCAATCGATTATTTGTAAATTATTTTGTCTCAATTGCACTTAAGTTCATATAATATAACTATATATGGTTATTCGACGTCTCCGATAATTATAGGTTACGTTTCCGTAATTTCGGAATTAATTTCCCGAAAATCGGGCAGCGTCTCCTTTGTTAATCGGCCTACCCGTCGAAATCAAATCGACGTCAAATCACAACAACAACCACAACGCAATCCAATCCACAATCCAATTACCAATCCCAACCACCGATATGAATTCAATTATTATTTACTGTTATTCGTATCTTATTTTTCATTTCGTTTCAAAATTAATTTCTCAACTAATTTTATTTATTTATAATTTAGGACTCAGAATTAATTCATCACGGTCCACTGTTAACTCGTTAAAAGTCATCGCCAACAGCGGTAAAATTTATTGGTGCCCGATAAAATTCGGGTTTCCAAATAAATTCCACCGATTAATTTCAATCATTTCCCGCATGAATTTTTATTTCACGAAATCCAAATCAATTAATTATTGCAGAAATGAGTAAAATAATATTAAGAATCGAATTAACCATCTCAGCGCCTCACGCACTGAAAAGCAAAAGAACCACAAAACACGATAGGAAAAGTAGGTAGTCCAGGCGGCAACACCGCCCCACCACCACTGCAACACCCCCAGAACCAACACACACACATAAACATACACACACACACGATTTATGCACACACAGATACGATTACACACACACGCACAGACACAATTACACACACAAGGCACGTATATATATGCACGTAAAACACAATCGTGGACAACCTTCCACGCGCCACCACCTCGACGGAGAAGCGAAGGGCGGCGGCCGGAATTAATGAAATCAAGAAAGGACAGTAGTTTACCGGGGAGAGAACAGAGAGATAAAGATGAGAAGGAGGAGAGAAATCGAGAGAGCAGAGGGCGAGAGAGAGAAGAGACTCGAAGAGATTAATCGAATGAGGAGGAAGGAGAGGCGGTGGTGGTGCTGAACAGGGGGGGAGGGGATTTGGGTGTATATATTTATTTTTCTTTCTTTTATTTGTTATCTTTATTTTCGTTGTTATGTCGTCTCGTTCCTGAATCGCGAATGTGTCATTACGCATCGCGTGCAAAAATTCATCGGAGAAATATATATATAAAATAATTCTTAAAATCTCCAAACATTGAAAATTATTAAAATTACATTTTTAAAACATTTTCAAATCGCACATCAGACCCGCATTTAATAATTTAACGAATACACATGTGGTTAAATAAAAACCAGAAAATTTCCGAGATAATTTTAAAATTCTCGAAATATTTCAAACTTAATAAAATAAAATTTTCATGATTCTTGAAACATTCTGGAATTAAATACTTATTTTATAATTAAACACAATCAGAAAATCATTTAAAGATAAATTACTGATAAAATATTGATTTATGAATTTTACAAACTATTAAAAATAAACATTGAAATTATAAAAGCATCAAAATAATTTTTTTTTGAAACAATTTAAACATTTATGAGAATAAATATTCAATAAAATCATTTTAAAATGAATTAAATTCGTACAGCTTGGTAATTAATTATAAAATTAATCTTCGCATCCAATAAATCACAAATAATTAATAATACAGCAACACATAACTGATAGAATCATCACATATCTTATTTATTTATTAATTCAATAATTATATTTATATATTAGATCCGAAATTAGGTTACTTAGCCGCTAAGTAACTAAAAAGACGATACGGTTTTAATACCAGAATTGGATAATTATCAAAACAGAGACTTTTATAAAATACTTTATACGAAAATAAGGTAATAATATCTCGCCTTTTGGGAATAAGGATTTTTATTGATCTATAAAATGATTTATGTATCGGAAATTTCACATCGGGTCTCGTACAGGTCAAACCGTACCCCGGATTGAAAAAGTCAAAACATGAGAAGTGTTCAGAATTACCAGATTTGGTTAGGAAGAAGTTTCCGGAAGAGTTTCGGGTTGTAAAAACGCAAAAACGATTGAAGTGGGACGATTTTTGGTTCTAAAAAGTAATTTTATAATTACGTAAAATAATCATTATTAATTCTATAAATACTTATAAAATCATATGATAATCCAAAAATTACCAGAAAAATACCAAAATTATCTAGATTTAATTCTGTATAATCGGAAATTAAAATATCTCAATTTTATCAGAAATAAACATCCAAATATTACTATCCACCATCAAATAATTCACCAAAATTCACATAAAAATCACATAATAATTATTTATTGATAGAATAATTACATACTATTTCCCAGACGTTACAGATTAGGCATACTCTCACTTGCTTGCTCATGTCATATGTATAGATATTTTTATTTCGAGGGCAAGTGAGGACCAACTTTCTGAATTTATCTAAAATTGAACAATGAGTAGTGTAGAAAATTACCTTGTATTCATTGTCGCATAGTTGACTAATGAAGAGAAAATTGTACTTTAATCAGGTGACTAATTGAACGTCGAAAATTATAACTTTACCGTTTCTGATATCTCCGATGCCGACAATATTTTCTTCGCTATTATCTCCAAATGTTACGCTCCCTGCGGTGACCTTTTTAATGTTGATCAAGAGTGACTTATTTTTGGTCGTATGTCTTGAACAACCACTATCAAGGTACCATATGTCTTGTTTTGCGGCAAGACCAAACCCTCATTTCGATGATGACGTCATCGACAGTTTTGGTAGGAACGCGAACGTCATCTTCGATAGTGTTGGGTAATGAATACACCACAGAGGGGGGGGGTGAATGTGTTTTGGATTATTTTTAAGCTTTTTGAACTGTTGTGGATGTGTTGAACAAAGTAATCTAACTTGTACAGATAAAGTGTTTTAACAGAAATAATAAAACATGCACATGAACACACTATCTTCAAAACTCACTTAATTTTATATTAAAATCAAGTATGTCTTGCTATAAATTTCTGGGTTCTTTGTTGATAAAGAACTCAGCTTCTTTTTGGAGAGAGTTACAAGAAGTTTAGATCTATTTGTTACTCCTTAAAACAAAGCATCCAATGTTTAGGTTATAGAACAGTAAATACAGGTTTTACATAGCATGCAATAGCATGTACTAAACCCTACTTTAAGTTAACTAAAAATTTCTATTTATGGCTTAGTGTATCTTTACAAATCGTGCATGTCTGTGACTTTACTTTGTCAGTTAATCTTGGCCTTTGATCTTTTACTCTTCAAGCTGCTTTTTGTAAACTTTTCAAACCAGTGATTGATTTGTTTGTTGATTGATAATCTTTGATCTTTAACTGGTCTGCATTCTGTACTTGAGTTTTACATTGAGATCTCCAGTTTCTTATAAAGAGAACTCGACATCTCGATAAGTATAATGACTTATCGAGATCTCTTATTTCTCTATAGTTGTTTTGACTTATCGAAGTCTCTGAGTTCTGTATAAGAGGATTTGGCTTATCTAGATCTCTAAATTTCTGCATCTAGAAAAGACTTGTCGATATTTCTGAAATCTCTATTGGCATATTGACTTATCGATATCTCTGAGATCTCTAATGAGAGTTTGACTTGTCGATATCTCCAATCTTCACATCTTCAATTTGACTTGTCGATTTTTCTAAATTTCTTATTGCAGAAATGACTTGTCAATATCTCCAACCTTCATATCTTCATTTGGCTTATCGATATCTCTGAGACTTTTCTATAAGCTAATTTTTGACTTGTCTATAAGTCATTCCGGAGTTCTCGAATGAATTCTCTATATGACTTGATCTGTGACTTGTAGATTTCTTGACTTAGAATATTTTTCTCAAAATAGATTTATTCAACACCAAGCTTCTTCACACTTTCTCTAAGGCATGATCTCCATGATCTTCTTCCAGAGTTTATTCTTAGGCTTGAGACTGTTTACAGAAAAATACTCCAGTCTAATCTATTTACACTTTTACAGACTCAAGTAATACAATACAAAATGCAAACTTAGATTATCATACAACGTACTTAGGGATGTCAATTTGACTTAATCTTGTTATAGTACAGGCATGTCTTGTACAATAGATAGCCATCCAAACTTTGACTCCCTGAAATATTATTTTCCACGTACCAAAGCTGGTGCCATCGAATAGAGGAGGTCGTGATCTTGACAGACCTGCACCACAACAAATGGGATTAATATACGCCATTTAGGATTACTTATTGTTGTGCCTGTAAATCTACAAATCACTTAACAAACACGTTAAAAAGCACTGCTCTGATACCAATTGTAAGGTCTTGTAAGAGGGCTATATTAAGCTAGAAGGGGGTGTTGAATAGCTTAATAACCAATTTAAAAATTATTATGGTGTTTTAAAATAATTTATCCATTTTTAAAACTTTACCGAGTAGTTATGCAGTTTATATGTGCGGAAAATAAAGTGCAAGAAAAGAAAATACCACATGGTGATTTTATCCTGGTTTGCGATGGCGCAACCTCTAATAGATTCGCTCACCCCTACGTGTAGTCCCCGAACTCTTCTCCCGGACTCAGGATTTTCCCTTATAATAACTCACTCCTTTAGTAGGCGGAGAATCCTTTACAGCCTTACAAGTATTTGTCTTGGTGCGTAACACCCGGTTTACACCTCAAAATAAATGTAATACCTACACAACTTATCTTAGAAAATAACTCCCCGCTATTTCTTCAAAGTTGATGTAGAACCCTTGTGTAGACTTGGCTTTCTTAGCTTTTCTAAAAGTAACGAGACCTATCTTTTGGCTATTTAACTTATGTGTTACTTGAATTATGTGACTACATGTTATATGAATAACATGATTATTTGCCATATGTGTACATGTTATGTGAATTATGAGTCAACGTGCCTTTTAAATGTTATCTGATTAAAATATAATCATTATCTGTTATTATCGGGTGGATAGACGATAAGGATAAGCGTATGATAGACAATTATACATTTTCAATTAATTATTTAAATAACATTGTTTATAAATTATTTAAAAATTGTGTCCAAAAATTTCTTTAGATATTGATACTTGGAAATCAATTACGATACTTGCTTGGCATTTTTGGCTCACTCTTGCTCTATGAATTGTTATTTCTTTCTGTTTCAAATGAGGATTAAAGTGAGTAGCTCTTAATAGACAGCAAAGTTGGAGAAATTCCAGCTGTGAGAATTTGGAGATGTCAGAGTGAATAAGACAAGGAAATTAGTAAAGAGGTAATGAAATTGTAATTATTTGATATAAATTTTAGAAGGTTAGAATCCTGTTTCATACCATAACTTGTAAACGATCCAGAATTTGAGGGGTAATCTGTATATTATTTCAATATACAGGTTTATATTATGTAAAGTTTGTTTAGTGACACCCAATCCTGACCCCGGATTTTGGGATGTTACAAGTTTGTATCAGAGAAAAAGGTTATTGGTCCCTGAAATAAGAATAGATGGGAGTAAGATAGGTGTAATAGGCCATATAGGATAGGAAAGACCCTAAGTATACTCATTTTGAGTTTGAATTGAGTGCGAATTAGGATTAGTGGATCCGATAGGGATTAATAAGATATGATATTTTTAAGGAAAGTGTAAGGCAAATAGATGACTCTATCAATATATTGAGTTCCCAGATCCTATAGTTGTGAGGAGTCGACAGCTCGACGAAGACTGGGTAAGCTACCCTGCTTTTCATATGGTTTTAAAGAAAAATCCGATTGAATTTTATGAGAACTTCGTATAAGGAAAGATATAAGAGTTTTAGTATGACCCAACTTAGAATTATGTAGTAGGATAAGCTCCAGGCTGGAGGTAATGAGTCGATTGAAGATGACGAAGAGCCAAGGTTGCAACTTTCAAAGGCACTGCCATTGCAAGAAGTTCTTATCACTTTTCGGGCGCCGCGCAAGGAATGGCATATACCATATTAGGTATATATAAGACTAGAAAGAAGATACGACCTTATCTACCGATAGAACGTTGAATTGCATTAATTGGTGGTAAGCATAACATCAAGGACGACGATGAGAATATCAAAGATAGTATTAGATTTCAGCATTGCAGTTAGGATCATGAATAAGATATTAGGCAACAGTAAATGGAGTTATCGCTGACTAATGGATGAGAAATGAACGTGAGAAGGAGTAAAAGACATATCAAGGTGAATGGACCCTTATGTGGTCATTTCTTTAATTAGGTACCCTATTAGTGAATTATGAGAATAACAAACAACTCATATAGTAATGACGACCGTGTGTGCGATATTCAAAATTTTAAAACAAGTTTTCGAAAAGGTTTTTTATTAAATACATGTCTACAAGATCTTTACATAAAATGAGTTTTAAAAAAAATTGGTTGTTAAATTACTACTTGAGCTTCTTGTTGTTATAAGCAGTAATTTACCTGGAAGATAATGAATCTAGACTCAGCATTGTTAGTTCAGAGGTCCAAGTAGACCCATTAATATGGAGAATCTTAAAATCTTCTCGGAAGAGTGAAAACCTTGTTTAATAATATCAACAATTGAATCAACATGCATAAAATTATTTATCCAATTTATTAAATTATTAAAGTTTAAAAAGGTTTGTGGATCCAAAAAAAGCGGAGGATGATTGAAGGAAACAAAGGAATCTTCCAGACTATTGAAAAAGAATAATATTCCTATCGACGAAGTCGAGGTGTTGCATGATCGATGGTTATTCTACGCGGCATAGATGAAATAAGAAGGTATGACTATAAATCCCGTAAGGACGCGATTATGGTCGAATTATTAAAGCGGTAAACACGGAGGCACGATGCTAATAATACAAGACTTAATAGTAGAGAATTGGCATAATAGGCGAATTTACGAAGGCATTTTCCGAGGACTTTCCGAAACTAATATATGACTTGGATTTGTAATCTATTGATCGAACGAGCCTTGATGGTATACATAAGTAAAATATGGATGGTGACCAATGACGACATTCTTTTCTCTAGCACGACAGCGTAAATTCTTCTTAATTCTTGAATAAGTATAAATTTCTTTCATTATTTCGTTCAATGAAGCGATAGAGAAGAAGAGGTTATATTATCTCCTTTCAAATCACTCCTTCTTCCAAAATACTTCCTTCTAATTGAGACAAACAGTGTTATGGTATGACGCTTTGTTGGAATGACGAAGAGTCAGGTGGGACGCTACCTGATCATGTGTTGTATACCATATAGTATAAAAGACTGGCCGTATGGAGTACAAATATGGTTGTCTCATTCATATCTAAGATTATCATTTATTTTTCTTTTTAATCATAATTTATTGACTTATGAATTCTTTCACTTGTTTTGTTGCACTGTTGTTCTATACACAGCTTTCCAATCAAAATCATATACACAGATTCTCTTCTTATGTAAGGTCTATTCCTTAAAAGTTTTAAAGGAAGTGAAATAATTCTATATAGTAGCTGAAAATTACATGTTGAGTATATATATGATTGCAAGACGATAAATGGTGGACATTCACGCGCAAAGAAGAATCGATATGCAGATAAAGTGGTTGTTACGAGACATCAAGTTAGGAATAGATATATGTTATTCATGATATATCTCAAGTCTAAGATTTTGCCGTGAAATGAATTAGTTAACAAAATGTATGACTGGATAGCAGAAAAAAGTGAAGGAATTTCCAAGAACGAACAAGATGAGTGATTAATACATTGAGAAAGCGAAACATACCTCAGCCATGTGAGAGATACATGGCATAAGGGTTTGAGAATCGAAGGAATTTTGATTACAAATAAATATCGAGCGTGTTCTTCAAGGAACTGTTAGGCTTTTCAACTCAAGTAAGTGAGTTATGGTGAATTTGACGTTCATAACTGAGCTGGCGACGAAGATTCTATACGGAGTTATAAGTGGCAATGAAGCAATGGTAATCTAACTGCAAAATCTTTTAAGAAGTAATGTTTTGTAATTAATTGAATTTTCAAAAAATCATGATAATGTTGTTGAGACCGTTTGTTGGTTGATAGAAGTTAAACAAGTTAACTGATGAGAATAAAAACATGCCAAGAATAAATGTGTTGCTTCATCAATTGAAAGGTGCAGTATAATTTCTTAAAGGTAAATATATATAAATGTCAACAGTAGAGAATAAGATTAAAAGATATTTTATAAACGGATTTATGAGCAGATACAAGTAATATGAATTATTAATTGGAGAGCTTGAATTGAAAAATAAACTAAAAGAATCCTGGAATAAAGTTTTTGAGAAGCAGCAGAATAATTTATATTTCATTAGTGGTAATCTGAGGTATTCTGAAAGAATTGAGGAAAGGTATGGTGATACTAATCAATTGTTTATTTATGACCTTAGTTCAATTAAGAGATGTATGTTATGTCAGTTAGTAGTATATGTGGTTACCAGCATGATATATTCTGAAGTTTAGTGAAATGATGAGATTGGTGATGGTGGTGGGTTGATATGATTATTGATTGTTGGTTGATTGTTGGTGTCAGATTAAGTTCGACTGGTAGTCTATAATATAGAAGCGATGCTGCCCAAATTTTTAGAAAATACCCTGCTTTTAAAGGTAGAGAGTATACTTATGTGTGTTATTGATATTTCTGTTGATACTTCAAATGATTGCGAACTTGGTTTCTGGAAAATGTTGTTATGACCAAACTGACTTTTATGTAATTGGATTTTGATTTCATGTAGCTAGTCATCACTTGGTTCAACTGATCAATTAAAAGAGTTAATTGGTTAATTTTACCAATTTGTGGTTAGTTAGATGGAAATCGATTCCAATTAGATTAAGTCAAAATTTGACATGATTTTCAGATCCGAAATCAAAGCAATTAGAAATTTGGAGGAAGTAAAACATCAGCAGAATTTAAAATTTTAGCGGAATTAGCACGATATTACTGCAAACGTGCAAGACCTTATCTAGATAAAATTGCCCTTTTGCAATAGACAAGAGAAATAAAAATTTATTTGCACATGCAAGTGAGAAGAACGTTTTTAAGAACTAAAGGTTCAAAATAAGAGCCAAGAGAAGAAAGGAAGAGAATGAAGAAGAGAGGTTGAATAAATGAGAGATTAGTAACTATGCCAATGTGGATTTTATTGGATGATTAAAGAGATTTTAATATCTGCAATAGGGTTTAATTAAAGGACTTGAAGGTATACCGATATAGAATGAGGAGGTATTGAGCATTATTCTAAAATACTGGAAAACTCGCAAATACAAGTATCTGAGGTATAATAGAAGTTGACAATGTTAGCATGTGAACTAAGGAAATAAATGTATTGATTATGTAGGAAATGAGATATATAGATGGCATAGACCTCGATAATCTGAAACATATCTTCAATTCGGGAAAGCCAAATATGAGACAAGGAATAGTTGGAGTTGATTAAAAATAAAAGTTAGGTGAACAATGCTATTCTTAAGAATAATAAAAGAATTTAAATAGTTATGATAAGAAATTTTTATTTCAGTGATAGCCACATAAATGGCTTATTTAATGATGAATGAATCAGTACTATGGGGGAGAAGAATTCCCTTACGTTAAGTAGAAATAATGAGCCAGGAGAATGGAAAACTTAAATAGGAAATGAAGTGGAATAAAAAAAATGATAAAAAAATTTACGAGTTGTCAGGATATAAGTAAACTATAGATATTGTTAGGTCACACACACTGTAGAATGGGGTTGAATACAGTGTATACTACAATCAAATCGAATTAAGAACACAAGTATAAAACTCAGAATAATCTTATTAATAAAACAGTATTACAATGCAACTGTTCTCTCTCGGTGATGAACAAATATCACGAGAGCTGCTAGGGTTACAATGAATAATATTCTCGATTAAGATAACACTTGTAGTGTAAACCCTATGATGTGTTTATATAGACACACAGTTACAAGATAATCTTCCTAATTGATATCGAATATAAGTCTGCATCCTAAAATATATCAATTAGTTATCTTTTCCTCCAAGTCTTCTATTTTTCATAGAATTCTTCTCCATACATATCTCTTCTTGCTTTAGTCTTGATCTTCTTTCCTTTCAATCAGCCGTCTTCCTTATCTGAAAGTCTTCTTAAGTCCTGATATTATCTCCTGATAAATATCTTCTGATATCTTAAGTTCTGATAACTTAAGTTCTGATATCTTAAGTTTTGATAACTTAAGTTCTGATATCTTAAGTTCTGACTTCAGTATAAGTACTGATTTCCAGTTAAGTCCTGATTTGTCCTGTTATTCAAGATCTGAAAACTAAACACAAATCATTATTAGACATGACATCACAAATATATCTAACAATCTCCCCCAACTTGTAAATTAGCATAATATACAAGTTCAGTAGATATTTGATGATGTCAAAAACATTAAGTACAAATGCATATGAGAATTTGACTAAGTAACTACAACTCACAGTCCTTGTAGCTTTTACCATCCTCAAAGTCTGATATCAGCTTTAGCCTGTATATACTTCAAAATTTATCAGCTGTAGTTCTTGACTTGGCTTCAGTGTGTGATCTCTTTAATGTCGGGAGTTGTTTTGAGATAGTTCTTCAACAGAGTTCTCTCAGCATATTCAAGTTCATTCTGCATCCTCCTCTTTAAATCTTTAAGTTCAACTGTATCTTCTCCTGTTTGAAAGATAGCAGCCCCGAGATCATTTATTTTTGCTTTCCTTATCTCCTGATCCAGTCTGATGACATAGACTTTATCAGACTCTAGATTGAATTTAAGTCCCTTAATACCAAGAAATGTAGTGATTTTGGCAGTATTAGGCTTCATCTCAACAATATCACCATTGTGAGCTCTGTACTTAGGATAGTATGATCTGTCAGACTTTACAGAGTATAATTTCTTCTGTCTTTCAATATTAGACCTTATGTATCTGGCAGCACCATCTGATGATCTGTTTTTCACTCGAAGTAGAAATAGCACATGTTGCGATTCTTCAAAGTACTTCAAACGAATAGCATCCTTTCTTATATGGAATACCCTCCCATCTGTCATGAAATATAACATGATATCTTCTTTTAGCACAGAGTGGTAGACCATTTATACAGACTCATGTTGATTCAATCTTTCAGGAGTTGTTCCCACTCCTGGTTCACTCAAAGAAGTTGGATCAGAGGTAGTATTATTTACTCTCTTTTCTTTAGAACTACCCAATCCTGATTTGTCTCTAGCTTCCTTTCCTCAAATAACTCTTGCTTCAAAACCACTTGATGTAGTCTTCAAAGGTTGAGTAGATTGTTGAGCTTTAGTAAACCCAGGTAGTAGAATTTTTGAAGGTTTAACATGAGCAATGTCAGAGGTTTCCTTTTCTTTATCTTCTGATATCAAGACAACTTGAGCTCTGTCAGAGGTTGCTTACTTCATTATCATATCAGAATTTACTAAGTCCTGATCTTGAACAACATGAGCTCTGTCAGAGGTTGTTTGAATATTCTTCTTCTTCTTCAAAATCAGACTAGTATCTTCATCAGAATTTACTTGTTCATACATGGTTGGTAGATAGATTTTTACAGAATCATCAACTTTAGCTTTGCCCTTGAACTTTGGATCTACCTCTACTTGTGACTTGGCTTTGGATTCAAATTTGGTTGCCTCAGAGTTTGTCTTCTCTTTAATCACAATGCCCTTAGGCTTTGGAGGTTTCTTTGCAGTAATAGAAGCTTTAGACTTGGATTTGACATTTTCTGCTTTAATTCTGGCTTCTTCTTCCTTCAGACTTTCAAAGTCCATTCCTGGATTGTCTTTGAGAATAGTCTTTTTGAATTTTCTTCATCCAGCTTCTGTAACTAGGGGTCTTGATAGTAGACTGTTGTTTCCTTCTCCTTAAGCTTCAGTGCCTGCATAAACTTCTGTGATTCTTGACTTTCACCCTGTATCAAAACATCAGGCTTAGTCAG